>NC_140940.1:79629009-79999009 GCF_014529385.1 Adiantum capillus-veneris
GTCTTAAGTGAGTGTTACTCTCTTGCTAGCTTTGAAAACTCAGATAATAGGTTTGCTAACTCAGGTAGAGTCTCTGCAGCCTGATCAAAAGTTAACTCCCACTGCACACTCACACAGAGGTGTTTCTTCTTGATCCACAAATGTCAGTGATTATTAGACAAAAGAACAGTCCATCTGGGACCTTTGAGAGTTGGTTTCTCCACTGTGCTATGCTGGAAGTTACTATGATCATCTTTCCATATGAGAACAGCCATCACTGGAGTCTCATATGCCTTGATGTTGACCAACCAGCAGTGTGGGTGTTCAATTCAATAAAAGGAACCCACCCTGAAATTCGGCTGTAAGTGTTTTGTATCAAAAAGTGTTTCTTATAGATATCCATGTAAATTTGAAGCCTCATGCTAACATCTTGACATTGCTTTGTGCAGTTGTATAAAGAGGTTGTTGCTTGCCTATGGCAAGCTATGTGGAAGGTATGAACTATACAAGGCCCCAATCAAAGAAGTACCTGTCCCAAATCAAACCGATGGAAATTCTTGCGGCTGGGGATGTCTTCTCCATGCAGAATATGTCCTGCAAAGCTACTTTGCATTAAAACCTTTCATGACTAAGGTACCCATTTGGCAATGCATTCAGTTAGTTTTGGTTTAGTCTATAAAATAATTCTCACCATGTGGTCTTTCAATTTTTCAGAGTGCTTTAAAAAACTACACATATGATTATTTGCAAAGATACCGGGTAAGTTTAATACAACACCTGCTTACTATGTCTAGCCCTAGAGAGCTTGAAGATAGCGGCTTGGATGAGCGCACTATTGATCTAACAAAACATGACGTGCCACCACGACAAACCCCTACATCCGATATAGTGGAATCACAACGGGCCGAGGGGGTCATATCAGCAGAAGATGAAAGAGCCGAGGATGAGGAAAGGTCAAATGAGCATATGGAAGGTGCTGAGGTACAACCAGAGGAGACAATGAAAGAGCCAAGTCAGCCAGTGGAGGAGCCAAAAGAGCCTATGGCTGAAACCCAAGATGAGGAAAGCAGGCCTATAGATGAGCAAAAGGATAAGGATGAGGAAAGTAGGCCTAGGGATGAGCAAAATGATATGGATCAGGCAAGGATGTATGAGGCAAGCCGATCAACCGAGGGAGACGAAAAGACCTTGGAGGAAACCTTGAATGAGGCAGAAAGAGCCATGGGGGAGACCCCTGATGAAGATGTGAATGATGACTATGAAGATAAAGCAGAGGAGAGCAACAACGACATGAACACTACAGAGACCCAGTATGGACCCTTGCTACATGTAGATACGGTTGTTCCGGTAATGTCTATTCAAGTATGGCAAAATATGTTCAGCTTCTAACTACTTATATGTACTTGTCAACTTTTACAGAGGTTGATTATCTTGGACGTCAATGGATTGCTGCTGATGCGGGTGCCTCTCGGTGACAGAGGACCCTTTGAGGATTTGCAAACGTTTCGGATGGGAACTTGTCGAGTCGTGGTTCGTCCAGGAACCAAGGAATTTATTCAGTTTCTTCTTCCGCGCTTCAGAGTTGCCATATGGTCTTCAATGCAAAGGCAAAACTTGTCGCCACTAGTTGCAATAGTTTGCAGTGTATGCCACGCTCACACGTCAGATTTTGCCTTTTTGTATGATCAAAGAAAATGCGTTACCGTTGAGGGCCACTACCACCCTAAAAAACCACACTTACCTCTTTTGTACAAACCGTTTAGCCAAATCGGTGTACCCTTTGATGCAACTAATACACTACTAATTGATGATACTCCTGAAAAGGGAGAACTAAATCCGTCGGGAACAACTGTCTCACCACCTTCTTTCGAGGGGCATTCCTTCGATTTTTACCTTGAAGACATTCTAATTCCATACTTACAAAAATTGTATCTCAGTCCATTGTTCACGGACGAGTTTGTACTTTCTAATGAATTAAGATGACTCTTCTATCATGTCTTTGTCTTGTCTAACATAGAGAGAGAGAGAGAGAGAGAGAGAGAGAGAGAGAGAGATTTGACGTGGTAAAGAAATGTATTTCAAGCACACTTTTTCACAGGGCACAATTGAAAAATGAGCTCAATAAACTTCATGTCTTGAAAGTCATTTGTATACACTTGGGTTCACAAGAATATCTGTTACATTGACACTACTTCAACCCGACCATCCAACTCTTTGCACAAAATATCTTTTTTCCTTCGCCGCATCACCTTACGGCCAGCTAGGAAAAAGGAAAAATCTGATAGGTCCTTGTCCATTGACTCTTCAATGATGTCATGCCGCAAATGCTGAAGACTGCATAGCTCCCTTATTGTAACCACCAATAGTAGGCCATGCTCTTTATCAATCACTTCCACATCCACAGTAGGATTATCTTCCAAACCTGCAGAAACCTGGTCCATAGGAATGTACTTACCGTTGAGCATTTGTGATCGTATATACCAAAACAAGAGTAACAATGATTGGCTTGCAATCATGTACTTGACAACTAGAGTATCAAGCGCGACCTCGCACCGTAAACCAATCTCTTCCTTTGCATACCATCCTTTGTCAAGAAGTTTGTCACAGGATGACTGCTGAAATGACTTGCACATGAACATAGTTTTTGTAACTCGGATGTTGTAGCTATGAAACAGCTCTATAAAGAGTGCAACAGGACAGAAGTTTGCAATTCTAACCAGTTTGGTAGGAATAGAGCTACGTAGAGACCTTTGTATATCCTTGTAGAGCTTACTTCGCACTGCCTCCACCATTGTTTCCTCGGGAACTGGCTAGTCCACAGTGTTCCAATCGGTTGGTAGACGCACTTTCACCAACATGCCATTCTTATTCCCTGAGCTGAGTTGGTAAAAGTGGTCATAAAAAAAGATTCCCTCATCAGCCAGTCTTTTGCTGCTCCTCTCTGAATACTGTAGAGAACCAATGTGGGCATGAACAACATGGAAGAGGCCTATTATGCACTCCACAGGCTCCCATTGCTCATAAGAAGAGGGATAAACATCTACAATATATATAAGAAGAGTTAAACTAAGAGTATCAATAAGTACAAATGACAAATCTAATGTAATTGAGCTGTGAAGAATGGAGACATTACTCATAACAAGCGGGAGAAACATTGCAAAATATATAAGAAAAGTTATAATGAGAGTATCAGTAAGTTCACATGTCAAGAGTACTTACAATTGCAACGTGGTTGATGTATATCTGATACATTTCCACCGTTTGCTATCACCTCAGGATGGGTAAACACATGCTGAACAAGAACTTCCTTTACAGATCTTTTGCCGATTTCAACTTTGAAATCCAACACTCTGGCCTTCCATGCTGAGCGGTAAACGTTGATACCACTAGACCTCTTGGGTCTTCTTGGTTGCATGAGGACCCATGAACCTTTGTTTATCCTTTGTCCAACCCATTGGTTCTCTGCACTTATTGAAGCTGGTATTGTAATTGAGGATATGCTACTACTTGGCCTTCTAGGCAAAGTGCAGTTGTTGGTTGTTGGTGTGAGAGACAGTAAACACCTGGAGCCTCTTGGGCGAGAAGACGTGGACGCCATAGCTCTCAGAGAAAAGCTTTAGTGGAGGGAGATTCACTTTGAAA
The DNA here is from genome assembly GCF_014529385.1 of Adiantum capillus-veneris. Classification (NCBI taxonomy): domain Eukaryota; kingdom Viridiplantae; phylum Streptophyta; class Polypodiopsida; order Polypodiales; family Pteridaceae; genus Adiantum; species Adiantum capillus-veneris. The sequence goes on from NC_140940.1 coordinate 79,632,631, forward strand.
GCATTCTAATGGAGGGAAAGTGTTTTAGAATTCCAATATCTTGTGCGGGCTTAATGGTCACCCTCCAGTACGTTAATGACCATAAGAGAATATCAGAAGTGGGACCACATGCAAGCACCTAAAAGCTCGGTAAAAGGAAGGAAATTACTATGCTACAATCCTAGATTCGTGAAAGTTTTATGCTATTTTCCTATTTTTTGAGTCTTTCCACGTACTTTCCTACGTAACGTAGCCTTCATGCTCATTGGACGCGCTCTATTTTTCTCTCTCTTCATATGGCCCTCCAAATGACCTCTAAAATTTCCTAATGCTAGCTTTGGAACTTTTTGGCTTCTCTGGCATCTTCTTAGCTAAATCCTCCGTGATTTTAGCTGCTAGTTCCCGCTGCTCTTGTAACTCATCTACCACCTTTTCTTTACCTTTGGCCTTCCAAACTTCCCTTTGTTGAGCCCACTTGATGCTGTTAGGATTGACTGGTACTTTTGAAATTTCTGGGATTTCTTCAATGACTACTCCCTTGCTCCTGGTAACCACCCTGACTGGGACTGGCTCTGGTGCCTTAGCCTCAGTAGTAGTCGTCACAGGTGCATCTGGACATTGGGCTGCAAAATGACCATACTTCCCACAAGTATAGCAATTCATTCTCTTGTTCTAGAAGTTGCCTCTTCCTCTTCCTCTGCCCATTCCTGGTTGGTATCGGCTACGTCCTTGACCAGTACCACCGGTACCTGGTCTCTCCTCTTGAGCTACTTTGACAGGTTCTACCTTCACTGGTTCAGTGTAGGCAACCACTAACAGATCCTTTCCTTTCTTAAAATGGTTAATTATGATGCCACAATTATTCCATAGGTGACCAAAGGCCTTGCAATAGGTACATTGTGGACATTCAGTGGAGATATGGTCCTTGGATTTGCATCTTGAACACCAAGTCTCCATCTTTCGGACCGGATTTCTTGTGTGGCTAATTTCTGCAATTTGCCTAGCCATCTCTTCAATTTTCTTGGTCCATGATCCCTTCTTTGATTTCTCCTTTGCTCGTTCATTGGAGATGCTCTCGGAGCTATTGGACATTTCACTGGAAGATTCAGTAGAGCTACTGCTACTGGTCCTTCGCTTCTTGTGGCTCTTCTCCTTCTTAGCCTGTTGTTCCAGCTTTAATGCCCTTTGGACCAGATCATTGAATTTTTTTGTAGGGGCTGGTACTTCTTGTTCCCTAAGCTTCTTGCTTCTGAACCCATTCAGGAACCATGCCCTCAATCTCTTCTCATACGGCGGTTCTTGCAACTGCCTGGTTAGCTCTTTTATCTTTTCCACATAGCTGCGGACTGACAAATTCCTTTGTTTGATCTTCTCTAATTCACAGAAAATATCTTCGTCCCCTCTATATCAGAATATTCTAACCTGAAGGCCTTAAGCAATTTGTTATATGATCTCAAATGGCATGCAGGGTAATGGTAATACCATTTCCTCGCTTTCTCCTTCAAGGTTTGTGGAAAATATTCCCCCCAATCATCCTCATCAATGTTTTTTAGTTCAGCATACTGCTCAAAATCTTGTATGTGAACATCTGGATCATCCTTTTTCCCCCCTTTGAATATTGGAAAGGAAATCTTCAGGGAAGCTGTGTAATCATTTTGATTACTACTGATCTTGGCACTTCTCTTCTTGGCTTCAGAATGACGCTTGGGAGCCTTCTTGCAATTGTCAGTGTCAGCATCCCAATCAATCTCTGTCTCTGTCTCGGTGTCAATGTCTTCTCTGGTTTGTCTGCTAGAAGTACGGTGACTTCCCTTACTGCCCTTGGTATCCTCATCTCTCTGGCTAGACTGAGAATTCTTGGAACTCTTTGCCTTCCATGCTTCCCGTTCTGCCCGTCGGCGTCGAGATTGACTGGAGTGTTGTGAGTCCTGCGCCTCATCAGCTTGACTATGCTCCTCCTGAGCCTCAGTGTCAGTCATCTTCTCTTGCTTTGGGTCAGACTCTCTTCCTGACTCCTCAGGAATGGGGTCCACACGAATGGTAGATTTTCGGGCACACGATTGGATTTTGGTGCCATTACTGAAAACTTCAATTGGGAGAAGAGTCTTTCAGTCAACGAGCTTCAGCTCGAGCCACTGTGATCGCCAAAATGGAATGGGAGCTGATCTCTTGAGACAGCTAATTCCAGTGTTGAAGATTTCAGCTACTAGTATGAGAAGATTTCAGACAGCAGACTGAACAGGAATCAGAGACTAAACTAGAATGTGGATACTGAAATAAGAATTAGACTTAGGTACTGGAAATAAGGTTCAGATTCAGAAGACTGGACGAGAAGTAAGTATAACTGAAATATATGCCATGATTGGGGTTACAGATCAAGAATACAGCGAATATGATTACAGAGAGAAAGTACAGCCGACAATAATGCCAATGATTCTCAAGTATAATTATAGCCAAAGCGCTAACCCAAGTGATAACAATTGCCAACCCGATTACAATGTAATGGGCCCTATTTATACACTTCGGTTTTACTGTAGTAATTACCATGGTAATTACTAAGTAGTTCATTGCCCATCTTCTAAGAAGACGTTCCCACATAGTGACTTTCCAGCCGTCTACAAATTGCTTAGTTTAGCATAATATGATTAGTCTTGGGGCCCTAATCAGGAGAGACAAAGCAAGGAGCCGGGTCTCAAATGGTTGACTCCTGCTTTGTTTTAGGAGAATATTAAAAAGATATCTCCTAGGTGGGCCTTCGTAACCATCACCTAGAGAGAGGTGGCAATATATAATTGGTTCTTATACAAGGTTTTGGCTTGAAAATGGAAAAATAGATTACCCTACGGATGTTTACTAAGGAGATGCATCATAGACGTGATGTCGGTGAATCGCGGGCTTTGCTGGTGCATCCGTGTAGCGCGTTCGTCACTTTCGAGGCATGCCTTCGGCGTCATTTATTGATTCATCGTCACCATCGTGTGATTTCAGTCGTCATTCTTTGTTGCTTTGGGTGTTGATGTTGAGATCCTTTGGTCTTTCTTCTTGTATGTGCGTATGGCGTGCGTGTGTCTGTTTGAATGTGTGCATGCAAGTGCATGCAGTGTACGTATGTGTGTGTATGTGTACGTGCTTGTGAATGTGTATGTGCATGGTAAAAGAGAGAGAGAGAGAGAGAGATATTTTGTTGGATGTGTGGGAGTGTGTGTGGGTGTAAGTGTGTATATGTGTGTAGATAAGTGTGTGTGTGTGTGTGTGTATACGTGAGTGTGTGTGTTAATGGGAACGAGAGAGAGAGAGAGAGAGAGAGAGAGAGAGAGAGATTATTCTTTGCTACACACACACACACACACACACACACATAGAGGTTGAGAGAGCGGGGGAGGGAGAGACTGAGGGGGCGGGTGAGGGAAAGAGAGAGAGAGAGAGAGAGAGAGAGAGAGGGAGAGAGGGGGAGAGAGGGAGAGAGAGAGAGAGAGAGAGAGAGAGAGGCTGAGAGATTGGGGGAGGGAGAGACTAAGGGGGTGGGTGAGAGAGAGAAAGATACAGAGAGAGAGAGAGGGTGAGTTTTTCTTCATAACAACCCCGCGAGTTGACGAGTGAGAGGGAGAGAGAGAGCCTTTGGCTGCATGCAATAATGAAGGAGAGAGAGGGGGGATAATGGAGGAGAGGAAGAGGGTGATGCCAACGGGGGGGGGGGGCGTGGCGGTAGCCCACTGTGGGCGCATGCGTGAGAAAAGGGGGAGAGAGTGTGGCAGTGGCGGTCGTCTACAGACAAAAAACGTTTTTTTTTAAATTCTTACATTATGAAGAAGTTCCTCGGTTGGGGTTGGTTCTCGCGGCCGTAGCTTCTCAAAGCCGGCCATCAGTGGATTGTCCCATGAATCTACTCACAACTCCAACTGCATGTGAAATTCCTAGCCTTGTCTATAGCATAGCACACATTAGAGAACCTATAGCTACAACATATGGAACTTTAGACATATAGGCTATCTCCTCTTGTGTCTTTGGACGCATATCCTTGGTTAGTTTGAAGTGGCTAGCCAAAGGTGTAGAAACCGGTTTTGCATCTCGCATTGCAAACCTTTCTAGTACCTTCTTGATGTAATCCTCTTGAGATAGATTTATTGTCTTTTTCATCTTGTCCCTTGATATCTTCATACCAGGTATCCATTTTGTAGCACCTAAATCTTTCATTGAAAAATATTTAGACAAATCCTCTTTTAGGTCTTTGATATCTTGCATGTTAGCACCTGCAATCAACATGTCATCAGCATACAACATTAAGATGATGAACTTCCCATCTCCCAAATTCTTTGTGTAAATGCAATGATCCGAGTTACATCTTCTAAATCCATGATCCAACATCCATCGATTGAACTTCAAGTACCATTCTCTTGATGCTTGCTTTAGACCATACAAGCTTTTCTTTAATCTACAAATCATTTTTTCCTTACCTTTTACTTCATATCCCTTTAATTGAAGCATGTAGATTTCCTCCTCTAAGTCACCATGAGGGAATGTCGTATTTACATCCATTTACTCAAGATTTAAATCATGAGCAGCCACAAGGCTTAAGACAAGCCTAATTGAGTTCATTTTTACAATAGGAGATGTTTAATTGAAGTCAATACCTTTCTTTTGAGAAAACCCTTTTACCACAAGCCTGGACTTGTAACTTTTCTTCCCACCTTCTTCGTCCTTCATCTTATACACCCATTTGTTCTGTAGTGTCCACTTACCTTTAGACCAACTCCCATGTTTGGTTGCGATGTAATGAGCCCATCTCCACTTGCATTCTCTTCATCCATTCTTCTTTGGATTTGTGTTGCAAAGCTTCTTCATATGACTCCGACTCTCCAGAATCTGAGACCAAGAGATGGTTGAAGGAAGGAACAAACCTTTCTGGAGGTCTACTTTCCCTTGTGGATCTTTGGGGAATAGGTTGATGCTCCTCATTTGGTTCATGTTGTTGTACATTGTCCCCATTTGAACTCCTCGAGTCTTCAACGTCCTCAAGCTCCATGTACTCTCATCACCAGTTTCTTTTTTTTGTTTTCTTTCCAAAAAATCTTTGTGGGATGTTTGTGCCCACAAACATTTATGTGCATTTTTTATGAGCATATACCATCAAACAAAAAGAGTGGAAATCCGCTCTTATAACTCCTAAGCGCCCAAAAAGCACAGTCAACTCAGCACCAATATCAACTATTCAACACCAAATTCATTCTCATAGCATAGACATACAAGAAACCATGCAATTTTGGGTATCAAAAGCTTAGTTTTACTACAATCCTAAGTAGAGTTGGATTCCCAAGCAATTGTTTACCAACAAGCAATCAACCAGCACCTCCACAACCCCTACCAAACAAGTCACGGCAATTACATCAGCCTATGTGGATGTTGATACCAAGGAGGCCCAGCTGAAGCCAATCCCCAACCCAAGCTACTGTACAAAAAGAAATCTAAGGACACACCAGAAAAAGTGACTTACAACTTGTGTGTGCCAAAGCTTTAGCCACCGCCACCAACAGATAATATCATTCCAGAATGATTCCATGAAAAGAGATGGTTGTTTGCCATGAGCTATCAAAGAGAAAGCATAATTTCTCCAAGATCTACTCTTCAAGAGAGTTTAATCAACAAGATGCTTCATCTTTGACCATTCTTGAGCTCTCTGCTCAAGACCTCTCTTGCAAAGCATAGCGTTTTGAACTACATTTGACAATACTAGCATGGTAGAGCCAATCTCGGCTATGCACAACTTGACTACACATGCATTGCACTACTCAAGCTACATTTTGTCATCTCGGTAGACTCCATCAACAAGGAGGGGGAAATGCATTCTGAATACAAACCTAGATAGATGAAATAGATGAGGAAAAGGGCAATGTTTTGAAGTGTTTATATGTTAATGTGTGAGTTTTTGTAATCCAAGCAAGATACCCTTATAAGTTAAGAGAACGGGGAAAATGTAATATGATAACCCCTAGGTGTGTGTAAATAGTGTAACGTCAAAAAAGCCAAAAATATTGCAATTTTGCATGTTTTTTGGCCAAAATAGTGATCAAAATGAAAAAATCCACAAAAATATGACCACGTCTAGTATTTGTGTGTGTTTAGGTAATTTTTGGATTGGTGGTTTACTTTCTATATTATTCTTGTATTATTCTTGTATTTTTCTCTTAATTTTTTAATAAAAAGTGTCAAAAATAAAAAAATAAATAGTAAACAGGCTCATATGTACAAATGAAAGATACCTTGGTGATTAGGAAGGGAAGATAGACGAGCATGGCAAGACTTGTTCAATTTCAAAAACGGTGATGGAAAGCCTAACTCAGGGCCGACAATACTTCATTTGGAGAAATTCTTGAAAAAGGAGAAATTGAAATTCAAATGAGATTTTTTTTGAAAAAAAAGCGTACTACACACTCTAGTAGGATAAATCGGGGAGTTTGGGAGAAAATGAGCCGGGAAGCCCAGGTAGGCCAAAGCTAGTCTCATTTCTACTTTGCCTTCTTGGAGAGAGCCTTTAGAGCCTTGTTTTGTGCATGCTTTTGTCTGCTTCTACTGGCCTCCATGCTACACAATCTTGAAGGAGACATGAGGGGCACTTTCCTAGCTTACTAACGAGCATGTATGAACTTGTTTTTGGGGTCAGGGTAGCTCAAAAAAATCCTAGGTTAGCAGAACCTTCTCAAGAAAACACAAGATAAAAATGATTGTAATTGCCAAATCTGTGGACCAAACCTTACCAAACTTAAAGGGGGGCATAGCAAGAACTATTAGAACATTCCCAATGAGTAATATGAACATTTGACTTGAGTCTAGGGGGGTTCTATAGATAATAAACTAAAATCCAGCGCCCGAAGTTGGAATCATGATCTAACTTCATAGAAGGCTTCCCCATAGGTGTCATAATTAATATACCTAGATGGAAAGCTCAATTGAAACCCCAAACACAAGATTTTGGATGAGATTACCACAAAGCATCATTTTTTAGCCATGGCCTCGAAAACACCCAAAACTAGACCGAATTTGATAGGGCCACTCCTCAAGGTATATGGGACACTTCCCCATTCTTGGTTGACAGAAAAGTGATCTATATCAAGTGCCAAAGCAAAACTGCTAGAGTTAGAGGACCAAGTGCAAAAAACAACTTCAGAAGACCAAAATCAATTTAGATCATATCTAAGGGTTACTCACTAGGCGAGAAGCACAAGTGTGTAGCGTTAGAAGTTGAAAAAGGATTTTCTTTTCTAGTAGAGATAATAAGCATGCTTATTATTTCATAATCCCAAAATGGCCCAACTTGGTATTTTCTCCTCATGCACTCTATCCTCGTAATGCATCAAAGCCGTGAGCGCCCTCACATGTCAAAAATCACTCATATCATGATCACACATTTAGCCCAAGGGACCCACTTCCAAATCCAAAAAGTCTAAAAACACATTCAGAGCAGGGAAACATCATGTACAACCTATACAAGCCAAGAAAATGCAAAAAGATGAAACAATAGCACAGTAGATAATAAGCGCGCTTAATTTAACACTAGAATGGTAACAAGACACTTTTATATCCTTGTACACTTTTGTGTCCTATTAAGTAACCATTTTGCTTGAATTATTTAAAGAGTATGAAAATGAATTTCCAGGTGCTATTTATCCACAAAGCTGCCTTATGAGCTCCAAAAAACTTGACATGTTTTTTGGAACATCAATCTCACCATTAACCTTACTCTTGCACAACATTTTTGAACATAAATTGTGTGAAAAAAGGGGTCCTGTTTTTGGCTTTTTCTCACATTTTTGCAACTATACCACTCTAAACTTCATGTTTGTGAGGTTTAGATTGCTAGAGAATAATCCCTCATAGTTATCAACATGTTTTGATGCTTCTAGAGAGAATTAAGCGTTAAAATTGAAATTTATGACCAAGTTATAAGAATTGCATAATCCTATTTTTTGGCCAAAATTAGCACTTTTATGATTTTTTTGGTGGCTTTCTTGATATCAAAATGCAATTTTGATTGTGTAAATGACATGTATAACATAAAGTTAATCTTCCTTGAGTTTTGGGGGACGTAATACACTATATACCATAGTATATGATGATGGTTGAATTTTTTGATTGCTGAAGGATACGAGACATTTTAGTGTAGCAAGTATAGCTTTTTCAACATTGCTAGTTTCTTAAGCCAATTGTGTGTCTTTTGTAGCTGGTAACCGTATATAATCATAAACTACAAGTTTGGCTAGATATTGAGTAGTTTCTATGGGATTCTAGAGGTCATCATTCTAAACCCAGTTTTGTCATGTTTGTTGTATTTAGCACTTCATCATTGTCCCAAAGGTTCCACTTAGTAAGAGATCCATTATTCTATTGACATGCTCCATGGATCCTTTTGAGTCCAAAGCCCAAAGGGAACTAAGAAAACATGTATATAGTATCAATAATGAGCGTGACTATAGAAACTTTGATGATAGGTCCGTAGAATGGCAAACATGTAACTTTTTTGTACCTATTTTTTTGCCAAAAAAAGAACAGTGAGGCAAAAACAACCATATTTTTTTATCACCAACCCATTGAAATTAATGGAGGATTTTAGCTCATGTCCTACAAAAATCCCCTCTTATTTGTATGCAATCAACCATAAGAAATGGCTGTTTTGGGCAAAATGCACTGGTCCATCAACTTTGGAGGCTTGTTGTGACCAAAAGATGAGGAATTTTACAAGTTTCTCATTTTTTCCGTATGAAGTAGTCCTTGAACTATAAGCTCATGAAAGTATTCTTCAAAACGGTTTTGGAATTTTTTCCCAAAACCCTGAAAGCATACTTTTATGTCCTGTTGCGTTACCAAACTAGTGTTAATATCTATTGTTGCCAAATGAGTCCAAACTTGCAAATTTTTGTTTCCATTAGATTTACCATGCCCTCACAAGACCACATATCAATTTTGAGACAATTTTGGCACTTTAGAATTTTGCACCAACACTTAGTCATTTTCAAAGCCTTCCAATCCAAAAGTGATCCCAACCAGACATTCATGCATTTGAATATCCCTAAACTTCAAATCCTATATATTTTCACTACTTACAACCCCTTTACATACCCAAAATCCACTTTTGATACCAAAATCATGCTATAGATAATAAGCATGCTTATTATCTCTCATGCAAATTTTTTGCCAAATTACTTTTTTGATGCTTGCGCTTTATTTTTATGAGTCAAAGTAGTAATTATTTGGCATTAATTGTGAATTTGATCTGAAAAATCTCAATTCCAACTTAGCAAGTGATTTTTCGCTCTAAAATGCACCTAATGCATATGAATGGTGTGCCTGCTCTAGGATCAATGTAAAACTACCCATCCACCCCAAAAAAACAAGACTCAAAAGCAAAGGCTTCTCGACCTTCCAAAATACCAGGTGGAAGAGGAGTCTATTAGAGAGACCAAGAAGACTTTTGATGGGGAGCTCTTCTACAAGAATCATGTGGCAATCTTCCAAGGTTGATCTAGAATGCGGACAACTAGGCACTTGAACTATAGATGATGCCAAAAGAAATATATGATGTGGCTGAGGCACCAAATCTCCAAGCAGCACACAAAAAGCTTGGACTCCAGTCCTTCTACCAAAGTGAGCCCTATGGAAGGATTTTTTGAGGACATGTGAACTGCTTGATACAATATAAGAAGATGAAATGACACAAATTTGAGATTCAATAGGCCAACCCATATAAGTGAATATCTCTAAAGAGATAGTGGCCGAGTCTCTCAAGCTACCAACTAAAGGATAGTCGATGAGGTTAAAGGAAAAGAAAAGAACATGCATCTTCATGAGAGAACCACCGCAGATACATTCCAAGACATGATCCGCAAGCCAGCGATAGAGCCCACCAGATTGTTTCATAAGCACTTTCATTCTTCAACCAAGCCGCCAAGATACAAATGCCCAAATCACGTAGTGGCGTCAGCTTTTACCACCACTCTAAAGACCAGGCTACCAGTTCCAATTAAACATGCACATTATGTGCTCAACACCTTGAAGAGTGCCAAAATGATCAAGGGGATCAAGTGCTTGGGGGCAGGAGAGGCTCTCATCTACATTGCCTACCATGCCGTGGGGATGGAATAAAATTTACCTACAGCACCAAATCCGAATATTTGGTTGGAAGATGGATTGAAAACTGAAGAAAACGAAGTCGAAGAAGATGATGAAGATGAGACACCACCATTGCTCAAAAGATCAAAGAGAATTCTAGCTCAGCCAACTCCACTTGAGAGAGATGAAGAGAGTGATAAAGGTCCAATGGAGGAACCAAAAGACAAGGCCTTTGAAGAAAGTGAAGCTAATCCAGAGTTAGAAAAAGATAAGAAAAGAATGGATCTAAAGGGAAAGAAAAATTAAAGAGAGACCGCCAGAGAGAGCTCACAATCCAATCGTAGTGATAATAGAAGAGCCATCCCAGAGGGCAACTAGATTTGAAAGAAAGAGAGCGGGTTTTGAAGAGAAAGGGGTCTGCAAGGGGACTTTGAGGAGTTTATGGCAACAAACCCTTGCATGAAGCTCAAAACAAAGAATCCATTTAATGCAAAGGATCCCCTTGTAGACTTAGACTAGATCTACCATGAAGAGGAGTTGGAAAGGGAAAAGGAAGAAAGGGTTGGAACATCTGATCTACCAGAGCCTAAGCCTACTGATCAACCTCCTTCTCCTATCACTACGGAGGTACCCTCTCCACCTCACACAATAGAAAGTAAGCATGACAAGACCACTCAAGAAGAATCAAAGAAAGAGGAGAAGACATGTAAAATGCTAGCAGCATCACACACTATGGAAGTAGGACAAGAAGAAAACAAGATGGAGACGCAGGTAGATATAGAGCTAGATGAAGCTACACAAGAGCCAGCACAACAAGTGGAAAGTCAAAGAGATGCTCAATGCAAAAACCCCTAAATATGAAACACTTGATGATGAAAGAAATCTTGAGCAAGATACAAGAGAAACAAAGTAGAAAGAGCTAGCAAGTACCTCTCAACCAAGCACCTCTCAACATACTAGCTTGCAAGATATTGAAGAGTATGCGCAATTTGCACATCACAAGAGAAGATGAAGACATCAAAATTTTCTAAAGAAGAAAAGGTCAATCAAGTAGACACATCCAACACACATCTGACTCAAGGATTGATATAGAGGACACGATTGTGGAGGAATATATTAATCTGGATAAGCAATCACATGCAGAGATTACTAGCTTGAAGGAGATCAACACTCAATAGTAGCTGACTAAATTGCAAAACATGATCACTAAACTAGTAGAGGAGCCGACTACTGCAAGTGAAGGTCAAGAAGAGTAACCTCAAGAGGTGAATTCAACTTTGATGGACACAAATGCACACGCCTACTGGCTGTAAACTCAATTAGAGGTAGAAACCCTCCAAGAAGCCCAAGTAGAAGCCATATTAAAGGATTAGAGTGAGCTGCTAGTCAGACTCAAGAAAAATCCGCAAGTTGTCAAAGGCTCAAATCTAGCATACCAAGCAATGAAAATAGAAACAGGGACTTAGAGACAAAGCTAACGCTAGAGTAGATGCAGAGGAGAGAACTCTCACTCTCTTTTATGAACAAAGAGGAGAACTACCAAGAGCAAACAGCTCATCTACAAGCAGCCTTAGTAGTGGCTCAAGAATAGTTGAAGGGCAAATAGAAAGTACAAGAAGAAGAGCTTCCAAAAATAGTGCCAATTGATAATAGGGTACTAGAGTTCCTATAGCTAGATGAGGATGTTGATCCAACTATAGTGCCACCAAAATCCTTAATAATTGAGCTAGAGATAAAACAAGGACCTATTGATATCTTCACCGCTAAGGCAGAAAAGGCTCTCAAAAACAATATAGAGTCCGAGACCAAAGATATCTAGAAGAGGCCATGGTTTGGGAACAAACAATCCTACACTCACCTAATGTGGCACAACCTAATGTGGCACAACTCACTTCCAAGCAGATCACAATAATCTGGCACCATCAATCTCTCGCCTATCCACTAGTAAAATATGAAATCCTCAAGGTAAAAAAATGTATTATCAAGGATCAAGTTGTGGATAATGTAGATCAACACCTTTGGAGAATGGACTGGCTAAAGAAACACCCAAAATACCTCATTCTCTACAATTAAGCTTTTCTAGACATCACAAAGGATCCCACTTTTGGGAAATCCATCAACTAATCCTAAAGAAACATCCAACATGGCTGAATTACCATGCTTGAATTTTCCAAACCCTAGATGATCACTATACTCTCATAATCTATAGAGATATTTAAGAGGATACCAGATCTTTCATGCATCCTGTTCACCAACATCCCCAAGATGCTCCTTACATGCATCCAAACCTTCCACAAGGTAGAGTAGACATATACTCCGTGGATGGATTTCCTCAAGAACAACCAGGGGCTTTGCTATGACTTACCGCCCAATGAAATCCTTTATGGATTTTCTGCAGGAGTTATGTTCATGCCTTCGTACTACATGAAAACATTTGAAAAGGAATTGTACATAGGGTTCATTACTTTTAGATTCAAAATCTTTAACCTCGTGGTGAAAAATCTTTGTGCCAGGTTTGTTGGATGCACCACAATAGAATCTCAACACTCTTATCAATTTACAATTATTCACAGACTCTGACAAGAAGTTACACATCAAGTATTATGATGCTCTCAACACACCAAAGAAGCAAAAAAATCCCAAAAGCTGGATCACTACTACCCAATCCCCTAAAGTTGTGTCCTGGACAACCCAATCTAGGAGGGGGGGGAAATGTTACCACATAGCTAAATTGAACAGAAATTGTTAAAACCTCTTGACAAGTCTTAAAATACCTTGTTACAATTGGGAGAGTTGAAAAAGTGGGAAAAACTTGCAAAATTGGACACCTAGATATTAATGCTAATTATTATCCTAGGACTTGGAAATAAAAATTTTCTTACCATTTCACATCATCAAAGGCTAGAACATGGTATAATAAGACCCTAATCCAAGTTTGGTGTCATTTGGAGTTATAAGTTGCCATGTAGGCCTAAACTTCACTAAGATCCAACTACATATAAAAAAATTTGGCCTAGAAATTTGAAAACTAAACCAAACTCCATGAAACTTGATGAGTGACTTGTCTATAGTGTAAAAATCTAGTGCAATTCAAAAAGATAGAAAAAATCCTTGATTATGACCCAAGAGATATTAATCGTGATTATTATGTCCTACCCTGAAACTTCAACTTTTGGAAAAAAATTCAAAGGGATTGGATCTAGGGTAGTAATATAGTACTTGTAAGGAGTTCCAAGTAGTTTGAACAACTTTTTACTTGCGTGGCCACTTCCAAAATATCCAGACATAGAAACTGCTAGGGAAGTAAGCTAAACTTGCCAAAAAAATTGCAAAACCCTATTCAAATCTTATTGAACACACACTTAACCAATGGGAATCAACCAAAGTAAAAAATGATGAATTTTTTACTCAATAGATATTAACTGTGATTATTATCCCCTGTTAGCCAAAGAGCTCATTTTTTACATTTTCTGGTTGCCAAGGTGAGTAGACTTATCATGCAGATAGCTTGAATTTTGGAGTCATTTGGACATTGTTTGCTACTAGAAATTAAGTTTTCTGGAATTGAAAGTTGTAAATTAATCCCTTGGCTAATGTGGTAGAATTGAATCTAAAATTTTTGACCAAGGGTCCTTGTATATAATTTCTAATTAATAGTTTGGATTACATACCTTTGAGTGTACATGAGTGATCAAGATCAAGCTTAAGCAATAACCAGATCAGAGTGATGACAAGTGAAACAGGTTGGTATTGGTTCCAAAGTCTAGGTATTCTATTTTGTTAAGTATCTTGGGTCTTTATGTACCTTGGATCACGTCGTGTCATAGAAAGTCAGGGTTATAATCAAGAAACTAAGAGTAGAGTATCTATTGAGGAGAGCATAAAGGAAGGAGGATTGCTAGTGACTATAGTGAAACAAGTGTCTATCTGACACTTGTTCCAGAACTCACGTTTAGAAATGTATTCCTTTTCTACTCAATTGGAAACAAGAACCTCTCTTAGGTTAAAACACATATTGACCTTCTACAAGAACAACAACTGAGATTTACCTAGACCCTAATGAGAAGTATGTGGTTAGTCTCAATGACCCCATGGTCCAATTTGAGGACGAGGCTAGATCCAACAAACAAGATACCTTCTACATGAACAAAAATAGAGTGCAATATTTGAAAGTTGTAAATCTTGACACTCTAGAACAATGGGGTTTGGAGGTTGATACATTGATTTTAAACTTTGCCACTAAAGAGAAACCACATGTGCTAGAAGTAGAGGGGTATGACCAAGCTGATGTCAAACCTCTAAAGCGCATACTGACTGATAACCCATGAATCAAAGTTTATTGTTGGGATGATAATAACATGACATATTTGTTGTGGATAGCTCATGCAAAACTAGGGCAACTAACACACTTGAAAATCATGTACATTTTTATGACTAGGGAAAAGGGTCCAAAAAACCTTTTGATATACATCTTTATGGATTGCTAATTAAAATTAATCCTAGAGATGATCATGGATATGGATCGTGAGATGGACCAAAAATTTAGAATGCACGGAAGATCTTTTGCCAGTATGGCCAACCAATGGGGCAATGTAGACCAAGGAAGCCACCTCAATTATGAGAATTGGGTGAGAGGTGCAAAAACCGCCATAAAATTAGGAAGAATGGGTGACATCATGACCAAAAGAGGGCCCAATGAGTCACTGCTACCAAGCAATTGGGTTGAAGGCGGAGATGGAGGACCACCAACCACCAAAAGGGCAGGTATTGAGCATAATTGCATAGTTAAACTAGCTGATTTCCCAAAATGGGTCAAAAAATACAATGGATATGGAGATTTATATGACCACCTATCAAGCTTCATGAAGTATTAGGAGTAGAGAGAACATTGGTGGATTGACTCTAGAAGGCAATCCTTTAACATGGTTTCAGAGCATACCTATTGGATCCATTATAGATCTGGCTACATTCACATTGGGATTTGTTGCTACTTATTTAAAAATGGGAACCAAGCATAGTACAGTAGCACCAATCTACAACTTCAAACAAAAACAAGGGGAGTTTTTTACTAGACTGTGTAAATCAAATGAGGCAATACATTGATAGATATCTGGAGTTGGAAATCCTAACCAGGGAGAGACTGACCTCATTAATTTTAGAATTCTTACTCAACAAAGAGTTGCAAGCTATTATATATAGCAAGAATCATACAACCTTGGAAGCATGCATCCTCAATGTTATAGACTTGGGGGATAGCTATGAGATCTTCAATGAAGAGAGCATTGTTAAGGACACGCAAAATGAGCAAAATACATATATTGTGCCAGCACAAGTAGGACCTATTGTGGAAGCTCAAATGAATGCCATTGAGAATATTCTCAAGTGCATGAATGAGATGATGAGAAATATTCAAATGATGCTAGTGAGAGGACAAGGACAAGGTCCACCACAAGAGCAACCTATGGAACAAGCAAGGCCATGTAAGTGGTGTGCCATCAAAGGTAAATGGACAAACCATGAGATCAACAAGTGCTATTATAGACCTAAATACGATGGAAATATGCAATACATGCCAATGAGACAACATGGACAACTTATGTATAGGTATCCACCTAGCATGGGTCAAATGTAGAAACCATTCATGGCTGTGGAGAGATTATACCCAGTGGTAAGTTAGCAACCACCCCTAAAAAAAGAGAAAATGTTGTTCAAGTCAAGTATATACTTCATAAAAGACAAGTGCAAGAGCAAGCATAGTGCTAGTTATGCCCTATAATGAGACTAGTTTGTCAATTGTGGTAGTTGAGGAAGAGTGGTATACTTAATCACAAACTACTATGATAGAACCAGTCTATTAGGCACCTATAAAGGAAGCAATGATTTACTTCATTGCAAACAAGGGAGCTAGCTGACCCATGGTGAAACACCAAGAGCAAGGAATTTCCATAAGTGTGGGCCTGCTGATCATTAGAAAACCCCAAGGAAGGCTAGAAATGACCATAAATATAGTGCAAGTCATGCCAAGTAGCTCCTTAGATAGTGAACATATGGTTGTGATCAAGACAGTGACCAAGGCACATGGCCAAGAAAAAAAAACAAAATAGTGCTAGCAAATCAAATATCAACAAGAAATCTTTGACAGAATCCAAGAAAGAGAGACATTGATGTTATGGGCTTAGAAGGCATCAAAAAGAAAGGCAAATTGAAGATAAATCCTAGAAAATGGTTGAGGAAAGAACAAAGTCAATGTTGATAGACGTTGTCACGAGTTTTTTGGAGCAAGGGATTGCGCATATGTACATATACATGCATGGTGCATCAAATAAAGAATTGCCCATTTTTCAGAGCCAGGTGGTTACGTGGGGCCCACATGTGTACCAGTAGGACAGGGTGTACATAGTGCATCGATTTTCACTATTACCAGTACCACTGTGTTTTTTCTACAATAAGAAGGAGTTGGTAGCGTGTAAAACTTCTCGAGGAAGCTATCCGCGGGCCGACGACATGAGGTAAGCAGGTGCGTCAGATGGCATCGAGTGGCGTCAGGAGGTCGAATGGGGTCAATACTTGCACGCGGAGAAGTATGGACACGACGTGGGTGTTTTCTTGTGATACTTATGCAGAAAGGTCATCATAAGGACCACTTTTTGGGGCCACTTCACGTGGTTGCGTGATGCATTATTTGGAAAAACTGAGTGCCAGGTGTGCGGATGATGCAAAAAGGTGACAACTATGCACTGCGAGGTCAGTTTTTGGCGTGTTCGGGGTCTGTTTGAGGTCATCTAAAAGGCCAAGGGTGCCCAACTAAAAAATCTAAGTGTGGGAACTGAAAAAATAGAGAGAAAACCAGAAAAAACGTGGAGAAGAGAGGAGGAACAGCCGCAAGTGTGTTTTTGTTGTTTTTGGAGCATTTTTTAACCCTAAACTGCTCATCCGAGGTCGGATTTGAGCACTGTGACATTGTAGAGTGGGGTTTTTGGGCGTTCCAGAGGCAATGGCACTGTCCATTTTGTCAAATTCCTCACAAATTTTCTGATGTTTTTTTGTGTAATCTTCTCCGGTGAGTGAAGCCTCTGTTTAACTTTGTGGTTGTATCCGGTGTATTTCCTCAATAGTGTGTAAACTATTTGCCCCATTGGTGTTGGGCTGAGCTTCATTGAGTCTAAACAACAGCAATTTTTCTCCTTTGAGCTGATTGAGAGTGTGTATGTGTGAGTGTTGAGTGGGCAAGTGGGAAATCTCTCTCTTCTCACTCCGTCTGTGTGTTTCCTGTCTCGGTCAGGCTGGTTGTGTAAGCCGAGTGGTGCCCCATAATGTGTGTGTGTGTGTATCATCCCAAGAGTGTGTGTCGGATCATTATAGAGGCGTTGTGTATGTTTCCATCCCGCTCACATTCTTTTGGCGGCCCCACAGAGGATCTTCTTCGAGTACCTTCTGCTTCGAGCTTCAAGCTTCGAGATTCGGGGCTACACGTTACAGGTTACAGGTTACAGGGACAAGTAGAGGTACAGGTTACAGGGACAAGTAGAGGTACAGGTGATTCACACAGGTACAGGTAGCTGGAGTACAGTGATATACTAGCAGTGATGCCACTTGCAGTTGTTGTGGGTATGCATCACTTGGCGCCTATTTGAGCGCATTGTCTGCTGGATTGTACGTTACTTGTGGAAACTGCCATTGTACGCATTTGTGGATCCATACTTGGTTGTATTTGGCAGTCCCAGCCATTTTTGATACTTGGTCTGGAAGATAGTCATTTCTGAGACTTGACTATACGCGATTTGCATTAGCCTTTGTGTGAGGGTCGATAGCGTGAGGTTTTTATTGAGCTAGGGGATTCTCAAATGTGGAGATCCTTTCGGTGATATAGGTAGCTGGAGCACCCTTTTTGTGACCTCGCCATAAGCTATGTACTAGTGAGTCCTACTTGATGCTCGGGTTCTATTGTTGACAGTTTATGCATACATATACAGTCTATATTTTGGGTTCCTACTGCTCTATTTCTGGGGAAACTCTGCCAAAATTTTTCCAAGTTATGATGGCTGGTTTTTTGGTTTTTTGAGCCATTTATGCTGCTGAAATTTTGGCAAAATCAGAGGTTAAGTAAGGTGTGCCTTCTTGGGAGCTTCATGGTTGGCTTTAATGGATGATCAAAATGGCCCTCAATTCACTCCATTTCATTTAACTCAAAGAATCTAGATAAATGTTCATGTGTCCAGGAAGATTTTTTTCCAGCAGCGCGTAGTCTTTATGTTTAGGCCAAGAAGATTACGAGAGATCTTGGAATGTCCTTTGCCTGTTATAATTCCGATGATCAACTATGAAAACTCATTTGATGTGCATGTGTTTGTCCTTATCTAAAGTTGAGCTCCATTGAAGTTTCTGGGGATTTGGTAGTCAAAAGTTTTGGGTTCTTGCACGTGTGTTCAAAGGGGTTCTCAAAGCATTGTAACTTAGGTAGCCATGGCTTTCTCTTATCCAGAGTTTCATGGAAGAAGTGATGAAGATGTGGAAGATTTTTTGGAAAAGATGGAGCTTGCCTGCATTAGCAACCAGATTCATGACCCTGTGCAGATGTTACATCTTCTCCAAATTTGTTTGAAGAGTGATGCACAAGTCTGGTCCAAAACATTTGAAGAGGAGTTGCGTGCAGCGGATCCACCTGTAAGATTGAGTTGGGACAATCTACGACATGGGTTGGAAGTGGAGTTTGTGAAGATAGAAGATCCTGACAAAGTGTGGCAAGAAGTACAAGGTTTGGTGCAAAAGGAAGGTGAGCCAGTAGATGATTACATACGTAAGTTCTCATTGGCATGGGAGAGGATGTGCAAGGCCTTAGCACCACAGGTACCCCCGCCGGACATGATGAAGAAGGACAGGTTCTTGGCTGGTCTTTGGGAGAATATACGTTGGAGAGTGGAGCTAAAGAAGCCTAGGACATATGAAGATGCACTAGAGGAACAAAGAGTGGAAGTTGAGGAAAATGAGCCAGTTAGGGGTGGAGTCTTTGCCCATGAGGTCTGAATTTCAGCCTATAGAGTCTTTACAAGGTCGCATGTCAGGGGTTCATCATGAACCAGTGGTTCCTGTTACTACTCAGGTTATGCCAGCAGTGGTCACTACATCGGTGCAAGATGATGGGCTAAGGCAAGACATGAGGCAAGTGGTAGATTTGATGAAGATTCTCAGCCTAAACATGCTAGGTCAAGTTGGAAATAATCGAGGTCGAGGGAGGTTTCCAAATCAGCCAGGAGGTGAAGAAAGGCCTAGAAATGGTGTTGGACAAAGCAATGGTAGGTTTTGGAGGCAGACGCCCACATGTTATAATTGTGGAGAGTTGGGTCACATCGGCCTGCAATGTGATAAGCCACCAAGGATGGGGGGAGACATGTATCCATTGCCAAGACAGGTGCTAACTAGGTCAAATGATTATGGCATCGAAATTAAGGGAGACGAAGGAACTAGTGGACTGACCCAGGAGGAAAAGGGAAAGACAAAAGTGCTAAGTGTAGTCACCTTGGAGAAGGCATCAAAGCTAGAGGATACATTAGTGATGCCTATTGGGAAGAGGACCGCAGAGGATAAGGAAGGAAGAAGTGCCCCAGGTCCTAGTAAGAAGAAAGGAAAGAGCCATGAAGGCGAGGATGTCAAGGCCAAGAGGAAAAGGAGAGATCGTCGAAAGTTTCATGTTTCAGATTTTCCACTAGGGGATGGGCAATTAAGCTATGACTTGAAGGAGGATCTGACGAGCAGGAAGGCAGATGTTACTTTTGGGAAGCTTATAGAGATGGTGCCTAAGCTAAAGAGACAGTGGAAGAGGATGGTTAACCCAATGGAGAAAGAGCCAGAGAGAGGTTCAGTAAAGGTGTTGGCAATGGATGAGCTACCAGACATTTGTCCAATAGTAGATGTGTGGCATAAAAGGAAAAATTTGGGACAAGGTTATGTGGATGGCGGAGCCCAAATATGCGTCATAACACACTCATGCGTTGAGAAGATGGGTCTCACAGTGGCTGGGGTGTCAGGTTTTCGAATCAGATTGGCAAACCATCAAAAAGTAAAATGCTTGGGTATTGTAAAGAGCTTAGAAGTGGAGGCATATGATGCAAAGGTAGTGGTTGATTTTCATGTGATGCCAGCAGGGTTGGGAGCATATCCTATTATACTGGGCAGACCATGGTTACATGCAGTGGGAGCTATTTAAGATTGGAACATGGTACGATTAGCCTCTATGGAAAGACAGGTACCGAGAAGCTTTATAATATGGACACAAGGAAACGATTAGAGGAGCTTTATGAATATGAGGATGAGTCTAGTGATGAAGACTCTTCCATGGTGACAGATGATGATAGTGATAGCACTACCAGCAGTGATGAGGATGCTGATGTTGCATTTCTTTTGATGGACAAAGAAATCCAGGAGTTTGGTTTAGTTGCATTTGCAAATGAGGTTGAAGATGAAAGGGAAGGGCCTTATGAAGTGATTGAAGTGCTGATGCAAACCAAGGTTGAGTTGTCAAAGAAGCAAGAATTGATGACACAAATGATCAGTGGATACCTCTCAGCTATGGAGAAGGATATATATTTGCACATGCTAGCTAGTTTTCTTGATTTGTTCATTACTTCATATGAAGAGATCAGAGGGTTCAAGGGGGAAGAGATGCATATAGAGCTGAAAGAAGGTGCTAAGCCAGTGCAGCAAAGGCTAAGAAGGATGGGTCAAGAGCAAATCGAAGCCTTGCGAGAAGAGGTGGACAAGTTGTTGAAGGCAGGGTTCATAGTCCCTATGGAGACCACAAAATGGGTGAGTCCAATTGTAGTCAGTCCAAAGAAGGATGGGAAGTGGAGAATTTGTGTAGATTTTAAACCCTTAAACGCAGCCACTAAGAAGAACCCATATCCTCTTCCATTCATTGATCAGATCTTGGATTCAGTGGCAGGTTATGAGAGGTACAATGTGTGTGATGGTTTTTCAGGCTATTTTCAATTGAAGATTTCTCTTAAAGACCGCACAAAGACCACTTTTATTACGCCATGGGGCTGCTATTGCTACACAGTATTGCCATTTGGGTTGTCAAATGGACCTTTCTTCTATCAAGAGAGAGCAAATTGGGTGTTGGAAACATTCATTGGTAGTTGTGTTAAAGCTTTTATGGATGACTTCTGTGTTTATAGCAGTAGGGTTGAACACCATGAGAAGCTGCAGATGGTATTGGCTCGATATGATGAATGTGGAGGACAACTAAATCCAAAGAAATGTCATCTAGCACAGCCAAGGGTGAAGTTATTGGGCCATATGGTGTCAGAAAATGACATTGAGGCTGATCCAGATAAGGTTAAGTCTATTATTCTTCTTCCATCACCTACGAGTACAAAGCAATTGGCAACTTTTATACACAAAGTGAAGTACATGGCACGGTTTATTCCATTGTCTTCGCAGCTTCTTTATCCATTACAACAAGTGGCAAAGCATGATCCATTGCAATGGGATGACAAGTGTGAAGAAGTGTTTCAAGAGGTGAAAGAGGTGTTAGGGGGGTTGTCAGCCATGCAGGCTCCTGATTGGGAGAAAGTGTTTTATGTAAATCCATCAGTAGGGGATGATGCCATTGGAGCCATGCTATTGCAAAAGGGGAAGGGCAGCCATTATATGAGGCCAGTGTATTGTGCAAGCCGAGTGAAGTTGGTAGTGGAGAGAAAGTTCTCGGAAGTAGAGCTAGTGATGGCCAGTGTAATATTTGCTTGTCGACGATTTCGTCATTACTTGCTACCACGGCCTTTTGTTTTCTTGACAAGTTATGCCTTTTTGCCACAGTTAATTAATGGTACTAACATGTCAAATGTGGTGAAGAAATGGGTAATTGAGCTGCAAGAGTTTGAGTTCTCTTTTCTAGTGGAAGATAGTACAAGGGCTACCCTAGCTGATTTGTTGACCTACAAGGAGAATCCCCTTATTGTTAAGGAAGAGGTGGTGAGAAAGGTAGTTGAAGAAGTGCCATAGATCAGCAATGCACATGTGTTGTTTTTTGATGGTTCATACAGAAAGAGCCATGATGCAGCTTCAGGGGGTATAGCACTTTATGATCCAGAGGGGAAGCTAGTATGCAAGAGAGGGTTCAAATTGGATGCTCATAGTAACAATGAGGCTGAACATGCTACTCTGGAAGCCGGATTACACATTTGTTTGAAGCATGGGGTTTGAAGGTTGAGCGTAAAAGGTGATGCCTTGTTAGTGGTGAAGCAAGTGCTGGGTGTGTGGAAGAGCAAGAACACCTCATTGAAGGAAATGTGCTTCAGAATTAAAGGCCTGTTAAAAAAGTTCGAAGCATGGATCATCAGACACATTGAACGTGCTCTAAATGGAGAGGCACATGAAGCAGCTCAAGGCATGATTGGGGAGCTATTTGTGTTGAGGACCACTTTACCTCTTTATCATGGCCGGGAAAGTTTGGCTCAAGAAGAGGAGTTTTTGCTAACAAGAATCATTCCAAAGGAGATTCAGAAGTCTAAGAAGTATGGCTTTGTGCGTAGAGAATACAGGTACAAATTGATTGGTGATGTCTTATACATGAAAGGGGCTGATCTCGTGTTGAGACGTGTACCTTGGCGGGAGGAGCTTTACAGAGTGTTGGAAGAGAATCATGAAGGCGCATGTGGTGGCCATTTTGCTCTAAAGATCACCTTGCATAAGATTTTGCAAGAGGGGTATGTATGGCCTAGTTTGCAAAAGGATGTTCACCATTGGTGTAGGTCTTGCAATAGGTGTCAAGCATTTGGGAAGAGAGTGTTGAAGCCAGAGCTACGAAAAACCATTATGGCGTTTGATGTGTTTGAAAAGTGGGGGATTGATGCAATAGGCCCGTTACCTATCACAAGCAGGGGAAAAAGCTATATCTTGACGGCAATGGACTATCTCTCTAGATGGGCAGAGGCTATAGCAGTAAAACAGATCACTGCAAAGGACGTGGCAAAATTTGTGTATGATGAAATATGTTGTAAGTTTGGGGTGCCATTAGAGCTACTTTCAGATAAGGGGCCAGGATTTAGAGCTAAACTGCTAGACTTCTTATGCACAAAGATGAAGATTAGGCACCAGCATACCACTCCTTATTACCTGCAGTGTAATGGCTTAAATGAAATATTCAATGGTGAGTTGGTACAAATTCTTTCTAAAGTGACAGAGCACCAAGGAAAGAATTGGGATTTGGAATTGCCTAGTGCATTATGGGCTTACCGTACTTCAGTGAAGACAGGTACAAGGTTTACTCCATTTCATTTGGTGTATGGAAAGGAAGCACTATTGCCTGTGGAGGTAGAGTTGCCTACGGTCAAGATGTTAGAGAAGTTTCTTGGGCCGCCTAGTGATGCGTTCAAAGAGAGGCTCTTGCAGTTACAAGAGGTCAAGTTGGATAGGATGAGCGCATTGGAGCAGTATGGGCAGATGCAGGATAAGGCTTTTGCAAAGATAAATGAAAAGTTCAAAAGTAAGGGTATCAAGAAACATGACTTGGTTTTGCGCTACAATAGTAAGTTGGACAACACCTTCCAAAAGAAGTTTCAAATTAAGTGGGAAGCCCCTTTCAAGGTAGTGGAGTGTTTTCCAAATGGCACATATCAGCTGGCTAACCTGGATGGTGTTCTACATAAGTCAAGGGTAAATGGATTGCGTCTTAAATTTTATCATGCTAGATTGATGATGGTGGAGCAAGATGAGCTATCTATGGATCAAGCAGTGTTGGTGAGGGATGAGGAGACCTGTGATGCGGCGAGTCTCGTATCTCTCTTGGCTACTGCTGATCATGAATGATCTAGCAGGCTAGGGGATGGGCAAATTATGTCACGAGTTTTTTGGAGCAAGGGATTGCGCATATGTACATATACATGCATGGTGCATCAAATAAAGAATTGCCCATTTTTCAGAGCCAGGTGGTTACGTGGGGCCCACATGTGTACCGGTAGGACAGGGTGTACATAGTGCATCGATTTTCACTATTACCAGTACCACTGTGTTTTTTCTACAATAATAAGGAGTTGGTAGCGTGTAAAACTTCTCGAGGAAGCTATCCGCGGGCCGACGACATGAGGTAAGCAGGTGCGTCAGATGGCATCGAGTGGCGTCAGGAGGTCGAACGGGGTCAATACTTGCACGCGGAGAAGTATGGACACGACGTGGGTGTTTTCTTGTGATACTTATGCAGAAAGGTCATCATGAGGACCAATTTTTGGGGCCACTTCACGTGGTTAAGGGATGCATTATTTGGAAAAACTGAGTACCAGGTGTGCGGATGATGCAAAAAGGTGACAACTATGCACTGCGAGGTAAGTTTTTGGCGTGTTCGGGGTCCGTTTGAGGTCATCTAAAAGGCCAAGGGTGCCCAACTAAAAAATCTAAGTGTGGGAACTGAAAAAACAGAGAGAAGAGCAGAAAAAACGTGGAGAAGAGAGGAGAAACAGCCACAAGTGTGTTTTTGTTGTTTTTGGAGCATTTTTTGGCCCTAAACTGCTCATCCGAGGTCGGATTTGAGCACTCTGACATTGTAGGGTGGGGTTTTTGGGCGTTCCAGATGCAATGGCGCTGTCCATTTTGTCAAATTCCTCAAAGATTTTCTGATGTTTTTCTGTGTAATCTTCTCCGGTGAGTGAAGCCTCTGTTTAACTTTGTGGTTGTATCTGGTGTATTTCCTCAATACTGTGTAAACTATTTGCCCCATTGGTGTTGGGCTGATCTTCATTGAGTCTAAACAACAGCAATTTGCCTCCTTTGATCTGAATTGAGAGTGTGTATGTGTGAGTGTTGAGTGGGCAAGTGGGAAATCTCTCTCTTCTCACTCAGTCTGTGTGTTTCTTGTCGAGTGGTGCCCCATAATGTGTGTGTGTATCATCCCAAGAGTGTGTGTCGGGTCATTATAGAGGTGTTGTGTGTGTTTCCATCCCGCTCACAATGTCAAAGAATCAAAGCCAAGATCATGAGGTAGCATCAAAGTAGAAAATTTGCGATTGCATTATGTTTACCTAGCTTAAGAAACAATCTTTAGACATCAAAGAAGGAATTAGGAGTTTCAAGAAACACATGAGTTACATAGATATTTCCACTCTCAATTGTACCTAAAATTATTATTTTTTTTGAGTTGCATCATGTTTACTTAGCTTGAGAAACAATCTTTTGGCATGAAAGTAGAAATTGGCAGTTTCAAGCATCACATGAGGAGTTACATAGATATTTCCACTCGCAAGTGTACCTTCAGTGAAAACACCACCAAGTTTATCCCAAAAGAGGAAAAATGTGAAGCAAAGACTCCAAGAGCTCTTGGCGTACCATTTGGAGGAGAGTTCCATCAAGGTAGCCTAGAAGGGGTACATTTTAGAGGCCAAGCTTGAAGTACACCATGTTTCCATTTTTTAAGGGAAGATTCAAGAATGCAAACAACAAGGAAGTGGAGCTCCAACTCTCGCCAAAGGAAGTGTATGATGTGGAAAAGGATCAACTATATGGGAGGCCAATCGGTGGCTAGGGTTTCTAGCATACTAGGAAATGGAGCCATGCGGTGTGGATTTGCAAAGATCTTATGAGCTCTATTCAGGAGGATGAAACTGCCCAAATTGCTAAACCAAGATCACATAGGACATTGTAGCTAAGGCCTTGAAGCTGACCACCACAATCAAATCAATGAGATCCAAGGAGAACAAGCACACAAGCATCTTCATGGAAATACAATTGTGGCCATCTTTCATTAGGAAAAGTTTGGACTCTCAAAGGGGCCCTATAAGGAGGTTTGACTTTGCCTCTCTTGTCCAAAGTGGGCCACTTGTGAAGTACATAAACGCTTTGTCAAAACCCTATCAACCAATATATCATTAAAAAGATCTTAGAAAGTAGGTTCTGATCCCCAAACTCTGACAAACTTGGAGTTGATTTGTAAAAGTTATGGCCTCCCCACTGCAGCTAAAATGTGGAGAGAGATTTCATTTAAAAGACGAAGTTGTCACATCAAAAAATGGAATCTTCTAGAACATAAGGAATCTGATGGCATGCTATATATCAATAAATACATCTTGATGAGTATATTCTAAATCCAAAAGGTTCGGCAAGCTTTGATTTCATTTTTAATTTTTTTTACCGTGCGACTGTTTTGGACAAGAGGGAGAAAGTCAAAGTCCTTATAGGGCCCATTTGAGAGTCCAAAGTTTCCCTAATGGGAGACATGATCCATAAAGAGGTTGAACATCCCACAAGGCTATATCTTTAGCACTTCCACTTCACAGCCAAGAGAACCCCAAGGTATACCACACCCATCTATGCAATAACTCCTGCTTTCACAATTGCATTAAAGTCCAAGCAACCACGCCGAGTATGTGTTGACTACTCTAAAGAGAACCATGAAAAGTAAGGGCATTGTTTATATCGGGGCTCCAAAAGTGCTCATCCAAATAGCATACCATGTGGTGGGTATGACTGACAACCTGTCACTTGAACCCGACCAATCTGCATGGTTGATTGCTAGTGTAGACAACAAAGAGGAGGAGGAAGAAGTTGAAGTGAAAAAGTCCCATGCCACTAGGTTAAAAAACATAAGACCAAGGCTTTAATGAAGACGACCCATAAGATAAAAAGGGGGAGCTTCTCCCATTCGAATAAGAGGAGGAGGAGAAAAGAGAAGGACCACCACTAAATGCATAGAGGGGAGGGAGATATGGGAGTGAAGAACCTTACTTATCGCATCGTCGTTGGTTTTATCACATTCTTCAAAAAAACCCAAACTTTATTATAATGTAAAAGGTTTAAGAAACATTGAAAAAGGCTTTGATAGATTTTCTTGCCGATTCTATCAAGATTAGTGCAAAAATTAATGGAAGAAGCTCTGAGATTAAGGGAGGAGTGGCTTGCAAACAAGGTTGAAGAACAAAAGAAAGCCAGTGAAGCACAACAATTTTCCTTGCCCTCAAATTTTGATGACTCTCCACTAGATGCTGAATGAAGAGAGAAGACAGAGTGCCATGTCAACTTCAAGTTAGCTGATGCTACAAGATAGAGAATCCATGATGAGATGAAGCAAAAAGCATATCAGAGAGAGGAGGAATCCAAGAGATATCAAACGATAGAGCTAGACTCAATCTTGGATTTTCCTCACAACACACCTACACATCATGAAGAGATGGTTATACAAGTGGAAGCCACCGCAAATGTAGTAGAGGAATAGGGGAGACAACTTCTCCAAAACCACCTTCTCCACCTCCTACCAATGTTTCTAAAGAAGTACAAGCATCCACACAACCCCTCTGTCAAGCTAAATCCATATCTAGACCACAAAATCTAGAATCTCAAAATGAAGAAAAAATGGAGGTTTGACTCGATGTAGAATAGCTACACCTAGAAGAGAAACACACTACACAAGAGAAAGCTGCCACCACACAAAGATCTCCTCCATAGACTGAAGGGCAAGGATATACATCATAAAAAATGAAAGAGATAATGGCAAGAGAAGTCCCTTCGCTATAGCCAACATATGAGAAAGTGACATTCAGATAATGGAAAAGTTTGATCTCCAAAGAAACACTAATTTGATAGAGGTTCAATTTAATTATCACAAGATAATGACTAGATTTCAGATCAGAGAAGTGAAAGAGGCTAAAGATGCCACAACATAAGAAAATCAAGAGATAGCACATCTCAAATAGGTAGTATGCAACAAAGGGACAAAGAGAAGCTACAAACGGCTCTAGAGAAGGAGAAGAGAGATGTTGAGAACATTTACAAGGATTCAAAAAATAAATCAAGGTAAACAACCAATTACAAGTCGAGCAGCAAGCATTAGAAGAGGGTCTAGAGAGGGAGAAGAAGAAGTACTCAAAACTCTGTGATTGTTAGCAACAACAAGCTAACGCGGACACCATTTTTGCACCATTTTTCGGAGTTCTCCTTGTAAAACATTTATTATTTTGATAAATCGAGAATATTGGAACTCCTATTTTCTCGGATAAACCTTGCAATTAATGGTCCGGGGCTACAAGCTTCCAGATTGTATCAGCCAGTCATTTCTCAGCTTTGGTAGAACCCCAGATTATTAGTCTTGACCACCCAAAAACCTTGGATAAGGTATAAAAACCAATTTTTGTAAGTTTTTAATGTTTTTGGATAAGAAATACATAGCGTGAGCTAACGGCACTCACTTCTCTCCTTCTCGCACTTCCTACTCCCTCTCCGGTTGTCACATTGCTAATGCGTTTGTTGCATTGCAACCACAGGTAAGAGCTCTACACATTGACGTAAGCCATTCACAGTATTTCATAGCTTTTGGCGTCACCGACCCGCAATCTAATTTCATCATAACTAGGAATTTACACTTTTAAATCAAAAACTAAGCATAGGCGGGGTATTGGGGCATCATTGCTAAGCATTTAGATGCATTCTGGGTCGAAAACGACTAGGTCAAAAATCCACTACTATTAATAATCGCGATTTGGAACTTGACCTAAAGTGGGGTTTGAGACCATAAGCATGTATGCTTAGGTCATATAAACTTGTCCTAAAAGTTTCGTTACGTTTGAATGTCATTTGATGCTGTAACGGATGTGAATTTTTTGCCGATGAGCGATTGCCTTTTGGTGATTTCAGTCACTTGAGTGTAGCTTGAGTTAGATGCGAGTTGTTAGTTGTTTTCTGAGAGATTGACAACCTCTTGTAGCCTCTATGCACTAGTCAAGTCAGTTTCGTCCCATGGTTTGACAAATTAATCGTGGTTCTCGCTAATACTGCAATAAGATAGGATGGTGAGGTTAGACATGCGTCCCACATTTGGCGCCGTTGTCGGGGGATGAAGAGGCCTAAACTAGGGAAAAACACGAGCGTCTTGTGTAGTTGTCCTTTAACTTCCTCTAGGTTCACCTAAAGTTCAAAACTTTCTTTTAAAAACCGCATAGCTTAAGATTGTCGTCTTTTGCTGTGTAGAGGTAGCTTGGAAGTAATCGTACTTGCTGAGTACCTTTAGGACTGTAGGATTGTAGATTTAAATTAGGATTTGGAGAATAATTGGTAGACGAGACTAGTCTTAAGATCAAGACTCTGAAAAACATAAAAAACACAAGAAAACGGTGTTTGTGGACACTTTCCACAACCCCATTGCATAAGAATTTAGGAGTAGGGTAAGTAGGATTCGAGGTGGATTTCAGAACATTGCTATGTCTGAAAGAATCAAGTGTGAGTTGTTATTGGAAGTTGTAGAATTTCAGGTCTACGGCTAGAAATAGCTTGAAAAGACTTGAATCCACTCAATCCGACTGGAGAGTAAGCCTAAGAGTTTTCCAAAACAATGGGTAAACTCACAGACACTTCGAGGTAAAAAATTCAAGAGTTGGCCAAAACTCAGATTATTTACTTTTTCTTGATATTTTAGGGCAAATTAATTTTTGACTTGATTCATAGGCTTAAAATACATCATGTAAAGAATGTCTTTGAGAAAATTGCAAAAAAGTGCTCATTTCAAGCCTAAAGTTAATAAACGCGATTATTAGCTTTCTGCTCTAAATTGGCCAAGGTTCATACCATTGACTTATTGCATGTGTACAAACAACTTTTGTAAAGGCCCAAAAGATTTGGATCACTAAACTAGCAAAAAATAGGGTAAAAACTAAAGTTTGTACTGACTTTTTGAATCTTGAGTATAAATTTGGGAAAAATTTGTCCAAACTTGTTGAAATTAATTTGATTCATAGGCTTATGTTGATGTAATAAACATGTGTATATGCTCAGTTGACCAAAAATTTGTCAGAAGTAAATAATCGCGATTATTTACATCTACCCTATTTTTCAACTTTTTTGACCAAGTCTTCATACCACTAGCTTTACCATGTTGTAATAATCCCACAAACCAAATTTGGTAAGATTTGGACCATTGGAGTGAAATTTGTGACTAAAATTGCAAAGTTAGTCTACAGACAGATAATTGATGACCATTTGACCAAAAATTGTCCAAACTTGATGAAAATTGGCTAGTGACCTTAACTTAGGTGCTTAACAGATCTGTGTCTAAGTTGGGGCAAAAACTTGCAAAAATATAGCTGGAGTAAATAATCGCGATTATTTATATCTGCTTCAAAACTTGATGATTTTGTAAATTTGAGTATACCACAAGGTCAAGCACATCAAGTAGACCTCACAAGTTGTATACTTGCCAAACCAATAAAAAAAGTGCAAAAAATGACAAAAGTAAATAATCGTGATTATTTACTTCTGTTATCCAGAGATATCATTTTTTACTTTTGAACTTATACAGTGATAGACCAACATAATAAAAAGCCACAGGGCAATTTTGGGTTCAATCAAATCAAAATTGGTACAGATACACTCAATTTCCAGATTGCAGATCAAACCTTTGAATTCTGCAAAAGTTGAATCTGAAAGTCAAATTTTGACTCCCATAGTTCGATTTGAAGTGATACACAGAGACCAATTATGAGAGTTCTCAATAGCTCTACTGTCTTTATAGAAGAATAGCTAACTTGATTAAATTTGTACAGAAATTAAGTTGCAAACGAGGAATCAGTGGCTTGATAGAAAGTTGCAATTGAATCAAGTGGAAATTGACGGCAATTCAATCCAAAGGTGAGTACTCTATCTAGGGCTTCATAAGTCTATATGAACCTTAGATCTGGTCGTGTACTAGGAAATCAGGGCATACTCGGAGAAACCTCCAGTAGAGTATCTACCGAAGAAAGCGTGAATCAAGGCAATTCCTTGCACACAATTCGTGAATAAGTCTCAGACACTTTTTCTGATTCAACATCCGAAATGTCTTCTTACTCGACTCACTCTGAAAGCGGAACGGCAGTGCGCTATAAGCATATACTATCTTTTTACAAGACTAACCTTCATGGAGCCCAGGTTTACTTGGACCCTAACGAGAGGAGTATGCTATTCACATTGATGACCATGGTATTGAGTTCAAAGAAGAGGTTAGGGCAAACAAACAAAAAGATAGAGGTGATCGTTTCATGCTCACACGTTCGGTCAGACAGGGCTGCCCTCTTGCCCCCTTTCTCTTTTTGTTCTATGCTGAGGCAATGAGCAGGTTTTTGGTGTCGCAGCAGGTTGGTTTGCAAGGCTTAGCACTTCCTATTTGGGGAGATGAGCTACTGGATGTTGAGTTTGCTGATGACTCAGCCTTGTACTTGGATGGCCAGGAGGCCAACCTTCACAGGTGTGAGCAGGCTCTAGAGACCTTTTGTTGTGCATTTGGCGCACTGATCAACTAGAAAAAGACAGTGGCTTTCTCGGTTGGTAGTGCTCATGTGCCCGATTTGATGCCAGGTTAAGATCTGTCATTGGACGCAGCTATGAGCCATCGACAACATCCCATAAGCCTTTGCTTGAGAACCAAAGTTGCATGATCAAATTCCAATGAGCTTAGTTATTGTCGTTCAATTTGTCAATGGCGCTCAAGCAAGGGGTCCATGATGAAGTTGCAAGATCTAGAATTCCGGGAAACCTTCTCAGACTCCAAGGGTGGCTGCATGAACCAAGCCTCCAAAAACTCCAAGATGTCCCTCTCTTGGGCTCCAAGTTCCACATCTTCGTCTCCCATCCCAATCCACAAAGCTTTGCTCAAAAGCTTGAGCTTCGAAGTGCTCCCAAGCATTCCAAAAATCTGCAAAATGGGCTCAAAACCCCACCTTCCCTCTCTTCTTCCAAAGTATGCCCTCACAATCCACGTCATTTTAAAATGTCATGCTCACTAGTTTGGGGGGGGGGGGGGAGGCAAGGGGCTGTATACATAGAAACCTCAGTAAATTGCCCTACCGAGACTTTGAAAAATAAGTAAAATAAATACCTAAAAGACAAACTACATAATAGGATCACATTGGGTAGTTCACTTGAGATGCCAAAATCTCTAGCAGATCCTTCCATTGTTGATCCGTTGGTAATCTTCACTATCTCTCCTCTACCTTAGAGCTTGAAGCATGTTCACGCACTAAAGGCTCATTTTCCAAAACTTTTTGAGTTGCTAAAGGAAAAGATCAAGATGGGTATTTTGGAGCCTTCTTGTGCTTCATAATCAAATACATGATTCATAGTGCCAAAGTAAGATGGTTCACTGCAAGAGGCTATTCATATTAGCGACGCTCACACAGCGACGCCCAAAAAAAAAACTCCCGGCGTCGCTATGAGCGTCGCAAATTTACAAAGAAATTTGCGACGCTCATAGCGACGCCGACTGGGCTAAAAAAATAAGAGAGAGCGCCCAAAAACTCAGATCTCAGATCTGAGTTTTTCGGCACCCTCAAGCAAGAAGCAGGTAATGCTCTCTCTCTCTCTCTCTCTCTCTCTCTCTCTCTCTCTCTCTCTCTCTCTCTCTCTCTCTCTCTTCTCCACACACACACACACACACACACAGGAGGAGAGGAAGGAGAGCCAGGTATGCTCCTTCCCTCTCCTCACTCTCATGTTCCCTTCCCCTCTTTCTCTCTCCCTCTCTCTCTCTCTCACACACACACATAGTGTTTTTGAGAGAGAGAGAGAGAGAGAGAGAGAGAGAGAGAGAGAGAAAGAGTACAAACATAAACAAAAATGCACACACACATACATAAACAAAGAATGCACACACACATTGAGAGAGGAAAAGAGAGAGAGAGCATGCATAAACAAAAAACGCACACATTGAGAGAGGAAAAGAGAGAGAGAACATGCATAAACAAAAAACGCACACATTGAGAGAGGAAAAGAGAGAGAAAACATGCATAAACAAAAAAACGCACACACATTGAGAGAGAAAGAGAGAGAAACTAATTTAACGTCGTAGGAAACTAATTAAAATTAAAAGACCTAAAGCTCTAGCCGACGAGGAGTTGAACTCAAGACCTATTATTCAAGAGGGAAATGGCATAACCAATCTATCATACTTGGCATGGGTGATAGAAAGGTTATACCATTTATCTCTTTTTATTGGCACACACATCCACACACGCGCACACACACAAGAAGAAGAGAGTTATAACGTCGTAGGAAACTATCCTAAAAGACGTTAAAGATTAGGTTAGATGTAGACATACGTTAAATTAGATTTAGCTTTATTTAAGTTAAATTAGATTAGATTTAGGTTTATTTTTAATTAGATTTACGTTTATTTACGCTAGATTTAGATTTACGTTATATTAGATTAGATTTAGGTCTCCATAGACTGCGATGCCTGCATGAAGCGGGTGAAGAAAGCCCTCAATGGAATATAGGGTATTGCTGCCTTCACTCATGGTGGGCTCCGTCGATCCAAAAGTACTGGTGAAATGTCTTCAGAAGATAGGGAAGAAGGTGGATCTTCAGGGCGGCAAGAGTCACTACATCCCCGACAATGACCATCTAGACAACCTCTAGTCATTCAACAGCAACTTCAAAGTTAGTAACAAGAGCAAGAACGGTCCAAAGGGCCAATTGCTGTCGTCAGATGTGGATGGAGATGAGGCAGCGTCACCGCCGGAAGTTAACTCTCACATCTTTAGTGATGAGAATGCCAACTCTTGCCGAGTTATGTGAAAAATTATGTGTTAAATCAGTTTTAAGGTTCTTATAATCCCTGTTAGTTTAGTTCTTTGTTTTTAATATAACATAATTTACGTTAGATTTAGATTTATGTTATATTAGATTAGACTTAGGTTTATTTAGGTTTACCCACACACACACACACACACACACAAGAAGAAGAGAGTTTTAACGTCGTAGGAAACTATCCCAAAGACGTTAAAGATTAGGTTAGATGTAGAATTACGTTAAATTAGATTTAGGTTTATTTTTAGTTAGATTTACGTTTATTTAGATTTACGCTTATTTACGTTAGATCGAGTCCACGCAAGAATTACTTACGGTTTAGGGTTTAGAGTTAGACGAACAGTGAAAAGATCTACTGTGAAAAGATGTTAAGATGCTGTGAAGTGCTACAGCTAGAGAAGAGGCAAAGGGGTTTTGTCCACTACATGCAGTATCATGTAGACGTGGGTCTGTAGATTTCTTGTAGCCACAAATATAGGTATTGACCAATAAAGACGAGATTATAACCCAGTGGTTCTGATCTCCGTGCACCTCTAGACCGAGGTGTGCGGGGATTGGACATGACTAGAGAATGTGAGGTGTAGAGAGAGAGAGAAATAGAGAGAGAGAGAGAGATAAGACGAAGAATGCTAATAGAATATTAAATTTGTTGTCCAGGTTATAAGATTTTTATCCTCATTATGAGTAGTGACGAGGATATGGGACCGTCCAACCGAAACACCTATCTCTCAACGAGGGTCTTATGTCCTTGTAATCAATGCAAGCATGCTGTGCGACGGACAAGACGTGTTTCTTTGCAGCACGTTCGTGAATTTGGCGAGTTCGATCCATCTATTATAGATCGAGTTGTTGCCAATTATAACTCATCGGACTCTGACGCTGGCCAACAAGCAGCAATCTTGCAACCCAATAGACGTGTTCGCAGGTGCTTTGGTCAAGCAGCATATGTGAGGCCACAAGATGTAGCCTCTGACAGCTCGGGGGATGATCATGCAGAGCACATTCCCAACGAGGCAATGTTTGAGCCCGAGATTGATGAAATGATCGAGACGATCATGGATTCAGAAAGGCTTATCTATGATGATATGAAAAGCGAAGCCTATACGCCATTGTATAATGGAGCACGTATGTCTAGATTGAAAGCACTCCTGGTTCTTCTCAACATGCAGGCAAAGTTTGGATGGAGTGACACTAGCGTCACAGCGCTTTTCAGGTGATCTATTACAATTAGTTTACTTTAATAAAACTCTAAATGTATAATGATCTGATAGAGTTTTACTTGACTGTATCATATTTTTATGTTGTGTAGATTGCTTAAAGAGCACATACTACCAGCTGACAATGTGATGCCAGATTCCCGAGATGAAGCAAGAAAGATTTTGCGAAACTTGGGGATGGATTACAATTCTATCCACGCTTGTCCTAATGACTGCATTCTTTTCACAGGGGAATACATAGACATGGAGAAGTGTCCGAAATGTGATTCCGAAAGATATCGAGTAGATCTCCACGGGACAAAAATTCCACAAAAGGTTTTGCGACATTTTCCACAAGAGCCTACCAACCTTCATGAGCTTAAGATGGTAGCACAACCAATTGAAAAGCGCACAACAATGCGGTGACGAAGTGACTGAGGAAGAGTGGGAGTACTCTCAGGGTTGCGCGACCAAGGTAAGTTTGCAATGTACGACTAGCTAGTGACTTTATTTCTAAACGTTTGAACGGCCACTCATAATCTTTGTTCGTTGTAGTATAAGTCATACACAGCAGCATGGTGTAAAGGTTGACATTTTAGGGTGGAACGAATCGACAAAAAGCGTTTTACTCAAGATTGTGGAATCATGGCAAAATTTGAACAGTCTAGTCGACGACGTTCCTCTGATGCAGATCCTGTGGTGGCGGAACTCACTTACTTCGGCACGCTGCAAGAGATTTTGAGGATCGATTACAGAGGATTTTTTGTCGACTTGTTCGACGTGCAATGGTTCAAGATAATCATGGAGGGTCGCAACGCTATTGTGCGTAGAGGAGAGTCTGGTTTTCTTGAGGTGGATTCTACTAAGAAATGGACTGACCTAAGAGACACTTTCGTACTCCCCGAGCATTGTGAACAAGTAAGTATGTAAATAGTTAACATCCCCCTTTTACAAGTTATGTGCTTGAAAGCTCTCATGTAAGTTATGTGGCTCTGGCAGGTAATATTTCATCCTACAAAGTCTACATCAAACTGGTGGTACGTCATAGAGGTAGCCCCTCGTAGTGCAAGGAAGTATGAAGGCTACCATGTGCCAATCACAACGGCATCAATGGAGGAGATCAGAGAAGATGCTCAATCAGAAGCCACTGCGGTGGTGCCAGACGAGCATCAAGATGCTACTACTCTATATGGGGTGCATGCAGAGGAGCTACAAAATGAAACAGAGGATATGTGTTTAAACGGAGAGCTCTATATAGATATAGGAAGTTATGCTGAGTTATGCGAGGATGAGAGAGAGATCTCTTAAAGCCACAAATATTGTATTTGAACAATTTTGCTCCGTGTTGTAAAAGCTCTGGCTCTCTAAGTACCTTCCATGGTGTATAACGCTCTTTTCTACTCGCGCTCACATCTTTTGATTGAAAATTCTGAGTTTTCGACTTGCCTCTTCTATCACTCAATTCATTGCGTCATTGTATTTATATGCGTCATTACGTCATTGTATTTAATGGTCTTTGCGTCATTGTCTACTCTATTCATTCAATATTAAGTTTAAATATTCGTGTGTTTAATGCAGGTATGGATGATGAGGAGTTTCTTTCTTCTTTGTCACCACAGCAGAGACAGTGGTACGTGGAGCGTCATCGCTCTGGCGCATCATCGCGCGTTCCTACTCCATTCGCATCTCCCTCTATTTTGGAGCATTCGGCGCGCTCCGAAGCTTCGGCATCGACGAGACGAGCTTCACACTCGTCTAGACACCGGCGCTCTAGTGGTGGCGGTGGCGGTTGTTGTGGGGATTCCGCCACCGATGCCTCCACACCGCCTCGTGTTCGACGAGGCTCTTTACCCTCCCCTTCTTTGCCCGCCCCCACACCAGCCACAACATCGCCATCTACGCCAGGTTTTGCACGGCTGACTGTTCCTAGCAGCTACACACCTCTACCTACTCCGCCAGAGGCCACCCCACTCGACACTCCTCACTTCGGGGCCCAGACACCGGTGGAGACACCTGACATCTGTACCCCCATCAACACGCCGCTAGAGACCCCTGCCGGGACACCCAGGTTAGGGCTTGCCTTACTCCGTCGACGTCAACGGCGGCATCATCATGGATGATGACGGCAAGAAGGTGATCTCGCGCATGCGTGATCTTTGCTCTCAGCTGTTTAGACACTACATACTAAACAAATGGAGTGAAGTACCAAGTGATTTAGAAAACAGAGTCATCAGCATACTTCATGATGAGTTTCCCGTTCCAACACGGGATCAGCGCTTCAATGAAGACCTGATGAAGATTCGAATGCACGAATACTGCAAACACAAGCGTTCCGAAGTGCAAAAAGCAATCAAGCATGGGTGGAACAGGCCAGATTGGCTGGCCAAAGAAGATTGGAAGAATGCGAAGAAAGCAGCGCGCGAGAATCCCGACAAGTGGAAGCAACAAAAGGATGCAGCCAGAGCGCGAGTAGAGGCAGGGAGCTCGCACCACTTGGGGAGCGGTGGATGGGCATCATTTGAGGCCAATTTTGTAAGTGTTTTCGCATTGCTCTTTATGTTTGATAGTTTAGGGTTTATGAGTTTTTTAATTCTAACATAATGAATTCTTTGTATGTTTTGACAGTGGTCGATGACAGGACGTGATCCCACACCGTACGAGCGCGAGTACGCAGGCAGGAAGGGCTTAAACGCCCTGATGGACATTCTCAGTTCTCGCAGCGGCATGGTTAGTATTAGGGTTTACTCTTTTCTATTTTTTGTATTGTTTTATAAATGTCGTTATATGTTTATACTTACTGAAAGCTGTCTTATTGTCTTTTTTTGCAGAATCCGACAGATACGCCGCTTGGACGCGATGAGACGTCTGACTAGACGACGTCAGTTTAGCCATAGCTAGATAGCATTAGTTTAGGGTTTCTCATAGCTTATGTATCATGAGACGGATTTTATACGTCTTTTTGAACCATGTATATTATTACATTTGTCATCGCAGTTCATTTTGCCAATCAATTCTTTATGCCTATGATGTTGTACAATTGTCATTATTACATTTTCCAATCAATTCATTTTTCCTATGATGTGTACAATTGTCAATTTTACGCTTGTCAATTTTGCAAACAATGCGTCTTGTGGGTGACTATTTTGGGTCTATTATCTACCCTTGCATTTTTTTTTAAAAGTGAATCAAGTACAATATGGTTGATGGGTGGCAGGGCATTCAACGTCCTGTCATCAAAAAAAATTTCTCTCGAGCGTCGCTATAACCGTCGCTATTTATGGCTCTGTAGCGTCGCTATGAGCGTCGCTATAGACTTCTATGTAAACGTCGCTATAACCGTCGCTATAGGCGTCGCTATATAGCGACGCATGTAGCGACGGTTATAGCGACGCTATTAGCGACGATTTTAGCGACGCCGGGGGTTATAAAAACCCAATGTATTTCCGTCGCTAACAGCGTCACAAGAGCACACAACCTCTTGTAGTGGTTCTTTATACTATATCTAGGATATGCAACTTGTGAAGAAGGTTACAAATAGAAATGTGGATACAAGGCTAATTGTAGATGAGTTTGCAAAGGCATTTGTAGGAAGGGGGTGCCACAAGTATGTGGAAAATCATATCAATGATTGTGAGAAGTTCTTTTCAGGGTTAGAAGAAATGAACCTTACCTTGTTTGGCAAAAGTCACTGTTTGGTGGTGTGAATGCTCTTATTTAAGGATATGTGTGCAGGCCATATTGTAGAAGATTTTGTCCAACAAAGATTTATGTAGTTCAAAGAATGAAAGAGACATGTATAAATGTGACTAAGGTTTGAAGGTTCTTGGGTGCATGTATGTGTTATGTTATCAACACTCCACATTATGCTCATGTAGCGTAACCTTTGTATCAACTCTTGCGAAAGAACAAAAAAAATCAATGGGAAGACATGCATGCACATGCCATGAGGAAATTAAAGAAGTTCTTGCTTATGTCTCAAACTCTAAGGAAAGCAAACTATGAATGTGGAAGACATGTGATTGTGATAGTGGATACTATCCCCATAGGAATTGAATGGGCAATTGTGTAAGACGATGAAGATGGTAAGCGATAATGGCGAGATTTGGAGCAAAAGTCCTAACTGCTCATCAAATGCAATTTTTGGATTTTGGGGGGGGGGGGGGGGGGGGGGGGGGGGGGGGGGGGGGGGGGGTGGGGGTTACTTAATAATTATGTGACTATCACGTGGATGCAACAAAACGGATTGTTTATTTTTATTTTTTCTCATATTTTCACATAAAAAAGGTTCCATATAATGGAATTGGAAAAAAAACTTTACAAATTGAATAGAAAAAGGGTGCATTTTATTTTTCAGAATCTCATAAATAAGGAGTTTTATAAATAGTCCTTGAGTGCACACAATATACATAATTTATGCATAGTATTGGTGGATAGGTATGTATAAAGATGTATCTCACTTTGTGGAGTCTTGTGAAACCTATCAAATGTATTCATGATGGAATTTACCCTACTTACCCATTGGCCATGCACTATAAGTGAATATTATATCTAGTTACAAGGTTGTTGGTCTTATGTCAAATGAGGTGCATAGTTCTTGCACGAGAAGACTTAACTAACCAGGTTGAAGGTTGCGCTCTAACATAGTTCCCCCATAATTCTAACCAGATTGAAGGTCACGTGCTCTAAGAACAAAAACCACAGAAGGGATATGTAAGTTCCCCTTGGAAGATATGATTAGCCATTATGGATATGTTGATGAAATAATAGTAAACAGGGTTGAGTGCACACAATATACATAATTTATGCATAGTATTGGTGGATAGGTATTTATAAAGATGTATCTCACTTTGTGGAGTCTTGTGAAACCTATCAAATGTATTCATGATGGAATTTACCCTACTTACCCATTGGCCATGCACTATAAGTGAATATTATATCTAGTTACAAGGTTGTTGGTCTTATGTCAAATGAGGTACATAGTTCTTGCATGAGAAGACTTAACTAACCAGGTTGAAGGTTGCGCTCTAACATAGTTTCCCCATAATTCTAACCAGATTGAAGGTCACGTTCTCTAAGAACAAAAACCACAGAAGGGATATGTAAGTTCCCCTTGGAAGATATGATTAGCCATTATGGATATGTTGGTGAAATAATAGTAAACAGGGGTGAGTTGGATGCCAACAAAGATAAGGAGTTTTTCTCTAGGTATGGGCATTAAACTTTCTCTCACTAATACTTACAATCCTAAAGGGAATGGTAAATCTTAGTGTGGCAACCTCCTATCATTAAATCTTTGCCTAAGGCTTGCAAAGATAGCCTGAGAGAGTGGCCTAGGTAAGTATTATCTTATGCCTTATGGGTTGATTGTACAACTTATAGCTTAGTTATTAGCTATATGCCCTTTTGATCTCAGGGGGTTCACTATGTGTGAAACTACCATATCATGTGCGTTCAAGACATGTTTGTAAAACCCCTTATCTGTGAATCCTTTCAAGAGTAAAATATACCATTAATTTTAAATTTGTAATTTTTTTCAGATTTGAAAAAATACTATCCTTATGTATATATATTTCTATAAATACTAGGAACTTTTAATACCCTTCTGTTGAATTCATGTGATAGGTTACATTTTTTTAGGTGACCTCCCTGAGCTCTTGAGTTGATGTATGGTCAAAAACTTGTAATGAAAATTGAGGATGTAATTCACATATGGAATGTATTGCCTTGGGAGGATGGAATAAGTACGGAAGACCTTCTTGCTTTGCGTATACAACAATTATAAAGAGTCCTCAAGATATTAAGATTGCAATAGCATGATTAAAAGATGCAAGGTTAATTGCAAAGACATGGATCCTTCTATTGCTTCAATGATAGAGTTTAAAAAGAAAACTAGACAAGTAGCATATATTGCATTCCAAAAATAAAGTAGAGTCAACCTACAATGGTGAAGGGTAAAAGATCTGTGATGGCAAAGAGTGAAGTCTGGCTAGCCTCTTATGGTTTTGGCGCACATTGGAGTCACAAACTTGTAAGTATTGATACGTACTCTGCTGCTTGTAAGTGGAGGGCAACGCTGCTTACTGTGCTCAGAGAGAGTTTGATTGGGGTGCTTAGTATTGGGTGAGCCAACAGTCAGCTTTGCATGATCAAACTTGGGTTTGTTTACTTGCCCGGTGTCACAGAGTATCAAGATTCCACAATGTTGAGTATCAAGCCTTTGCTTAATTGTGATTATTTACTCGTGATACTGGGGGCGATGTTGCAGGCGGAGAGATCCAAGTGTTTGAAGGCTTGATTGGAGGGTTGGAGGCTAGAAGGGGAGCCACTGTCTGCTTTTTGGGGTCCCTCCAAGCACACAACATCCTCAACATGTTGTCCATCTTTAGTGCGGTGCTCTTGTCAACATCTTGAGCATGTTTTTCTATTAGAAATTGGGCACCGAGCCCATTTTTGAAGAAGGTATTCCTTTTTGGGGTGTTGAGCGCCGACCTTTTATCTTGTGCAACTTTTTTTTCTCCAGAATCATCGCACCTATTAACCGGCTTGGCCTTTTTCTATTGGAACTCGTGCCCATCGAAGCCCCCAACGATAACTAAGCTAATATGCAGTGGTGGGTAAGTAGTATGGAGACCACGCCTAAGCCTTTGTATATTGAGGCACGGACTAGGGGGAAAGAGTCGACCAAGGGCCACCAACCTGAGGCCCTTCATCCCGGGCCTACTCAAGGTGAACTAGAAAGTTGCAAGGCTCAACCACAAGGTCACGTCGAGAGACACTGAAGGGGCGAGGAGAGGTGAATATCACTAGATCTCTATAGTTGGGGAGACGGATTTTCAAGCCTTAAATTAAAAATTACCACAGGTGGTTGAAGTGGGTAATGCGTGCATGTTGTCACACTGATTAAAAATTAGTTGGTGGAGATGGCCAGTTCGTCTCTGATATTTGGTTTTATGGGCAGGGTACCCTCACAGGGAGAGCTTATTAGATGGATTTCTAGTCCGCCAGTTCCTAACCATGGTGGGATTTGATTATATCCAATCTTTGACCAAAGGGTTCTACACTACTAGGTTCAATGACCATGTGGTGATTGACAAGATCCTAGCCAAATCCCCATTGCACCTCAACCGCTCCCAAGTTACTATGGAACCTAGGCTTTGAATCCCCGAAGGCATTCAAGGATTTGTGCCCCATGTGGGTTTATTTTGTCAACCTACCTATTTGGTTGTGGGATACCTTGGAGACCTTGCAAGCACCTTGGGTATTCCTCTATATATTCATACCGGCACATAGGTAGTTGTGGAACGTGGAAAATAAAGTGTGCATTTGCAAGGATATACGTAAAACCCCTCCAAAAATCATGGTGATCAATGTAGGTGTTGGTTTGAAAGTGATCCCTCTTAGATTTGATACATTTTTTGGAGCATGTTTTAAGTGCAATAGGTTTGGTCACTTTGCTAGAGACTGCCATCTGAATGGTTCTAGGGAAGTCAAAGAGGATAAAGTTGAACAAGCACAAACTATCAAAGAATCTACAGTATCCAACATGGACCTTGAAGCTGCAAAGCAAGGAGAAAGTGAGAGCAACAAGAATAATAAAGTGCCCAAGTCTGGCAAGATGGGCACTCAAAAAGACACTCCCCAAAATAATTCGATTGTTGAACCTGGTAATGTCAACCAAGTCTCACCAAGTTTGCAATTTATTGCATTCCTTGTGATCAGACCTCCCATGAATCCGCGTCAAAAAATTATCTTGCCCACCGTCCCCAAGCTTATTGATGAGGGTTGGAAATGAGTCTCGGTGATTAAATGCAAGCGAGTAAAAAAATTGGCACGGTGCAGCTTCCATCGCAAGGGGAACCCCCCAAATCATCTAGAAGCCCCCATCAATCTAGATAACAGCTTTGAGGTGCTTTAGGATTGGAATTTGAAGGGCTTACTTACCTCAAAGCTGTAAGATATGGTTCTTCAGACATGGTCTTGTTTGTCCCACTCTCCCCTTAATGGACAACGTACATATTCAGTCATGGAATGTGAAAAGAATAAAAGTCTGCAAAGAAAAGCACTCTCTTCTGGGAAGAATTTAGAAAAGCAGCTACAAATTGCTAGCTAGTTCAGGAGCACCATCTTAACGCTTCTTGCTATAGGAAGCAGGCTATAGGGAAGAAGTTGGTGTTCTATGGCGATGGCGCTCTGGGGTTCAGTGGGGTGCTCTCCATTTTTGACATAGATTTGAGCCACATGTTGTGCTTAACCACATCTCATGAAGGGTTATTGGGGTAAGGATCAAGTGGGAAGGCTAGACCTTCACCATAATCAACATGTATGCTCCCTGTGATGCTAAGGGGAGAGCCAATGGGTGGATCTCATGGAATAGCCTCTTTAAGGTGACTGGTGCACCAAGAGAAGCTTCAAGGAAGAAGTAGAGGAATTAGCCAAAAGAAAGGAAGAAGGAAGAGCTCTCGAGGAAGAGCACGAAAGATGGCTAGAGGTCAAAGCGCATCTTGCAGATTTGCAAGCTAAGGAAACCAATAATACCTAACTGCTAACCAAAGAGCTGGCCCTCAAGCTCAAAGCCGCTAACCATACTCATTTTTTGAGATCTGGAAAAGTTCAAATAATAAGGGAATCTATTGTAGCAATCAATGGAAAGAGGGGCAACACCTGTCAACCAGAAGTCTGCACTCAAGAGGTCGAGGAGGCCAAAGCCCTTCTACTTGGTATAGTCAAATGTGATTTACTACCTACGAAATGAAAAGCATTGGAGAGGCCAATCTCTATCAATGAATTGGACTACCTTGCAGGTGATGGGAAAGTAAAAGTCCCCTAGGTGGGATGGACTAACTGCCAAATTCTTCAAAGAGTCCTAGGAGGATCTTAAAATCCCAATAGCGCAGCTAGCTAACAGAGCTCTACTGGAAGGGAAATTGGATGCCATTCTAAAAAAAGGGCTGATCAACCCATTCCCAAGTTGGT
This sequence comes from Adiantum capillus-veneris, assembly GCF_014529385.1. Taxonomy (NCBI): domain Eukaryota; kingdom Viridiplantae; phylum Streptophyta; class Polypodiopsida; order Polypodiales; family Pteridaceae; genus Adiantum; species Adiantum capillus-veneris. The sequence goes on from NC_140940.1 coordinate 79,676,412, forward strand.
GTGTTGCTCTTTGCTCAAGTGCTAGCAGCCTATCTCCATGATGTCATTCGCGTACAAAGTCGTTGCTAAGGTGATTGCTCCAAGACTGGCTCCGACCTTGAACATAATCATCACCCCCCACCAACATGGAATCATAAAAGGAAGGTCAATTTACAATAACATCCTGGCTACCATGGTTGGCATTGAATATGCCTCTTTCACCAAGCAAGAATGTATCCTCCTTCAACTTGACCTAGATAAGGCTTATGATAGAATCACATGGTCCTACATTGAGGCAATCATGAAGGCTTTAGGCTTTGGACCCAGAATGTGTGCGATAGTTTTCAGGTTGGGGAAAGGAAGTCACCATGAGCTTCTTTTCAGCAACAAGATAGTGGGAGTGTTTCAGTTCAAGCATTAGATCAAGCAAGGATGCCCCCTAGCCCCGTTGCTATTTGGTATTGGCTCTCACCCACTGGTGACTTCACTTGAGGATAGTGCAATAGAAGGGGAAATTCAAGGTCTTTTACTTCCTGGAGTACAAAAATTGCTTACAAATATTTTCTCGGATGACTCATTGTTCTTTCTTCAAGCTAAGTTAGAAATGCTAAGAAGAGCCATTGCGATTGTTTGGCTCTTTGCCTCTGTCTCCGGCTCAATGTGTAGTATTGAGAAATCAAGATTGATATCTCTCTCAAAAGAGACTCGTTTGACCCCGCAGAATGGTAAGGAAAGTTATAAGCAAGGGCATTGTGTTCAGGCACCTAGGCGCTCCACTTGGGGTGGGCATTATAGATAAGCAGAGATTTGATTGGCTTTTGACCAAAACAAATAGTAAAATGAGAAGATGGAAGTTTGTGCTCCTCCCCTTCCATAGTAGAGTCACGATGATTAATGCTTTCATGATATTGTACATTGCATTTGTGTTGCTTCTGTTGAAACTAAGCAAATCCAATTGGAAAGAATTCTTGAAGCCTAACGAACGGTATTTGTGGAAAAGTAGCATGAAAGCACAACCCCTTGCCAATGGGGGCAATGGAAATGGGTAATGAGACCTAACAATCAAGGAAGAATCGGGATTATTGACCTTATGGTATCATGGCATGGGATATGATAAATGACGCAAAGCCTGCCTCAAAAGGGGGTAGTCCAACAAGATTTTGGCACCTTTCTGGACATTCCTGAATCTTAGTGGTTGCACAGGGGAACTAGCATGAAAGTGTAACAAAGCAGCTTCAATCCTGGAATGGGGAGATAACTTCAGATACTTCAAGGATTCCTCCAGCAATTAGTCCATCTGGCTCTCCAAACTTGGAAGGGACTCCATGAACCCCTTTTGGAGGGAATTTGCATGGCTGCTTAACAACAATGGAATTTCTAAACTGTGTTGTCTTTGGGATGATAGAAGCTTTTGTTGGAAGGATGCGGAGCTCATGGTGTTGCAACATAATTTGGGGTTATACGAAAGGCTTCTGATTAATTGACTCTTGGAAGTGATTTCATCCTCATTTCCACGTGTCGACGGAGCAAAATTTGATTGGAGAGCCTGGCATTGGCCGAAAGACAAAGTGTTCCTACTTTCCCAAGACCCAGAGTACCTATAAGTTGCTGGTGTACAAAGCGGATTGGTTTTCCCCAATCGACAAATTTTAGAAGAAAAACTGGACAAAAGAATGCTAGCAAAGGAGTATCAATACACCATCTAGGAGATTAAAGGGCCGGAATACATAAAGATATTCATCTGGAAAGTGTTATGGGGAGCCTTTCCTACTAGCATTAAGGTGCACACTAGAGGGATCGGCTTTGACACTTTCTCTTTCTACAAGTCAGCCTGTGAAGACCCCCTACATCTGTTTGGCCAGTGCTCTACTTTGCAGGAGCTAGCCGCTAGGTTTTGCAAATGGGTAAGAAGGACTTGGAAGATCATCTTCTTTACGAAGGACCTGATGTTTGGAGGATGTGGTATCCAAAGCCATGCCGTTTTGGTGTACACACAAATTATCAGATATTGTTACGTGAACCAGGTCTAGAAGTCTAGGACACTTCAAGTTTTTGAAGGCAAATTGGATGTAGCACATTTGGACGATATTGTGCGTCAGAGTACTCAGCTCATACATGGTGTAGGAGTGAGATGAGGAGCTGACAAGGATGAAGAATGGAGGCCTGCAATGAGCTGCTTAGAACACTCAAGAGGGTAAGAGTATCTGCGCTCTTTTTTTGTGTACAAGTCTCTAATGGAACCCCAGCCCCTCAAGGCACATGTAGTGCTTGAGGGAAATTGTATTCTTTTTGAGTTTATATAAATTCTCTCAACTCACAATTGTGAGTATGGAAAAAGAAAAAGATGCAAGGTTAAAGAGTAAAGACAAGTTTGACAAAAGACATAGGCTGAGACCTAAAGTTATTGAGAAGGGTGATTGGGTGTTGGTGTAAGGCACTAGTCTTGACAATCAACATTCATCTTTCAAAGAGATGGTTTGGTCCTTATGTGGTTAAGTATGTATATGCAAATGTACTAACTTACACTTTGCATGAGTTGGATGGGACACAAATGAAGATTCCCATTACACGATGTTGTGTCGCTCCGCTTCCATGATGCAAATTAACCCTATTTGAAGTCTATATGTTTATTGAGCAATTGCCAAGGCTCGATAATAGGAAATTTTAATGCTAAATGTATGTCAGATGCGGTTTTAAAGGGCCAAAAACTATGTTTTTGATGCTAAAAGTGGATATGTCTAAAATTGTCAAATGGAACTTTATGGACTAAAAATGTAGTATTTAGAGAATTCTCCACAGGCCTGTCTTTACAACACATTGATCGAAGCTCGGAACTGCAAGGCACAAAAGTTTGAAGTTGGAGAGCAATTGTGGTAGAGTTGCGGCAGATAAATTTTTTTTCCATTTTTGAACTCGCCGCTCGAGGCCTCAACAAAGTCGAGATGTGGCAGGGTTTGCACGGATCAAAGTCGGGGACCAGCAATTTTGGTAGGTTTTTGCAACTCGCAAATAGAAACAGTGGTGGCAGAAAGTGGAAGTGCTTTGGAAGTTGGTGGCAAAAGGTTTCTTTGGGGACTTTTTTAAGAGGTTTTTAGGCCTTTGAAGGGCAGTTGTTCTGGGAGTGCCACGTGGCAAAGACAAAAACCCTTATGTGCTGCAACATCAAGAGGATCAGGATATTTATAGAGAATGGGAGCCATTCTATGGATATTCAAGTGGATGAGATAGCTCGTGGAGCTCCTCGATATGGCATTAGTCCGTAGGTGCTACGCGCAATGGCACTCTGGCGTGCATGGTGGTTTGGCGACCCTCATCGACAAGTTTAGACTCCTTACTACTCATCAACATTCATCGACAAGTTTTTGGTGAAGAACGAGGACAGCAATGCTGACATGTCGGCCCTTTGGGCAATGATTCCCATGGGGACCCTATAAGGGCTCCCCCTTTTATTGAAGGAGAAGTGCACACTCCCCTAGCAGCGACGACGTCATTGTTGCCTTGGGGAAGGGGTTCATGCATGTGAGGGAAATGAAAGTCAGCTCCAAGGGTGATTCTCATGTAAACATGCAAAAGTAAGTGGACAAGTATCCGAAAAAAAGCAAAATTACCTAAAAATAGAAAAAACACCCTTTAAGAGGTTTTTTTTTTTTTTTGGGGGGGGGGGGGGGGGGGGGGGGAGTTCTTTTAGTGAGAGTTATTCAGGGACAGCTTGTGGTAACCAAGGTTTCCATCCCTCTCTTCTCATCGTTGTTGGGCTCTCACATAGCTTATGCTCTATTAATCATAATCATAACTTTGCTTAAAATTTTGTAAGAAGCTTAGACTCCTTACTACTCATTTGATCCAAGTTACGATGTTGTTAACGGCCGGCTTTGGCAACCAAGCTTCAAATTTCATCTATGCTATCAACCTGGCGCTTTCTCAATTTGCCTCTCGAACCCCATAACGCCCAACAACAAAAAAGGTTAATGCTTTGTTTACATTATCAAAGTGGTTGTTAGCCTTCTGCTCGGTGTTGTGCATCTTCTTCCTCTCTCTTTTCCCACAGCAAACAACCTGGCGTTGTCTCAACTCCGCTCTCGAACCCCATCACGCCCAACAACAAAAAAGGATCAAGTTGTTCAAATGAAGAGATGACACATGTCTCTTTTTTACTCACAAGAAAGTGAAAATGAGGATCATGATGCAAATGCTATGGATGAGGATGAATGAAGAGAGGATGATGCGTTAAACTCTATTGAAGATTGGCATACATGTATGTTGACTTAAATGAAGGTTGAACCTGCAAAGAGATATGTGTGGCACATGTAAGAGGATGTGTAAGTTTAGAGGTGGTGGATTCAAGCTGTGACTTGTCTACAATGTGAAATTTAAATATTCACCTCATTTTTTATGCACTTTGATATGTGGGAGAAAGTGTTAAAATGTACATAGTGTGACATATAAAAAAACAGATGCCTTGGTTGCAGTCGTGTACAGACCTTATCGATGAGAAGAGGCCTTGGATATGGCAGTGATGCGTGTTTAACCACATTAAAAAATGCCTAATTTGGTGAAGAAATTTAAAAATATCAAGTGTTGCGAAGTGGTAAGCTCATTTTTCCTAGAAATTTCAATGTGGACAATCTCGGCCAAAAATAGCAGGTTTCATGTGTGGCCCGTAAAAGGTGTCCAAAGTGCTTGAAAAAAATAAAAATGAGTTTCAACATGCCATTAAGCCCACAAGAATCTTCTTAAATAACTAGGGATTTTTTTTGCCTCGTTTGGGCTTTTTACAGCCAAAATTCTTTTGGGATAAAAATGACAAGAAACAACCTAAAGGTAGCACAGAATAGCTTAAAACGCCACATCAAAGATAGTGCCATATTTTCTCAAGTTGAGGGATGCGCTTATAGAGCCAAACATGACCTCTTTTAGACATATAATGCGATTTGCAAGTAAGGGTGCCAGTGTAGTTCTGTGTTGTTCCCACCACATGTTCAAGGGCACTCTTAGGCCACCAATAAGAGTTTACTCTCTTTAAAAAATAATTTGGGCTTGTCTAACAAAATGAAGCTTGAACGAAATTGTCACGATGAAAAATTAAAGCGTAAGTTTAGGGTCTTGAACAGGGCAAAAGAGCATTGTATTTGTGCAATTGGGAGCGAGCTTACATGAAATCATCACACACATAAGAGTTTCGAGTTGATCTTGATTTTTTTCTGGTGTGAGGCTTTCATGGCTAGAGTTTTGTTCTTTTCAAGTGTGCCTTTGGCTTCAAAGGTTCTACGATTCACTTGATTTTTGTATGAACCCTCAAGAGTCAAAGGTCTCATGCCTTTCTAGTTGCACTACGTACTTTTTGGCACCTCTTTGAATATGGCTTGCACGTATATATTTCAATATAAACTCTAAACCCTTAATTTACACTCTAACACTACAAGACGTTGTGTGCTCTTGTGACGCTGTTAGCGACGGAAATACACTGGGTTTTTATAACCCCCGGCGTCGCTACGAGAGCGTCGCTATATAGCGACGGTCATAGCAACGTTTACACAGAAGTCTATAGCGACGCTCATAGCGACGCTACAGAGCCATAAATAGCGACGGTTATAGCGACGCCCGAGAGAAAAAAAAAATTGGTGACAGGGCATTGAATGCCCTGCCACCCATCAACCATATTGTACTTGATTCACTTTTTTAAAAAAGTGCAAGGGTAGATAATAGACCCAAAATAGTCACCCACAAGACGCATTGTTTGCAAAATTGACAAGCGTAAAATTGACAATTGTACACATCATAGGCAAAATGAATTGATTGGCAAATGTAATAATGACAATTGTACAACATCATAGGCATAAAGAATTGATTGGCAAAATGAACTGCGGTGACAAATGTAATAATATACATGGTTCAAAAAGACGTATAAAATCCATCTCATGATACATAAGCTATGAGAAACCCTAAACTAATGCTATCTAGCTACGGCTAAACTGACGTCGTCTAGTCAGACGTCTCATCGCGTCCAAGCGTCGTATCTGTCGGATTCTGCAAAAAAAAGACAATAAGACAGCTTTCAGTAAGTATAAACATATAACGACATTTATAAAACAATACAAAAAATAGAAAAGAGTAAACCCTAATACTAACCATGCCGCTGCGAGAACTCAGAATGTCCATCAGGGCGTTTAAGCCCTTCCTGCCTACGTACTCGCGCTCGTACGGTGTGGGATCACGTCCTGTCATCGACCACTGTCAAAACATACAAAGAATTCATTATGTTAGAATTAAAAAACTCATAAACCCTAAACTATCGAACATAAAGAGCAATGCCAAAACACTTACAAAATCGGCCTCAAATGATGCCCATCCACCGCTCCCCAAGTGGTGCGAGCTCCCTGCCTCTACTCGTGCTCTGGCTGCATCCTTTTGTTGCTTCCACTTGTCGCGATTCTCGCGCGCTGCTTTCTTCGTATTCTTCCAATCTTCTTTGGCCAGCCAATCTGGCCTGTTCCACCCATGCTTGATTGCCTTTTGCACTTCGGAACGCTTGTGTTTGCAGTATTCGCGCATTCGAATCTTCATCAGGTCTTCATTGAAGCGTTGATCCCGTGTTGGAACGGGAAACTCATCATGAAGTATGCTGATGACTCTGTTTTTTAAATCACTTGGTACTTCACTCCATTTCTTTAGTATGTAGTGTCTAAACAGCTGAGAGCAAAGACCACGCATGCGCGAGATCACCTTTTTGCCGTCATCATCCATGATGATGCCGCCGCTGAAGTCGACGGAGTAAGGCAAGCCCTCTGGCCGGTGACGCGTGAACCTAGGTGTCCCGACAGGGGTCTCTAGCGGCGTGTCGATGGGGATACAGACGTCAGGTGTCTCCACCGGCGTCTGGGCCCCGAAGCGAGGAGTGTCGAGTGGGGTGGCCCGTGGCGGAGTAGGTAGAGGTGTGTAGCTGCTACGAACAGTCAGCCGTGCAAAACCTAGCGTAGATGGCGATGCTGTGGCTGGTGTGGGGACGGGCAAAGAAGGGGAGGGTAAAGATCCTCGTCGAACACGAGGCGGTGTGGAGGCATCGGTGGCGGAATCCCCACAACAACCGCCACCGCCACCACTAGAGCGCCGGTGTCTAGACGAGTGTGAAGCTCGTCTCGTCGACGCCGAAGCTTCGGAGCGCGCCGAATGCTCCAAAATAGAGGGAGATGCGGATGGAGTAGGAACGCGCGATGATGCGCCAGAGCGATGACGCTCCACGTACCACTGTCTCTGTTGCGGTGACAAAGAAGAAAGAAACTCCTCATCATCCATACCTGCATTAAACACACGAATATTTAAACTTAATATTGAATGAATAGAGTAGACAATGACGCAAAGACCATTAAATACAATGACGTAATGACGCATATAAATACAATGAATAGAGTAGACAATGACGTAAAGACCATTAAATACAATGACGTAATGACGCATATAAATACAATGACGCAATGAATTGAGTGATAGAAGAGGCAAGTCGAAAACTCAGAATTTTCAATCAAAAGATGTGAGCGCGAGTAGAAAAGAGCGTTATACACCATGGAAGGTACTTAGAGAGCCAGAGCTTTTACAACACGGAGCAAAATTGTTCAAATACAATATTTGTGGCTTTAAGAGATCTCTCTCTCATCCTCGCATAACTCATCATAACTTCGTATATCTATATAGAGCTCTCCGTTTAAACACATATCCTCTGTTTCATTTTGTAGCTCCTCTGCATGCACCCCATATAGAGTAGTAGCATCTTGATGCTCGTCTGGAACCACCGCAGCGGCTTCTGATTGAGCATCTTCTCTGATCTCCTCCATTGATGCCGTTGTGATTGGCACATGGTAGCCTTCATACGTCCTTGCACTACGAGGGGCTACCTCTATGACGTACCACCAGTTTGATGTAGACTTTGTAGGATGAAATATTACCTGTCAGAGCCACATAACTCACATGAGAGCTTTCAAGCACATAACTTGTAAAAGGGGGATGTTAACTATTTACATACTTACTTGTTCACAATGCTCGGGTAGTACGAAAGTGTCTCTTAGGTCAGTCCATTTCTTAGTAGAATCCACCTCAAGAAAACCAGACTCTCCTCTACGCACAATAGCGTTGCGACCCTCCATGATTATCTTGAACCATTGCACGTCGAACAAGTCGACAAAAAATCCTCTGTAATCGATCCTCAAAATCTCTTGCAGCGTGCCGAAGTAAGTGAGTTCCGTCACCACAGGATCTGCATCAGAGGAACGTCGTCGACTAGACTGTTCAAATTTTGCCATGATTCCACAATCTTGAGTAAAACGCTTTTTGTCGATTCGTTCCACCCTCAAATGTCGACCTTTACACCATGCTGCTGTGTATGACTTATACTACAACGAACAAAGATTATGAGTGGCCGTTCAAACGTTTAGAAATAAAGTCACTAGCTAGTCGTACATTGCAAACTTACCTTGGTCGCGCAACCCTGAGAGTACTCCCACTCTTCCTCAGTCACTTCGTCACCGCATTGTTGTGCGCTTTTCAATTGGTTGTGCAACCATCTTAAGCTCATGAAGGTTGGTAGGCTCTCCAGAACCGTCGGATAGTGTATCGGTGGTCGTCTTCCCCGTCTCCACTCGATTCGTGCCCTTTGTCGCACTTGCTTTGCATCCTCATATTGTGAAATCCACTTTTGCATCACTGGATTGTGAAGCATGCAAAATCGGTTGATTTTAGCCTCTAGATCTTCTGTCATCTTCTTCTCAACACCGAGATTGCACATGACAATCCCAGATATGCGCTCATCATCTATGGTTCGCCATAGCGTGTCCCGGGCCTTATCAAGTCCGTCTAGCCGCTCTCCAATGTACACTAGGGACTCTGATACCAACCAACCTTCTGCCATGCTACCCTCCGGACGTGCCTTTTGACGCACATATCCCTTAAGAGTTTTCATGAAACGTTCTAAGAAGAACATCCATCTGGAATGAACTGTGCCAGCTATTTTCACCTCATCAACTATGTGAACAAGAAGATGCACCTGAATGGTTAGCATGGTAGTAGGAAAATGTTTCTGAAACATGCACACAAGCTCCGCAGCATTTAGTTTGGCGAATGGTATGGAGTCTACGTTGATCTCCTTTTGTGAGATCCATTGCACCAGCTTTGCAAGTTTGTAGATTGTGTTATGGATTTCGAGAGACAAACATCCCTCAATGGCAATCGGTAAAATAAACTGTAAAGTATGTGCAGCAATGATTTTAAAGTCCACATTTTATGCAATGATATTAAAGTCCACTATGAACGTACCTGACACATTTTATGCCAATCGTGTGACTTCAAACCGGTAAGCTTTCCTTCTTTAGTAAAACACGTTCGGAGCGAGTGCATTACGCCAGTGGGGGTCCGCAAAGATCGAATGGTCTCTTTTACTTTGCGTTCTTGGGCTCCTGTGAAAATCCATGGTGCTTTAGGGAGTTTTATCGATCCATCAGACGCTGTTTGCGGCCAATATTGCTCCATACGATCCACATTTCTAAGGTCAACTCTGGCTCCCAAAGTATCTTTCTTACCGGTCAGATGGTCCCATAGTAGATTACCCACATTCTTGAATATGTGCATTGGATCGAGCAAGTGATTGATCATGAGTCGGGGCCAGTATGGTAACTCGTACCATAGAGATAGTCTCTTCATCCCTGGAGGCAATCCGTCATCGCACATCTCCTTCTGCTCTAACCATGCTTGTGCAGACATCCTTGGTGGCTCTCTTCCCAAAAAGCCGTCGCATAACACATGATTCTCTGGAAGATACGCTTGATGACCTTCGTAGATTTGCTTCTTCAGTGAGGGCGCCCTACATGCATTCAGTCTAGGTCCACATGTGACACATGCTCTATATCCGCTTGTTTGAAGCCCTGCATGTATACACATGATAATAGATCAACTATGGGAAAAAACAAGATTTACAGTGTCTGAGTGAGGAGTGTCAATAGATCACCTGAGCATTCTGTTAGCCCGGGATAGTCATGCATGGTCCACATTAGAATGCCTCTGATCAAAGCATTTCGTCGTCCTGTGTGTCGGCTCATATCCACCACCTCTATGCCAATCCACAATTGTTGTAGCTCTTCCAATAGTGGACGAAGATACACATCCATATTCCCCACTTTATATCGCCTTGGCACAATCAAGCTTAGCCATAGGTGCCCCTTCTTCGTAGTCAACCACGGGGGAATGTTGTAGTTGACGATGACAACGGGCCATACACTGTAAGATGTTGATCTTTGACCAAATGGATTTACGCCATCCATAGCCAGGCCTAAGCGCAAATTTCGAGCTTCCCTGGCAAAATCCGACCATGTTCCATCTATATGTTTCCAGGCTGCGCAATCTGCAAGAATTCGTAGCACACCATACGAAGATTTATACTCCTCATGCCATGATGCTAGGGCGGCCATGGACTTACATTCGAAGAAATGCTTGATGTGAGGAAGCAGAGGAAAATTTCGCAAAACCTTTTGTGGAATTTTTGTCCCGTGGAGATCTACTCGATATCTTTCGGAATCACATTTCGGACACTTCTCCATGTCTATGTATTCCCCTCTGAAAAGAATGCAGTCATTAGGACAAGCGTGGATAAAATTGTAATCCATCCCCAAGTTTCGCAAAATCTTTCTTGCTTCATCTCGAGAATCTGGCATCACATTGTCAGCTGGTAGTATGTGCTCTTTAAACAATCTACACAACATAAAAATACGATACAGTCGTGTAAAAATCTATCAGATCATTATACATTTAGAGTTTTATTAAAGTAAACTAATTGTAATAGATCACCTGAAAAGCGTTGTGACGCTAGTGTCACTCCATCCAAACTTTGCCTGCATGTTGAGAAGAACCAGGAGTGCTTTCAATCTAGACATACGTGCTCCATTATACAATGGCGTATCGGCTTCACTTTTCATATCATCATAGATAAGCCTTTCTGAATCCATGATCGTCTCGATCATTTCATCAATCTCGGGCTCAAACATTGCCTCGTTGGGAATGTGCTCTGCATGATCATCCCCCGAGCTGTCAGAGGCTACATCTTGTGGCCTCACATATGCTGCTTGACCAAAGCGCCTGCGAACACGTCTATTGGGTTACAAGATTGCTGCTTGTTGGCCAACGTCAGAGTCCGACGAGTTATAATTGGCAACAACTCGATCTATAATAGATGGATCGAACTCACCAAATTCGCGAACGTGCTGCAAAGAAACACGTCTTGTCCGTCGCACAGCATGCTTGCATTGATTACAAGGACATAAGACCCTCGTTGAGAGATAGGTGTTTCGGTTGGACGGTCCCACATCCTCGTCACTACTCATAATGAGGATAAAAATCTTATAACCTGGACAACAAATTTAATATTCTATTGGCATTCTTCGTCTTCTCTCTCTCTCTCTCTCTCTCTCTCTCTCTCTCTCTCTCTCTCTACACCTCACATTCTCTAGTCATGTCCAATCCCCGCACACCTCGGTCTAGAGGTGCACGGAGATCAGAACCACTGGGTTATAATCTCGTCTTTATTGGTCAATACCTATATTTGTGGCGACAAGAAATCTACAGACCCACGTCTACATGATACTGCATGTAGTGGACAAAAACCCTTTGCCTCTTCTCTAGCTGTAGCACTTCACAGCATCTTAACATCTTTTCACAGTAGATCTTTTCACTGTTCGTCTAACTCTAAACCCTAAACCGTAAGTAATTCTTGCATGGAGTCGATCTAACGTAAATAAGCGTAAATCTAACTAAAAATAAACCTAAATCTAATTTAACGTAAGTCTACATCTAACCTAATCTTTAACGTCTTTTGGGATAGTTTCCTACGACGTTAAAACTCTCTTCTTCTTGTGTGTGTGTGTGTGTGTGTGTGTGTGGGTAAACCTAAATAAACCTAAGTCTAATCTAATATAACATAAATCTAAATCTAACGTAAATTATGTTATATTAAAAACAAAGAACTAAACTAACAAGGATTATAAGAACCTTAAAACTGATTTAACACATAATTTTTCACATAACTCGGCAAGAGTTGGCATTCTCATCACTAAAGATGTGAGAGTTAACTTATGGCGGTGACGCTGCCTCATCTCCATCCACATCTGACGACAAAAATTGGCCCTTTAGACCGTTCTTGCTCTTGTTACTAACTTTGAAGTTGCTGTTGAATGACTAGAGGTTGTCTAGATGGTCATTGTGTCGGGGATGTAGTGACTCTTGCCGCCCTGAAGATCCACCTTCTTCCCTATCTTCTGAAGACATTTCACCAGTACTTTTGGATCGACGGAGCCCACCATGAGTGAAGGCAGCAATACCCTATATTCCATTGAGGGCTTTCTTCACCCGCTTCATGCAGGCATCGCAGTCTATGGAGACCTAAATCTAATCTAATATAACGTAAATCTAAATCTAGCGTAAATAAACGTAAATCTTATTAAAAATAAACCTAAATCTAATCTAATTTAACTTAAATAAACCCTAATCTAATTTAACGTAAGTCTACATCTAACCTAATCTTTAACGTCTTTTAGGATAGTTTCCTACGACGTTATAACTCTCTTCTTCTTGTGTGTGTGCGCGTGTGTGGATGTGTGTACCAATAAAAAGAGATAAATGGTATAACCTTTCTATCACCCATGCCAAGTATGATAGATTGGTTATGCCATTTCCCTCTTGAATAATAGGTCTTGAGTTCAACTCCTCGTCGGCTAGATCTTTAGGTCTTTTAATTTTAATTAGTTTCCTACGACGTTAAATTAGTTTCTCTCTCTTTCTCTCTCAATGTGTGTGCGTTTTTTTGTTTATGCATGTTTTCTCTCTCTTTTCCTCTCTCAATGTGTGTGTTTTTTGTTTATGCATGTTCTCTCTCTCTTTTCCTCTCTCAATGTGTGCGTTTTTTGTTTATGCATGCTCTCTCTCTCTTTTCCTCTCTCAATGTGTGTGTGCATTCTTTGTTTATGTATGTGTGTGTGCGTTTTTGTTTATGTTTATACTCTCTCTCTCTCTCTCTCTCTCTCTCTCTCTCTCTCTCAAAAACACTATGTGTGTGTGTATGTGTGTGTGTGTGTGTGAGAGAGAGAGAGAGGGAGAGAGAAAGAGGGGAAGGGAACATGAGAGTGAGGAGAGGGAAGGAGCATACCTGGCTCTCCTTCCTCTCCTCGTGTGTGTGTGTGTGTGTGTGTGTGTGGAGAAGAAAGAGAGAGAGAGAGAGAGAGAGGGAGAGCGTTACCTGCTCCTTGCTTGAGGGCGCCGAAAAACGCAGATCTGTTATCTGAGTTTTTGGGCACTCTCTGTTATTTTTTTAGCTCAGTCGACGTCGCTATGAGTGTCGCAAATTTATAATAAATTTACGACGCTTATTATAAATTTGCGACGCTTATTATAAATTTGCGACGCTTATAGCGACGCCGGAAAAAAAAATTTGAGCATCACTGTGTGAGCATCGCTCATATGAATAGCCTCTTGTAGTGTAAACTCTAAACCTAAATCTAACTAAAATCGTAACTCTAAACTAAATTGAAACATAATTTCAGTTGACACAATGTAAAATCTAAACTCCAAACTTAAACGTATACTTTGAACTTAACTTTAAATTATAAAAATCAATTTAAAACTACCCTTTAATTTGATGAAATTTAAAAACGTGAGGCCAATATTAATTAACTTAAATTTAAGTTTATAAATAACATAGATTTTAAATTTAAATTCAATCTTTAAACTTAGTTCAAATAACACAAATTGATAACAAAACAAAAATTTAGATCTTAAGTTTTCAACTGAAAGATAATCATAAATTTAAATTTAAATCAAGTTTGGATTTTTATATTGTGGTGTGCACGGAAAGATGGACCAAACTCAGCCTGCATTTCTCTAGGCAAGTGGTTCCTTATATTGAGATTCATGGAGTTGCAATCTTCTTGGCTGACACACACCACCTAGTACACACTAGTGTGTGCCCGGTCAAACACACGCATACCCCACCTCTCCCCTTACAGAGAAAAATTTTGGACATCTTTTTTACAAATTTGGATCCAGAAGGGACTCAACACGAATGAAGAGACGACATCACTCCAACGCCTCATGTGGGGGGAGTGATCTTACAACAACTTAGGGGCTAGGGGACTCGACTTCTTAGGGGCTTGACAAAAGGAACACCCCGACATAGGCAATGAATGAGCTTTCTATCGTGATGCAAATGGCTAACTGAGGAATGACTATGAGGACTACGAGTAATGTTAGAGGCATGACAATTTGACGGAATCCTTCTCTATCCCAATGGGTGTAGCATGGTAGTGCTTATTCAACCAAGGTATATGCTATGCTAAGGTGACAATGGAAAGTTAAAAGTATCAGAAAAATGAAATGAAGTAACTGAATGTGAAAGGCTAATGGAAAAAAAATTGGCAGGATCTATAGCTTCTAGATGCTTCTGTTGTCAACATGAACCTCTACACGACCGTTGCAGCAACTCCACTTGACAAGAAGAAAGCTCCAACCATTGCAAATTTTCTCAATGTTTGTTGTTATGGGACATTGACAGTAGATTGTTGAAGAAAACACTCACAAAATTTGAGATGCATTAAAAAATTTGCCAATGCTTTTTCGAGATTTCCTTGTACATGTGTAGATGGCTCAAATTCCAGCAATGTGATGACAACATGAGTACCCAACTCAATAGTGGCTACCTCATCTCTCTTCTTCTAGTCCTCCCTGCAATCAATAACTCTCCAGTTCTCTATGTCATCATATCTCCTATCCTCTTGGCTCTCTCTTGTTCTCCCATTAGACCTTCCTTCCTTTCTTATCCTATCTGTGATCCTTCTTTCTTATGTGTGAATCTCATCGTCCTTCTTCATCTTTACTGCACATCTCAACTTTGGCTTCTTCTGTCTTATTTTCCTCTTCTACTTTTTCTAGCCTTTTTCTCTCCTCTTCTAGAGCTCTCAATGAGCACGGTCTCTTTCTAGCATTTTTAGACTAGCCTTGTTTGTAAAGGCAGGTCGGACGAATTAAAAGGCATGAGTAGTCTAGTTGTTGAAAGATAAGCTTGCACATCATAATGGCATTGCTTTGTGGTCTTGAAGGTGATCAGTGAGAAGAAGAAGCAAAAGGGTCGAGGATCAAACGGATTAACAGTATTTTTCCATCGGCCTGCCTACTCCCCAAGGATGGGGTGCTTTGTAGGGGTCTAAATAGGATTCTCATGAAGTGTTTGCTAAAAAGTGGGCTCTACAGTGCAAGGAGTGTACGATAGTTTTGCTAAAGAAAAATGTGCGAAGGGCCTACAAAAAACAAAATAAAATGCACGAACGAGAGAAATATCACATGCATACTTGTCATCTTGATCATTCTTGCAATGGGAAAAGGCTCCTCGAAAGCTCTAGAGAAAGGCACCAACAGATGAGCTTGTGGGGGTAATCAGTGTGTGGGCCAGGAAAATAGAGTAGGATAACATGGAGTTGAGACCAAAGACGACAATAATACTGCAAACTAGTAGGCAGACTTTTAGCAAGGCCACACAAAGAAAGTCCACAACTACACATGCAAGAAATAGGATTGCTTCGTACCTAGGCCATGATGGTTGGGGAAGTGCACATGAAAAGAGCACAAAATGAGGTGTGGAAGCTCATGCAGGTTGTGGAGGATACCATCCACCAAATAAATGAGAGTTGTGGGACTTCATTGGCTCGCTTCACACTAAAATCCTTTTAGGGGTAGCTAGTTGGGTTCAAAGATTATGAACATCATATATATCTAAGCACAAAAAAACAGATAGTCTCCTCCACGAATGTGGTGTGCATGGAAAGATGGACCAAACTCAGCTTGCCTTGCTCTAGATAAGCGGTTCCTTATATTGAGATTTATGGAGCTACAATCTGCTTGGCTGACGCACACCAATGAGTACACACTACTTTCTATCCGGCCAGACACCCACACACCATAATATTGATACTCAAAATAACTACAATTAATTAATGAACACACTTTTAAAATCTTTGATAGTTTAATTGATTTTACTAACCTAGCAATTAATTGATAAAAGATATTTCTTTATGAATTTCTTTAAATTTTGTGTGCTTGTGTTCGATTGTCTATGTTGATCTACACTGTGTATGTGTAGATTTGTTGTTGTTGTGTTGTGTGTGTGTGTGTGTGTGTGTGTGTGTGTCTTTTTTTGTGCGCAACCGCACAACAAACAAAGAGAGAATGAGAGAGAGAGAGAGAGAGAGGTGGTGTGTGAAGAGAGAGAGTGAAAGAAAGAAAGGTGAAGCTTGCATGTGGTAAGTTTAGAGAAAGTGAACTTGTTTTTTGCAATGAATAGCTCAAAATGAGCTCGCAACTCAATTCAAAATCGTTATCGCTCGCTTAGTTCTTTTTAGCTAGTCAAGATACTTGGCTTTGATAAAGTTTTTTAAGAATGTTTGACATTCTTGATATACAGCGAAGCTTAGTTTTTGCCAATCTCCCATCTTTACTTTCCTCTTCCCTTCCCTTAGAAGCTCACACTCCCCTTTCCACCTGCCCCGTCGGTACACATGGGAACCCGCCCTTTAACTCCTAAGTAAGTCCTCATTTATTTGCTTTGTTCCTCTCTTTCCGTAGCAGGCGGTGGTACGTAGTTGACTGTTGTATCTCTGCTTTTGCCCCAACCCCACCCAACTCAACACGACCTTCCCCTTGCAAGCCCCGAGCTCTCAGCTGCACCCGCTTCCTCTCTACAGTGCACCCTACTCACTCAGCGCTCGAAACAGGCGGTGTTAACCCTCACGGCACACGGACACCCTATGATCTATAAACGTTGTATTGTTTAGAGTCAGGTACCGGGCTTGTCGGACCAATAGGAACAGGGTAAGGGTGATCGCCGATGACAGGCGCACTCTAACTGGAATATTCAAGGAGTTAGTTGGCTAAGTATGGGCGCCCAAGTGTGAATGGGGTAAGCTCATATAAAAGCCACTAAACCTAATTTTTACTCATTCTCTCATTGTGCAATAGAGGCCGCTCTTGCTCCATCTCCACCTTCTCCTTCACCATCTCCTTGTGTGTGTGTGTGTGTGTGTACGTGTGAGAGAGAGAGAGAGAGTGTGAGAGTGTGTGTGTGATCGAGCGTTGCGGCGGCACGACGGCGGCGAGGCGGTTGAGCGCGGCGTAGCGGCGTCTCCCTCTTCTTCGCGGCGCGGGAATCCTTCATTCGCAACTACGCAGGAAGGTGAGTGACACACCATTCTTCCTTGTGAACTTGTCTGTTGTATGACTGTGTGCTAGGAGCCTTTGTGGCTAGCACACGGCGCGTAGCAATTCCCTTGCCGTGACATTTTTGGCGCCGCTGCCAGGGAGCTGCTGCGCGTGAAGCTCCAATGGCGATCTGTAAATTGTATTGAAGCTATTTTTATGTAGGAAAGGCGCGGCTTAAGTTTGATTATTGTTGTTATGCAAAAACAGTAGAGAAAGACACAATGTTATTGACTGCATTCAAGTTTTATGTGTTCTGTTAAGCTCTGTTTTGCTAGTTCTATTAAGCTCAGATTTCAGCTTACACAGTTAGCATTTCTTGCGTTTCTGCATTTTCTGCATTTTTTGGTTTGCACTGCACAGTTCTGTCAAGTTTCAATTTTCTGCATTTTCTGTGTTTTCTGGTTTGTGCACAGTTAGGCGCACAGTTAGTTAATTAAGTAGGTTAGTAATTAGGTGAACCACTGATTAGCAGGTCAGTAGGTAGGTGAGACAGTAAATAGTTAGGTGAGGTCAACGCGCACCAAAACGCGCACCAAAACGCGTACCAAATAATATCCATAAAAAAATTTAAAAAAATAATATCCAAAAAAAAAATCAAAAAATAAAAACGTGAGTGAGGGGGAGGTTATATAAACGGACGGGTAGGTTTGTATAAAAGTGAGATCGGGATCATATGACCCAATCCCAATCCCAATCCCAATCCCAATCCCAATCCCAGGCCCAGGCTCTGTCTCTGTCTTATGATATAGGGTAGTCTCACTCCTATATATATAGGCTAGACTCACAAGGAGGGAGTGAGGAATGTGGGATAAGTCCTACACTCTCCTCTCCTTCATTGCACACTAGGACTTGCTATTTGGAGCCTAGTTCCCTAGCTAGGAAAAGACTGTTTCGGGCTTTTCTGGAGCAAAATAGAACCAAACGGTGGGCTGTAAAGCACAGCGCGTCCCTCCTAGCGATACGCTCGTTTCGAGCTATCACACGGCCCATTCCACGACACGCTCTAAAAAATCTAGCAAAAAAACAAACAAAAAAAACGCAAAAAACTAGTCACAAGGCCTCCTAGAGCAGCTTTTTGACACCTTAGGGTATCAAAAGCACATGCACTTACGCTCTGGGTGGGTGCTAGAACACGAGCATATTGAGGGTGCCTCTGTTCATATGGACACCCATTACCCATCCACGATAGGCTCTAGACCCTCAGCGGGGACACAAGGTAGCACGACCCAAGACCCTAAAATAGCCGCTAGTGATTCCTCCTCCGACTCAGAAATCATGGAAGCATACCCTACCCAAAACACTAAGAGAGAAGGCCATGCACCTCCCGAAGCTCCACAGCCTAGTACTAGTATGTTTAGCCGTTTCATGGAAACATTAGGTAGAGCTACTCGCTCGGAACCTGATGCAAATGAAGCACACGAAGGGGGTGGGGAAGTGGACTCTCCTTTCACATCGCACGTGGACCCCACACCCCCAAAGAGTGTCCATGTGGATATCCTGCCAACTTCTTACCAAGAAGGCCCTGTTGAGCTGCCTCCTTCAGAAGTTCCCTCTAGAGTACCGTTGGTGACAAGTAAAACCACGGGGAGCAACATTGCTTCTACCTCACAAGAAACCGTTAACACGTCGACTCTAGAAGGATTGTTCATTAATGATCATTGGACATACGACCTCCACACTGAGGTGTTGACGGATCTACACTCTGGCCACGCCTACCATGTAGGATGGATAGAGATTGTACAATCCACCTCTAGTGCCACGAGCATCGAAGATCAACAGAAAATGATCTGTAATGTTATCCATGGCATTATTCAATCAGAAAGGCAAAACCGAGGGGTAAATATACTCTCAACTGGCCCCATGAGATTTCTGGATACGAGCAAGGCTCAACAGCCTACTCTATCACAAATGGAGACTCCTCTAATGAGTCCCATGGACCCATCTTACGTCATTTCACCTGGGGTTTCTATGCAATCTGAGCCTCCGAGCGAAAACTTTAGCTTCCCTAACTTGGCTCAACCCTCTACTAAGGAAAACACAGTGCTCACTCCAGGGATAGACCTGACAGAGAATGTACCGATGACATCTACGGTTAGCACAGTGCCACTACCTAGTGTCGTAGTACCTAATATGGGGCCTCGACCGTATGTGCCTCTAGCCCCTTATGCACACATGGCCCCCACACCTCCAATTGTACCACTTGTTTATGCTCCTCGAGTGCCGCTCCCTAGCCCTTATCCGAGTGGACCTATGCCCGGTTATGTTCCATATCCTGCATCATCCACACATATGCCAAGACCGGTACCCGTCCCTCTCCCACATATGATTCCAATAGTACCTCCATCGGCCCTGCCTCCTCACATAGGTGACTTGGCAGCGTTTGCTCAAACCATAGGTCGATCTATCGCGGAAAATATGCGTCATGCATCTGATAGAGAGCTTAGAAGTAAGGCAGTACAAATTGCCAAACTCACGCAAAAATTCGATGGGGACGAAGATGCTAGAAAACACATTGAAGTGTTTGAACAAGTATGTGATTCCTTAGGGGAACGCAACGAACTACATAAGTGCAATGCCTTAAGCTTGACATTAAGTGGGAAGGCTGGAGATTGGTATAGAACCCTAAGGGTGGACGAGAAAACAATCGACCCTCCCCTTCGAAGGTTGTTTCTAAAGGAGTACATACGAGAAGGTGTGCTTTGGGGTGTAGCATCTCAGCTACAGAAGCCCGAACGTAAGGAAGGAGAGTCAGTAAGGGACTTCATTAGTCGTCTAAAGCACTTAAACTCTCGCTGCCCTGTAAATGAGCGCTTCAACAATAACCAACTGCTTGATCGATTCATTCGAGGGTTGAGGAATGAAGGAATCTATAATGGACTAGTGATTAGAGGTATCACAACCTGGGAAGATGTCACTGCCAATGCAATCCAATTAGAGGACAACTTGATGATAGCAGGCATGAGGGTGTCTACTGACACGAGATCCACTAGCTCACAAGCCATTGAGTATGAACCCATGACTCCAAAGCCCATTTCCAATGAGCCAAAGGTATTTGAGACATTCTTGACAGACCTCACCAAGGAAATCCAAGAGTCTCTTAAGGATAATCGACCCCCTCAAAATAGTCACATGTATCCAAGAAGGGAGCAACAATGGTGTTCCATTTGCTTAGGTCCACATAGCACTAGTGAGTGCCCTACGTTTAGAGTAAAATTTAATGGAACTTGCAACGCATGTGGTAGGTATGGTCACCAATCTAAGGATTGTTTAATGATCAAACGTATGATGGCAAATAGACCACCTGTAGCCTGGACGGATGCGCCTCGAGCTCCTGTATTGATGTCTGCTCCACCTGTTGAGCAACTACCGCAACACATGGTCCCTAGATCTCAAAATGTTGTACAAGCTACACCGCTACCACCTCCTGTGCTAGGACCGCAGCCCCCGCATCCAAGAGTCGCCCCTATGAACCAAGTGGGTTGCGAGCCATCTAATGC
This sequence comes from Adiantum capillus-veneris, assembly GCF_014529385.1. NCBI lineage: Eukaryota > Viridiplantae > Streptophyta > Polypodiopsida > Polypodiales > Pteridaceae > Adiantum > Adiantum capillus-veneris. The sequence continues at coordinate 79,697,162 of NC_140940.1, forward strand.
TTATGCAGACGGTTGTGAGGAGCAAATAGACACTAGTATTGCCTACGGACTTGATACATTGGAAGAGTGTCTTATATACTACATGGAAGATTGTTAGGGGCAAGTCAAGTCGGTTTATCAAGCTGCTGCTCTCGCATCCAGAGGTCAAAATATCAACACCCAGGCTAGGAGGCCACCTCTTCAATGCTACGAGTGTGATGGACCACATCGGGCAGCGGAGTGCCCTATTAGGCTGCAAAAGAATGCTGCACAGATGCAAATGAATCAAGGGAGCACGTCTGCAATGCCAATACTCACATGTAATCGTTGTGGCATAGATCACTTGATTGCCCAATGCCCCTATAACCCAAATGCGCCTAAAATCACACCCCTAAATTTGGTCGAAATTGCTAGTGTGACATCGCCAATACCACCCGTCGCACCCGCTTATGCGATTACACGGTCCATGCTTCAAGGGCCAGGCCATATCCTCGAGGAGAGAGATACCACGTCAGTTATCCAAGCAAAGAAAAAGAAGACACGAAGGAAGAGGTCGCAGAATACGGGAAATTCAAAGCCAAGTTCCAAAACAAACATAGGAACAGGAGATGACCCCGTGTATATGAATGACCTCGAGGATGATTCAGATTCAATCGAGACAATGGAGACTAGAACCAATACCACAAAGGGAAAGACCGACAAAGAAAACCGTAACATGGAACCAAATGAAAACCGAATAAGAGAAAACCATAAAGAGCCTCTGAAAACACCACAAGTGTTTCCAAATCCAATCCAAGACCCCCAAGATAAACCGCAGGGGCAAAAAGGGAAGAATCGTAAAAAGAAGATTGCGACGAACCCAAACCCAGTAGACGAGATTGAGCAGGTGAAACATCTAAGAGGTTTAGTGGAGGAGACTCAAAGGAAACTAGAACCAGAACCCATGCATGTCAAAATTCATGACACAGTGTTTCCCACGCAAGTTCATCCACCCCACATGAACCATAGACTGTTAGCCATACCTAGTATCATCCAAGAAGGGAGTGAGGACGGGACATCAGAAAGTGAGCATACACCTTTCTTGTTGGAAAGGATGTTCAACGAAGGAATACCTGATCCCATTGAGGAATATGAGATTCCATCCTCACCAGTTCCTAGTCAAGGACCTACACCCTGCAAAATGCCAATGAATGTTGCCAAACTAGTGGACTTCATGTCTTCTGAGGTCCGAACCACGATCATAGCAAAGCTGTATGGAGATCCTGAGTTATTCTTTGCACTTCGAGCATTCCTTAACAGAGAGCTGCAAACGGGATTACCGCAATTTGCACAACCAAATAGGCCTGACTCGATTATGATTGATGAGGAAAATCATGTGCAATCACTTGACTTAGATGGACACGAGTCTGTGATCGAGGTACCCATTAACGAATTAGGGCAGTATTTTGAAGGCGACGAGTCTAATGCGACCCTACCCATCACTACCAAGGGATTAACTATAAAGGGAATTCTTGATGGTGGTGCGGGAGTTAGCATCGTTACAAAAGATTGTTGGGAATCCATGGGAAAACCCCTCCTCATTGTTACTAACATTGTGGTAAAGATGGCAAATGGTACCATAGCCAAACCTATGGGGATGCTCAAGGATCTTAAGATCAAAGTTCTCGGACACAAGGTACGACATACATTCATTGTAATGGATTTCTCTAAACACCTTATGTCATATGAAATGATTTTAGGACGACCATTCATGAGGGAAGCACAAATGGTTCATGATTGGTCTAAAAATCATGTGTATTTGCAATTCCAAGACTCTGTCCTTAGAGTGGATTTGGTGACTGGTAAGGTACACCCCTTAGGGAGTAAAACCATTATTGGTCATCGCTCTGACACCACAGTTCACTCGGCCCCACTACAATATTGTTACACTTGTAAGAAGGATACAGACATTGGCCAAGATTCTCCTTACATGGATGTGTTACCGGGTATGACGGAATCAGACAACGTGGACTGGGTACACCTAGCTGCAACCATAGATACCTGGGGAAATAGAGGAACCACTTGGGTCACACCAGAGGGGGAAGAGGTACCACAAATTGCACCTCTGAACATGATAAGTGCCATACATGCATCTTCTAAGGGCAAGGCAATTGTAGACCAATCTGACAGTGACACCGATAGCTCAATAGAAGACTTTGACCAACACGACTCAGACACGGACTCCCACAGTGAAACGGATTCTGAATCTCATGAATTAGAGAGTGGAGCAAGTTCAGAGTCAAAACATTCGGAAGGACCGAGCACATCAACCGATGATAGCTCCTCTGAGAGTGAAGAGGACACCAACGAGGACTCCTTTAGTGAGCCAGATCTAAATGCAAATCAAAAGCAGGTCTCAAATAAGAAAAAGAAAAACTTTAAGAGGCGTCGATATCGAGCCAATGTACGTGCTAGGATAAAAAAGAAGAGATCCTCAGCAGAATGGCTCAGTTATATAGGAGCATGTGATGCTCATCGAAAATTGGTAGACGATTGGGGTGAATATCTCCAAAATGTTATGTGGTGTAGACCACGACCCCATGACATAGCCCAATTAGAGATCATAGACAAGCCAAAGTTGAGCCGCACTGCAAGGAGGCGTCAAAACCAAGAGTTAGCTCGACAACACAAGAAAGCAGAAATAGAAGCACAGACCAAAGCACAACCAGAATCCACAGACTTGCATCCTGCACCAGAACATTTCAAATCTTACACCACAGGGGAAGCAAAGGTTGTGTACACAAAAGCCCAAAGAATACCTATCGATGGGAATAATGGAATCTATGATGGTCCGGCAATAGTTAAAGAAATAGAATTAGCCGACCCCGGTGAAGAATCAAAACCTGTTTTTATTGCCCAAGACCTCACAGAAGTTGAAGAGGCGGTCCTCAAAGAGCTTCTCAAGGAATTCAAGGACATATTCGCTTGGACATACCATGATATGAAAGGTGTTCCACCTTCTGTGGTCCAACATACAATCCCTATGATTAGCACTGCGAAGCCCATACAACAAAGACCCTACCCGATGAATCCTAAGTACGCAAAGATCATTCAAGAAGAACTAGAAAAGCTTATCAAATGTGGGTTCATATATCCTATTGAACACTCTGAATGGGTGTCTCCAATAGTTATCGTGCCAAAAAAGAATGGGAAACTCAGGGTGTGCGTGGACCTCAAAAAAGTTAATGCAGCTACTAGAAGAGACCATTACCCCCTACCATATTCCGAACATGTACTCGAAAGAGTTGCAGGCAAGGAAGCTTATAGCTTTCTAGATGGGTACTCAGGCTACAACCAAATCACGATAGCGCTTAGGACCAAGCTAAAACTGCCTTCATCACAGAATTTGGCGTGTTTGCATTTCGCGTGATGGCTTTTGGCTTAACAAATACCCCTGCTACATTCCAACGATTAATAAACACTGCTTTTAAACAATATTTGAGAGAGTTTTGTGAAGCTTTCTTAGACGACCTTTGTGTTTACTCTTCTTGGAAACAACATCTATCATCTTTGCGGAAGGTGTTTGAAAACTGTAGGTTATATCGTATCTCATTGAACCCGTTCAAATGCCAATTTTGGGTCAAGCATGGAGTTATTTTAGGGCATATAGTATCTAAGAATGGTATCTCAACCGATGAGAGCAAAATTAAAGTGATTCTAGAGTTACCACCACCAACCAATTACAAGGGAGTTCAAAGGTTCATGGGACACGTGGGTTATTATCGACGGTTTATTTTATTTTTCGCTGAGATAGCACGTCCTTTGTACAAGCTTCTCATTGAATTTAAATGGATTGAAGAGTGTGACCAGGCCTATGAACAATTGAAGAAAACACTAGCAAGTGCTCCGATTTTAAGGACACCTAACTAGCATGTCATTTTCCATGTGCATATTGATGCATCAAACTTTTCTATTGGGTGTGTTCTCACTCAACCAGGAGAACATAAATTGGACTATCCCATTAGCTTTGCAAGCCGTCAATTGAACGATGCTGAAAGGAACTACACCACTACAGAGCGAGAAGGTTTAGCAATGGTTTATGCAGTAAAAAAAATTCGCTACTACCTTCTGGCAAACAAGTTTGTATTTTATGTGGATCATAAAGCGTTGCTGTATCTGGTAAACAAGCCATGCTCCACAAGAAGAATCACACGATGGTTGTTAATTCTTCTGGAGTTTGATTTCACGATTGTAGTGAGACCCGGTAAAAGGCACGTCATGGCTGATCATTTGTCTCGCATACCCAATGGTGAAGCCCCTACAGGAGTTGATGATGAATTACCCGATACTTCCCTATTCATAGTTGAGACTATGCCTGAATGGAGTGAGAACATTGTTAACTTTTTAGTTAATGGTTTTCCACCCAAGGAACTTCGTAAGGATATCGCTCGAAGGCTAGTAAAAGAATGTGAACCCTATTGTTTGATTGCCGGAACTCTGTATAGACTAGGCAAGGACGATATTCTTAGGTGTTGTGCCCGCGAGGATGAATATTTGTATATCTTGCAAGAAGCACATATGGACATAGCAGGAGGACATTTTTCAGGAGACCTGACTGCTAGAAAGGTGCTGCAATCAGGCTATTGGTGGCCAACTTTATTTAAGGATGCATCACTTTTTACAAAAGGGTGTGATGAGTGCCAACGTTACAAGACCACACAGCGCAAAGACAGAATGCCCTTACATCCTATTAAAGTAACCCAACTATTTGAAAAATGGGTCTTAGACTTTGTAGGTCCAATTAGCCCCACAGCTCGCAACACTCAATCTCGATATATTCTAGTTGCTACGGACTATGTAACAAAGTGGGCTGAAGCTAAGGCTTCACAAAAAGCTAACGCGAGGACAACAGCTAAGTTTCTTTTTGAGAACATTATCACAAGATTTGGTTGCCCTTTTGAAATTGTTAGTGATAATGGTACCCATTTTATAAATGAGGTAATACGAGAGCTTACCACGACCTTTATGATATCCCACCATAAGTCTACACCTTATTACCCGCAAGCTAATGGACAAGCCGAGAGCACCAACAAGACTCTAATCTCTATTTTAACCAAGACGGTAGAAGCTCATCGCACTGATTGGGATTTGAAGTTGACATCTGCTCTATGGGCTTATCGTACTGCTTATAAAGTGGCTATTAATTGTACGCCATTCAAAATGGTATACGGCCAAGAAGCGGTTATGCCTTGGGAGTTTGTCATTCCTAGTCTTAGGGTAGCTTCGCAAGAAGGATGGAATGGTAACCCCTTAACCGAGCGTTTGTATATCTTAGAAAAACTAGACGAAGAGAGACAGTTGGCTGTGCAAAATGCTCTTGTGGAAAAGGATAGGAGAAAGAAGTGGTTTGATCTCCATATGAAGGACAAGGACATCAAAGTTGGTGATAAAGTCCTTATGTATGGAGTACGTAAAGAGAAGAAAAAGTTAAAATATGCTGGTAAAGGACCATATAGAGTATGTGAAATTACCCCACAAGGTACCCTTCGTGTGGAAACGAAACCATTGGATTCCTCAATGGGAGTAAATTCAAAAGATATTATGATCCTTTAAGCCAAGAAGAACTACGGGCCATTCATCAAAAGAAGGCCGCCAAAGCACAAACCGAGTTAAAGAAGATACAAGCTCAAGCTGAGGCTAAGGAGCGACAACAACGTATAAGACAAAAACGAGAGGCTAACCTTGGAGTCACAAATGCATTCCACGTGGAAATCGAAGAGGATTGGTTGGACTCTGACACACCTCTACGATACCCTATTGAGTTAAATAGTGCCTATGGAAAAGTGCTATATAACGCCTTATTGGACACGGGTGCTAAATATAATCTGCTATCCTATGGGGTGTGGTGTCAGTTAGGGAAGCCACCTCTATCTGAGAGTATTATCCAAGTCAAGGGTGTCAACAAGAAAAAAACTACGGTTTTTGGAATCTGGCACACTTCTGTCAGTTATGACAATGGAATTGTAGCTCAAGACTTTTTGGTCATGCCTACTGGAACTATGGAGGGTAATATAAACCTAGGACGCACGTGGATGATAGCCACCAAATGCACTATTGATTGGGGGACTGGGGGTGTCACAACGCAAAAACCAACTCTTATCCCTACCACTCAAGCCATAGTCCCTGAGATATTTCCTAAGGAAATAAAACCCAAGACATTGCATGTCCAGGAGGTTGAACCATACGTCCCCATAGCCCAACTCTCTAGATCTTCAACTGATGTAGTTGAAAGAAAGCTTGAGACACACAAGAACCATCCTAATATAACAAAGAAAGCATACAAGTGGGTCCCTAAAGCTTCTTTAGTAACCATGGCTGATGCTAAAAAACGGAAGCCTCGTAAGAAACGTCCCACTCGCTCCAAGAAATGTAAGAAAATGTGGCGTTGGATTCCTAAACGACTATTAAAAGCCCAAGGATACTATAAAGGAAATGATCAAATCTGGGTGCCCAAACGTAAATTGTACTCTTACCTGTCACCTGGCCCATGTAAACCCAATCCTGTGGCTCCAAAACAAATTGAAAATTGTGGAAAGGAAAAAATCACGGAATGCGACACACCTACTCCAGAGCTAGTTTGGGTACCAAAGAAAGAACGATTTGTTCCACCTAGCTCAGGAACAGGAAAAGAAAATGAAGCTTCTTGCTCTTCATGTAGTTCCTATACGGAAATAGAAGCTTCGACACAACCTCCACCTACCATTGTACATATCCATACAAGCAAGAAAGAGTTTGCACCTCCCGTTGTAGATTCACCACCTCCAACAATGTTGCACATAAAATCATGGGAGAGTACCTTACCACCCTTGCAACTAGATGAAACACATAGGGTGATCGAAAACTATTGGTTAAAGCCTTTACCCATAACAACTTGGAACAATTGGTTTCAAAAGGTGACGACATCATTCCAAAAAGTATGATCTACCCAAGGAAGGGGGGAGTGTTTGCTGACATCCGTCATTCACTTGCTTCCCTCTCAACCTTCCTCCCTGACCTCTCCATCTCCAATCTTAGGGAATGTATATATAAAGCCTTATACTCACAAAAATAAGATAACAAAGTAAAAGAGCAAGATCCATAACACAAAATAATAAAAACAAATTATGCACAAGAACACGACCCTTGTAATATTTGCACTCTAACCATCATCTATTTGCGTGTACAGATATGGCTAGTATGCTAGAGTCATCCACTCCTGCCTTGGGTGAGAGGTACCCTCGTTACTTTTCACAAATGTTTCACATGGTCTTTCCAGTGCTTGCATGTGAATGGGATTTGATAGGTACGCTAGCATGTGAGAGGAATTTTGAGGAGTTAGAATGGCTGATACGTCTCTTGACCACGTCTGATCCATACTTAGTAGAGAGCGTTTCTCCCATTGCACAAGCCTACCCTTTTGACCAAAATGACTATAGGCGTCTAGTGACCTTCTTAGTAAACGTGGGCACCTATGATGAAGAAGAAAATTTACATGACTACACGGATGGCACATATGGTCTCATGGATGATGACTTTGTTTATCTCAACGACGAGGATAGGGGTTTAGCCTTAGGGTTTCCCCCCAACCTCTACAATATCCTATTCCCTTGACTCTTTAGGGGGAGTGCAAATAATTAGGTTAGGGTTCCTTATGTTTTTTATTGTGTTCAATAAGTGTTGGTACCTTTTCCCACTAATGTGCCTCCTGGAGGTATTCCTTTTGTTTCCTAGTGTGTACAGGAGCGTGTTGCTATTGATAGGATTTGGACCTTCATAGAACCTTTCTCTCATTCACACTTCAAATCAAGCGCGACCATCAACACAAACAGGTGTTTTATGCCCATTAGCATTGCCCTTATCTTTTTGCATCCATGTTTGTCTGCTTTGATTGTGATTGGTAGCATAATATTCAGCGCATTTGCTTAGTATCAAACATTTAATTCAATGTAATTTTTTGTCATAATCACTTGTCTAGGTTTAAAAATCAAGCAGTCCGACTAAGCTAGTTTGACCAAGCTAGGTATAAGAAATCTTCTCTTAATACCATGGGGAATGCCTTTCTAATAAGCAATGGTTACTTAGGTTCTTAATCCGATTTAGGTAGCATTGTGTGAAATGTACTAGGGCTTTCTAGTGGGCTTAACCCTATTGACCTTTAGCTTAAGTATTATAAAGGGAGTTTACTAATGTGATGAGCCTGGGAGGGTAACAGTGTTATATGACCCCCCAAAGTTACAAAATTAAAATGCTGAAAATGAACAAACAAAAAATCAAAGTGCCACAATGTAAAATTTTAAGCTGGAAGAGAAATCCCTGCTTAAATTGGTACTTCACTCACATGTATCGCCTATGGTACTAGAGCCCTAGAGGTTCCGAGTGTGGGCGCTTTTCCTTGAAAAGCAAAAAACCCAAGGCATACAAAATAAGCACACACATCAAAATTGAATCAATGTGAAAAGACTTTGGGGGGTCAAAGAAAAGGTAATCAGTCACACGATGATTTCATGAGAAATTCCTTTTATCGTAGCTTAACTACAAGATCTTCTAGGTATAGCCTCTAGTCAGCCCTCGAACATCAAATACTTGGCTCTCACGATTAAACAACTTAATTGACCAAAAAAAATTGAGAAGTTACCCATGGTATTAATAGTCGAGCTCTAGTGCCTTTTGACCGTTAAGTTAGCGACCCCGAACTTGTTTAATTTTTTACCTTTACATCTGTTTATGCATTTGATTATATTGCAATTTAATGTTTATTGCTGACAAATTGTCTAAAATTCTGTTACCAATCAATTTGTCTGTCTAAAATTGCATATGATTTTTAATTGTATATGAGAATGCAATTACTGTGGCAATGTTGTTTGATTTTGCAGTGATTGAAGAAGGCTACGCACATCCATGTCGACTGCTCTTCCATCTCGACGAACGAGCTTCAACTGGATAGCTTCCGAGGACGGAATCTACATCAGGAAGGGGGGCATGTTAACCCTCACGGCACACGGACACCCTATGATCTATAAACGTTGTATTGTTTAGAGTGAGGTACCGGGCTTGTCGGACTAATAGGAACAGGGTAAGGGTGATCGTCGATGACAGGCGCACTCTAACTGGAATATTCAAGGAGTTAGCTGGCTAAGTATGGGCGCCCAAGTGTGAATGGGGTGAGCTCATATAAAAGCCACTAACCCTAATTTTTACTCATTCTCTCATTGTGCAATAGAGGCCGCTCTTGCTCCATCTCCACCTTCTCCTTCACCATCTCCTTGTGTGTGTGTGTGTGTGTGTGTGTGTGTGTACGTGTGAGAGAGAGAGAGAGAGAGAGAGTGAGAGTGTGTGTGTGATCGAGCGTTGCGGTGGCACGACGGCGGCGAGGCGGTTGAGCGCGGCGTAGCGGCGTCTCCCTCTTCTTCGCGGCGCGGGAATCCTTCATTCGCAACTACGCAGGAAGGTGAGTGACACACCATTCTTCCTTGTGAGCTTGTCTGTTGTATGACTGTGTGCTAGGAGCCTTTGTGGCTGGCACACGGCGCGTAGCAAGTCCCTAGCCGTGACAGGCGGCGCAAGCTTTACACAGGCGCACCCTACACACTCAACACACGAAGCGGGCAGCGCAAGCTTTACACAGGCGCGCAAGCTGCAAAAGTCGACTGTCACGCTGGCTACTTCTCTGCACTACACTCTGCATCACACTCGGCACACAATGCACACGTAGTAGGCGTTGCAAACAACACACGAACGCTCTTACTAAAACCGCCTGCTGTAACGCTTGCTGCCTCTTGCGCCCTCATTCCCACTGCACCAGGCTTGGCACCACTTACAACCTTACTGCTACTGTTGCGAAGGTTTTTCGTGTATTTAACACACCTCAGCCCACAGATATCTTCCTCAAATAGCGCCTCCCAGCACTCCGCTTTCTGCTCCAAGAGGGTGCTCCCGGCAGCTTACCCCTGCGACGTCCCCCGGATTTTTGACTCCCTCTAAAGCCGTGCTTAGCACGTAGGCACAGAGCTGCAAGACACCGGGAGTTGGAGGGGCGCCTTCTCACCCTGCGGCTTCTTAACAGCGCGACGGCCCTCTCACTCAGCAGCGTTGAATCTCCTCGGAAACTCTGAAGCAGGGCTAGGCAGCGACTGCAAAGTTTCTGAGGCTCAATTAGGTAGCTTCTTTACAATCCCCCAAGCGGTAGATTCCAGCTACCGGGGGCTCTGTTTAACACCGACAGCTGCAGCAACCACTTTACTTTTAAAGACGCAGTGAATCAGAGGTGGGCACGGCTCTGATACACCCCGGTTTTTCTCTACACAGAATACGGCCCTTTTCACGGTTCGGGAGTGTCGCATACATTGGACCTCTTCCCATGGCTTCTTCGACGGCAGCCGGTACCTTCCAACCCTCGGCTATGGATATTGTGGGGGCAGCAGCTTCGTTCAACACCCCATCCAAGCCTACGATGGCAAACGAGGCGGCCACTACCACCCCTTCGGTTGGTTCTTTATTCGCCGGCAGCGGGCTGAATTATCCTTTTTTGCAATCCGCCGCCACTACAACCTCTTCTTTGACCCTTTTTACCGCGAACACCCGCACATCCGTATGCCCTCCCAATGGGGCCGTTTCTCTCCCGGGATTTACCTCGGCGGCGGCCCTCGTCAACCCACCCTCTTGGGTCCAACACGCCCCCGGCTTACCCGCTTTCTCTACCCTAACCTCCTCCAAGAAGTCTCTTTTTTTTGGCCCGGAGGAGCTACGAGGCCTCACGGCCAACCTACCCCTCGAAGACCTTGACCAACTCTCCCTCCCCTCTTCCAAAGCCTTTGGCACCGCCAATGCGGCTTTTGTATCACGGAATAGTGCCTTCTCCAAGCCTAACCAAGGCGGTATTATATTCCACTTTCCCGACCACCTTCGGCTCTCTCTCGGCAAGCTCCTCCCCCTTCGCCTTTGCCCCATCCCTAGCCATGAACCCGCCTATGGATACCCTACCCGTTCTTCCCGCCATCTACAAACCCTTGGAATTTGACAAAATTGTTACCCTTTCTTTAGCGGAGTTCAAAACCCTTAACCACAAGCTCCACAAAGCCTTTTCGCACCTCACTCATTTGCATACTCTTCTCGCCAACCAAAAAGCCCCCCTTAGCCTTTGTATGAAGCCTCCCCGCCTCTCCCTAGAGGACTCTCAAGCGCAAGCGCTTTTGAGTGCCAAATTAGAAGCTCTTAACATCCAATTCCAATTGAATTGCACCCAAGCCTTCATTCTCGCCCAAGGTATTCTTGTCACCAACCTTCAAAAAAACTTTGACTCCTACCGTGACCTAGTTGAAGAAAGGCTTCTTGACCTCACCAAAAAGCTTGCCTCCATGTCTTTTCCAAGGGTCCAACCTTCAACTTGGGCCAATCAACTCCTCGCATGGAAGCTTTCCTCACTACATGAGTTTGATGCTCAACTTCAAAATACAATCCTCCAAACCCACTTGGCCTCTTCAATGAGCACGGCGGCCCATAATGCAAGCTACCATTTTGGAGGAAGTGCAGTCTCTCCCCAAGGAAGAAACGATTGGCGAATTGGTGCATCATGAGGTGACCACCCAAATGAAGAATCTTCTCTCACCTCCACCAAAGAGGCCTTCTAACCCTAAAAACACCCATCGGGTAGTCCATAATAAGAAAACCCTCCCTTTGGCAAGAGCCCCTCATGAAGAAGGTTGCCATCAACCCTTCAAGAAACCTAAACCCTCCTCCCCGGGGATCCTCCCTTCCCCTTACACCCCTTGTAAACCACCATCGAACTCCTCCTCCAAGAACCCCCTTTTTACTCCTCCCCCCTCTCCCAACACCACCTATATCCCTCCCCTTTTGAAAACACCTAACTATCCCTTGGGTCCTTCCTCCTCTTCCACCCCTTTCCCTCACCCTCCACACCCCCACCCAAAGCATAGCCTCCCTTGTAAACCTAGAGGGTCAAAAAACTTGCAATGGAGGAGGAAGTAATAGGCTTTGAGCACCCTTCCTCTTGGGTCCACTTGCTCTTCTCCCATACCCCTCTCTATCCCTACCTTTGGACCCCTCCTCCTTATAACTCCTCTTTTCTCCCCCTCACTTGCCATGATTATAGAAAAAGGTCTAAATATTGGCTCCCCCTCACCAACCCCCTTCTCTAAAAAATCTTAGCCTTGGGTAAGCAAACACTTTTGACCTTAGAACATAAGATTACTAACCTCTCCTTTCACAACCTAACCAATCGCTCTACCTCATCCACAGAGCGTACAGTTTTAGGCCTAGGACTCAATTACATTCCCCCCTCCCCTCCTCCACCCTCTTCTTCTATCTTCGGGACATACTCCAACCTCGAGAGAAGGTTACAACTAAAAAAAATTTTCAAAGAAGCGCTCCCTCTCTCTTTCTTTTTCTCTCCCTAACCCCTCTTGGAACCCTCCTTCTCACTCCACCACCTTGAGGCGTGCCTTTGATTGTACTTTCTCTCGTTTAAAACCCCTCCTTATTCCTATTTCTCCTTTTCTGCCCAAAACCCTCGTGTTGAACGCCATCTTTTCTCTAAAAAATGATCATAGAATTTTAATTAAACCGGCCGACAAAAACCTTGGCCCCATCATTCTCTCACATTCGTGGTACACTAAAGAGACACTACGCCATCTCTTAGACCCTCTCACCTACTCTCCCATCAATACCCCTCCTTTGCCTTTTGTACAATCCACTCTTTTTTCCATTGTTACAAACTTTCAACTCCTACCTTCCAAAGAGAGAGCGTTCATCCTCTCTTCTTCTCTTGCCCCTCCCAAGCCTTGTCCCTTCTTCCTTTTGCCTAAAATTCATAAACCTATCCTTGTAGCCGGCCCCATCCTAGAGAACGCCTCCAAGTGGTTGCATGTACAACTCTTCCCCATTCTCTTAGTTAAAAAACAACACCTCAAGGACTCTCATTCTCTCATCTTAGATTTAGCCTCTATCCCTTTCTCCCCCCATGTCACTCTCTTTACCTTTGATGTTGAATCCTTGTACCCTAGCATTCCTATCCAGGAGGGGCTTAACGCTTTGAAAAGCTCTATCCTGGGTTTCTTTCCCTATCCTAAAGTCCTCTTCATTCTTTCCCTTGCCTCTCTCATTCTCAACCATCACTACATCTCTTTTAAAGGAAAATTCTGGCATAAAGTCAAAGGAACCGCTATGGGGTCTAATTTTGCGATGGTGTACGCATGTCTTTTTCTTTGCTCTTTGGAAGAAGGCGGGAATCTTGTCTCTTCCCCTTCTCTCCTATACTTTAAGAGGTTCATAGATGACACTTTTGGGGTGTGGGACGGCCCCCCCGCCATCCTAGAAAAACACCTCCTTGAATATGGACATTCCGTCCAAGAGCATATAAAAATCACTCCCTTCACCTCTTCACAGGAAGCTTTTATCTTGGACACGCACTCTTTTAAAGGGCCCTCCTTCTTCTCAAAGGGGATTTTAGACACGCATTGTCACCAAAAACCTCTTAACTCATACAACTACATCCCGTGGCAATCTTGGCATCCCACCCACCAGAAAATTGCCTTTATTCTTTCTAAGCTCAAGAGGTATATCATTAGGGAAAACTCGCTTGAGGGCTTTATTTCAATTCGCAACCTGTTATTCCATCGGCTGAGGGCCAAAGGATATCCGGCGCACTTTTTGAGAGCTTGTTTTCTTTATGTTACCTATGCTTCGAGGCCCTCTCTCCTTCTTAAGGATAACCACAAGAATGCCCCACCTTCCATTGTCAAAATCCCCTTTTCTCCCTTCACCCGCAAACTCAACCTAGCCCGCTCCATTAACCAACCTCTTTCTAAGCTTCTTGTTAATAACTCCGAACTCCCCCCTATTTCCAAACCGGTCATTTGTTGGCTTAATGCACCTAATTTGGGAAATCTTTTCTCTAAAAGGAACCCCACTCCCCCTTTCCCTTGCCTCCCCTCTTTTCCTTAAAATCTTTCTTCCCCCCCCCCCCCCCCCCCCCCCCCCCCCCCCCCCCCCGCCCCACACACACACTCACCCATACCCTTACTACTACCCTCCCCCACATATTCTTTGGCAAAATTCCCACCATACCCCCCTCCTATTGCTCCATAATTTTGGTCTTAGTTCCCCCCATACCATGCCCCCCTCCTATTACTCCATAATTTTGGCCGTAGTTTCCCCCATACCACCCCCCTCTTACTCCATAATTTTTGGTCTTAGTCCCCCCATACCACCCTCCTCTTACTCCATAAATGTTTGGTCCAAGTCCCTTTCTCTTTGTACCCCCCAAATTAACACTCTTTAAACCTCCCTCTTTCCCTCCTTTTCCTACCACATTTAAGAGCTAATTCCCCTCTATTAAAGTGGCCTCCTCCTCTTTAAACCCTGCACCTACCTTGGGAGCCCCTCTTCTCTCAAGTGGATACCTATTTAAAACCCTCCTACTCCTCTTGTATGGTTGACACCACTGAATAGCTAATGGCGAAACGCGTTTGGTGTTTAACCTATTTTGCAAGATCTCCTCCCCCTTCCCTCCTTCTTTCCACTCTATAGAATTTCCTCTCTCTCACCTTCCTTAAGTTGGCAAAATCAATTTATCGCTTGCTTAGTTCTTTTTAGCTAGTCAAGATACTAGATTTGTTGTTGTTGTTGTTGTTGTTGTTGTTGTTGTTGTTGTTGTTGTGTGTGTGTGTATGTGTGTGTGTGTGTGTGTGTGTGTGTGTGTGTGTGTGTGTGTCTTTTTTTGTGCGCAACCGCACAACAAACAAATAGAGAATGAGAGAGAGAGAGGTGGTGTGTGAAGAGAGAGAGTGAAAGAAAGAAAGGTGAAGCTTGCATGTGGTAAGTTTAGAGAAGGTGAACTTGTTTTTTGCAATGAATAGCTCAAAATGAGCTCGCAACTCAATTCAAAATCGTTTTGCCCTCACAGAGCGTCAATATCACAATCGGTATTAGCATCGGTATATGCGTTGATATTACAACCGATATTTGCGACACGTGTATTGATGGTAATACTGATTTTGAGAAAATTTTCAAAAAGCATCACTCTTTTTGCATTGATACTCTCATCAACCGCTATTAGTGAGCGCGACAACGAGGGCGTGAGTTGGACGCAAATGGAGCTTCTGTTGACACCGAGTGTAGGTCAGGATTTAGAGGGGGGCAAGTGATGCTTTGAACCGGTTGCTACAGTGAGCGAAGAGTAGGATTGCTGATGTAAGAATGTCTGCCGACATGAGACGTATGTTTGTAGATATGAGACCTATTGGAAAACTCTGATTGCAGTTCATGATGGTGTAGGTGGACAACGTTGAGCGAGGTTATGTGGTAGAACACTATATTAGGGAATTTGGGAGTATTCCAATTTCCACTTTCAGCAAGAGCTTAAGATTTGAGCACATGGTCAAGTCTTAGCCAAAGTTTTGAGAGCATGTCTTGGAAGATCTTTTCAAGTACTACCTTGTGGAATACTTTGGTTTTACACAAACAATTTGAGATTTGTCCATATGGCCAAATCTTCAAGAAAATGGTGATTCCCAAATTGTATCTAAAGTCTCACACTATCTAATATGTTGTTGTAGGCACATTGCCTTAAGTATTGTATGAGACTTGGGAGACACTGAGCTGCTATTGTCGCACCATGAAGCTGCACAAGGCCTTGCTTGTGAGCCTAAACATGTGTACGATTGCTGAAAACTACAACGTGGAAAAGGGCTAGATAGACGGGTTTTAGGTACTAGTCCATATTTCACAATGCTCGGTTAGAGTTGAACCAATTAGTGGATTGATTTTAGCTCAATTGGGAGCTTGTGTCTTTTCAATCACACACACACTCAACTAAAAAAATAGTAAAGTGAATAATGAGAGCTAATTATGGAAGCCAAATTCCAAAGGTTAAGAGCTGTAATATATGAAACCTCATGTGCAGAGGACAATAAAACAATAAATTCATACAGATCATGGGAACAATCTAAATGGGGCTTCAAAGATGCATGAAGGTGCCCCCATATCTGAGCTGAAATGCAAGTTTTGTGAGATATGCCAATTACACATATAAAAAGGCTTAATTGACCATCTTAATTAATGGAACAATTGGATGCCAAAATAATGCTTAAGCCCTCAATAGAAAGCTAATGAAAGGAACTTCTCACAGAAACAACCAATTCCTTATTGTGCATTATTATCACGGTGTAATTGGGGATCAAAGATGTTCTTAACTATGCTATTTGAGAATAACCAATGATACACAATCAGATTTTATTGTAAATTGGACTGAATTAAACATATAATATACTAGTGCAGACTACTTATGTAAGGGCCCTAGTGGCTCTAGGCATAAGCCAAGAATGTGCCTAACAAAAAAGCAATCAGAAAATATATTAGTGCTAAAAAATATTATGCAATGTATGAGGAATTGGAATTAGCACTTGCAATGGCTAAGTGAAGAGCCAATGCAATCTACTATAGACAGAAACTCCTACGATCTAATTACATTAGATCGCAGCACTTCCTAATTACGTTATACTAGAGTCTATAGAACTTCCTAATTACATTGGGGAGTGCTACTTCAGAACTGGCTTTGATGCTTATGGTCGATAGATTATTGTCCCACTCACGACATAAACATACTTTGTGTCAAGTTATTGTGGAGAATAATTAAGAGCTCAATACATAGGGATATGGTTGCAAAATACAGACTTCCTTATTATGCATAAAGTTGTGTAGCACAAGCTCTTTTGCAGAGCTAAGAAGAGTAACTGAGTTGCCACACATGCAAGCACTCTAGGTGGCTTCTTTTAAGCCATACACATCATGGTTGACTAGACTTACCGGCATGCTTCCACATCGATGGAGGGTGTTCACACACACACAAGGTGCAACAAAGCTCACACCCAATAGTTATCACAGCTTATGTTTACCCTCTACATCAAAATTGGGATCTGGCACTGAGACAGTCACTCCACACTCAGGATACCGATGTCCAGGCATCCAACAAAATGAGTCTCTTTTTGGCACTATATGGAAGGCATCCAACAAAATGAGTCTCTTTTTGGCACTCTATGGAAGGGACAGTGTTTTTGTCCCCATACCTTCATGCAATAACGATTAATCCCCAAACTCGTGATTCGAAGGATTACGCACGCACCTCATAGAACACCCTTTTCTTCGACATGCTTTGCACATAAACCTCCACCGTGCCCACTAACAACAGAAACGATATGACTGTTGCACTCAACCGCATAAAGTAAAATATGTTTGAGCAAGAAGCAATGTAGCATAATGGTTTTGAGAAGCAACCATAGTCCCGACTCCATCACAGACAACCCGAAAAGTGAGTGGTGCCACAGTGTTACTCTTTTGCGCAGATCCGTAAAAATAACGGAGTGAGGTAGGTAATAACTCAAAAAAGAAGGGCAAGGTACGCAAGTAATCAATTACTACCCGTGTACTCTAATGCATATCCTCATTTCCTTTAAAATTCTTGAAATAAGGGGGGGTGTTTCTTATTTGAGAGGGGCACTGGTGACTGGGGCATGATACTAGGACGCTAGGACCAGCGCCAAAGGTGTACCGACCTATAACGGGTGGTAATGGTGCAACAAGACCCCGCCACGTGGGCACGCATTCACAGCTCCAGTACTGAACGGTCGAGTTGCTTTCTCCACTTGGCACCACGGGCGTCTGTCATCTTGCAGTGCGAATTAAAATACGAGCAAATAGTGCAGCTCTCGGCTGTCGTTTTCGTTTTTGAAGGGCCCCGCTCTCTACTGCTTTTCCTTTCCCTTCCTACGATCAGCAGGTGCAAGGCCAGTAATATCACATCCGCCCTTGTAGGCAGTTCTCTGCAGGGCCTCAAGGAAGCTCTCTCTCTCTCTCTCTCTCTCTCTCTCTCTCTCTCTCTCTTTCACACACATACACATACACGGAGATCAAAACTCTGGGATCGGCCTTAGGCGCTCTCTCTCATACACAGACGGACGTTCGCGTCCAATACACGCACAGAGCCAAGGTGCGATGTCGTTTGGTAGCTGAGGCGCCCTGATCAGGAGCGGCTGTCTGCCATCAACCTAGCTAAGGTCTCCTCTGCCTGTTTTGCTCGTGGGGGCATCTTGCTCTTTCCAGTTTTGGATAAAGTAGGCTTTTTTTAGCCTACTTTCTGGGGGCATGTTGCTCTTTCCAGTTTTGGAAGTAGGCTTTTTTTTAGCGAAGCCTCTCTCTCTCTCTCTCTCTCTCTCTCTCTCTCTCTCTCTTTGCCCGCTTTTAGAGGTCCACTTTTTACGGCGATTGAGACTTTCAATCATGCTTGTGACAGGAGGTGAAGTCATGAGTGCTTCTGACAGGAGTGCTGAGGAGATTGAGGCGGCCACCAAATCAAAGGTGCTAAACAGCTGACAACGCAGTCGATATGGAAATCTATGTAAAACCAAAGGCCGGTGGCCATGAACCAGATATTCATGAGGATGAAGAAGATGCTGTTCCTATCGACTTGCAGTGCAATAGTGAGGAGAATGTAATGCAGCAGGGCCAGCTGCAAGTCGAGGTTGAGCTGGGACTCACAAATAGCTCCAAACAGGCTGAAGCAATATTGTGGCCGAACAAGCATGCAGGC
This sequence comes from Adiantum capillus-veneris, assembly GCF_014529385.1. Classification (NCBI taxonomy): domain Eukaryota; kingdom Viridiplantae; phylum Streptophyta; class Polypodiopsida; order Polypodiales; family Pteridaceae; genus Adiantum; species Adiantum capillus-veneris. Next base: position 79,715,760 of record NC_140940.1, read on the forward strand.
GCGAGCTGTGCTGATTTAGGGCTACAAAAAGGGCGGACACATGTGAATGCAGACAGTTGGAACAGTACTGCAGCTGGCCGTGCCGCTATGGCGGCACTATACCCCCTAGCTGCAGACGGGACGCGTACGGGGCCAATCGCCAATATGATCTATAATGGTAGTCCAGCAGGAGGCCCTGCACGCGGAAGAATACAGATTCGGCGCATCGAGAACACCACCAACCGGCAGGTGACCTTCTCCAAGCGACGCAACGGATTGCTGAAGAAGGCTTACGAGCTGTCCGTGCTTTGCGACGTCCACCTCGCTGTCATCATCTTCTCCTCCACCGGCAAGCTCTCCGAGTTCGCAAGTCCCAGGCAAGCCCCTCTCTCTCTCTCTCTCTCTCTCTCTCTCTCTGAATGATATTATTTAAGTAGATAGAATTTTAATAACAGAGCTATAGAAATGAATTTCATGTGACTAACAACATGCAAAAGCTACTTCTTTCTACTCGTGTCTCTCTACCTGCTGTCGCAGCTTCCTCGTTATATACAATATCCTTGTCAATTCTTTCCGCTTCATAGGACCGAGGAATTGCTCTCGCACATACTTAAAACAAATGAGGCTGATTCCAACTCGCACGGACCAGAGTTCCGCTACTTTGGTGCTGCCTTCACCCACGAGGGCAAACGTGCTCGTGTGATGATATGGGTGCACATTAAAATAAAAATAAATTTTTTTGGCGTCCCCCTTATGTCTCTCGCTTGCGGGACTTTTGTTGTCGTCGAGCTACTCACTCCTTGCCCCGTCCTCTCTCGTTCACCCTGCGTTGCTACCTAGACCTGGCTACCTTTGTCCCTTTTTTTATCATTTAGATTTTTCAAAATTATTAAAAGGTATTCTTAATTTTTCAAAAAAACTAAAAGGTATTCCTAACTCAAAGATTCTCTTAATAACAACAAAAATTCTCAATAACAATGAAAGATTGTCACCCATTTTAATTTTTCATGAAAATTAAAAGCTATTCCTAATTCAAAGATTCTCTCAATAACAACAAAAGCGATATACTAATCTATGGCACGCAACAACACGCGATGACGAAGCACATACATTTGCAACAATATCAGTTGGATGAGAAGGATGGATACAATTTGCGAGAGAGAGAGAGAGAGAGAGAGAGAGAGAGAGAGCAAGGACACTTTAAAAAGAAGAAAATGCTTTAAAAAATTTAAAAGAAAAAAAAAACACGAATATACAATGTGAAGTAGACGACCTCTTTATATGGACACAAAAGATCTTCTAACTTTCTACTTTCCTATGTCTTTTCACTTTCCACCTTCATCTGTCATTTCATTTCCCAGACTCGCCCTTCACTTACTCACTTAATATGTTTTGAAAGATTTTATTTTTTGAGATTGGAAAGACCTAATTCTTTTGTTTTCAATCACGAAGCCTCAAATAATAGACTGTTTCTACGAGACATTCTTTTCACCTCTACCAAAGGCCCTTCATTTTATGTGAAATGTTAACCTCTAAAAATTCAATCTTACAAAAAAATAGCCGATACATTCACCTAGTGTGACCTATCTTATCTTAGTAGAGATTGTTCCCAAACGATCACAATAGCTGGTCACCATGATGACTAATTCTTAGCTCGATGTGAAAGCTCCGTCACAAGTAAATCGTCTAAATCTCTATCAATTTTCTAGCAGAATAAATTTATCAAAAATCAGTAAACAGAGTCCTACTATCCATAGATTTGAGAGAGCAAGACTTTTATATGCAACGAGCGCGTGTATGAGAGGAGTAAGTGGTTGGGAGTACCTTGGCAAAAATGCACTTATAAATCAATGAAAATGTTAAGAATTATTAAGAGATGTGAGTTCAAGGGATTCTAAAAGTGGGTTACACACCTATAAAAGGATACGGTTGGGTGAAGATGAGCATGCCCTAGTTTCCTCTAGTCTTGCAGTGGTATTAGAGCTCACGGGAAAGAGAGGGTCGTAGAGCTCTAAGTGCATGAGTTCATGCATGGACTTGCATGCATGAACTCACTTACATGCAAGTGAGTAACTGAGGAGAGAAGGCTACGTGAAGAGAAAGGCCGTAGGAACTATGGCCTACACACACATTCGGGCTTGCAATGAGCTTCACCAAAATATTTGAAGAGGATCTAATCTAGCTTGCACTTGAGAGGTGCTCCTTTTACATTTTTTGGCCAGTTGCAACCAAGTAACACAGATCATGGCATGACTTTGTGTGTGTGGGTGTGTGTAGATGTGTGTAGGCTATGTAGCCTCTTCTTCATCGCCAGTGAGCTTTGTGTTTTTATATTTAGTGCATGTCTTATTAAGCTTGGGCGCCCTACTTTTGGGCAAACCCCCCTCCCCTCGTCTAAGGGCACTTCCAAGAAACATTAAGCTTAGAGAGAAAAAGCAATGCAAGGATGGTTTGTACAAGACAAACCAAGTAATCAAGGCAAAAGCAAGCAAGGATACAACATTCTATACCTGCACAAGATGTAGAGAACTTTCAAACTTGGTCGCTTTTGAACTGCAATTGGGTTTTCAAATTCAACCTTGATTTTAGATTCTATCCAAGCCAAGGGTCGAAGGTCAACAACCGCGGCTATGAGCTGAGTTTCGGGGGTAGATTCATTTTCCATCATAAAAGGGCACAAGATGCACAAATTCTCGAGTAGCTTTGATCCAAGCATGCAATTGGCACTACAACGGGTCTTTACATCTAATGGGCCTTTAGAAAATTCAAGTGAACCTGCAAAGCATTGTCCAAGCTTCACATAAGACATGGAGTACGGAGCTCAAAAAGGTAGCTACACATGGGATTGTGTATGACACAGGTCATCAAGGCAAAGTCCAAACTAGGTAGTAGACCTATTTGGGCAACAAGGTTGGGAGCTATTACGTTTCTTTAAGTTTATCGAGCGTTTTTTTCTTTTTTGGCATGATCAAAGTTTGTGTATGATACAAATCATCAAGAGAAAGTCCAAACTAGGTAGTATACCTATTTGGGAAACAAGGTTGGGGGCTGTTACGTTTATTTAATTTTATAGATAGTTTTTTTTTTGCATGTCCCAAGTTTGAAGAACTTTGCAAGGTAGTTCGTACAAGATATTAAATCAATTTTTCAGGTTTACGATATGCTATCAGTATACGAGATTGAGGGTTTTTTATGGATATACATGATTGCTACAACGGTGTTTCTGACAACCTACACAATGAGTTGGTGACTTGCCCATGATATCAAGGCCGATAGGTACCAAGCCAAGGGACTTAGAAGGTACATATTAAGGGTTTAAGGTATATTACAGTCCATGTCTATGTGCAGGGGCTATAAGCTGGCTTCCAAGTAAGATACTTTAGAAGCCACATCTACGAGCTAGATAAAGAGCTCAGAAACTCGAGATAGAAGGGCTCCATATGGGAATTTTAACCTCAACACCATCTAAAGAGCAAGGCTCTTTAGACTATTTATCCAATTGGAGTTGACACTTGCTATAACATTGCAAATTCGTGTAACGTCATTGGAAATTTAAAAAATTTACCCTCCCTTTTGCTTCATGAGAAAGTTCTTTTTACTTCATGAGAGATGTGCAAAGACTAGGCAGAAGAGAGAATGATACTTTGAGTTAGAGAGAGAGAGAGAGAGAGAGAGGGAGGGAGAGGGAGAGAGAGAAGACAAACACCAGATGGGATCCCAAACCCCCCTTTAAGGGACCCCCTCTCTATCACTAGAGAGGCATTTTCTTGAGATTGCACATATATTGTTGATACAATAGTCCTAGATGTTGAGATGTTGATGGGAAGTTGTTGTAGGTGCTTGGATTTGCAACAAGGCTATGAGTTGAAAATACAAAATGCTAGGGATGCTATATGCGATCTACAACCGCAATGAGGCTATGGACTGATCTGCTATCGATGTCAGCGATGGGTTGAAAACTAAAAAACGATGGCTGATCTAAGTACTGAATCCAAAAATGTTGGTTGATATACTATCTTGGAATGAAAATTGAAAGTGTGATATTAATGGCTTGATCTATGATAGTACGGCAAGGTTATTGAAACCTAAAAATGTAGGTGCTAATGGAATCATCAGGTGCAAAAACGTTAGAGATGTTGAGGTAGTGTAGATACTTGAAACTCGTACTACGTATTGTACTTGATACTGGTATTAAGGATACTGAATTATGCTTAAGAAGTGATCCCTACGGTCACTTATATATGGGATTAAATCTAAGTTGGGCAATGAAACTAAAAATCCCACGTTTTGCAAAAATGTCACTTATTAATGAGCTAATAAACTCAATTATAAGAGGTTCTATACATGCAGATAAATATATAGTTTGGATATTTATGGAACTAAATGGAAACACTCCGTAGTGCACGTAGTAGACACTAGCTATGCTCATGTGTAATCAAAGAGTATGAAACTATTATTACAGACTTAGGTACCCCAAGTTGGAAATCGGGCACGATACACGAGACAATCACTTAAAATATTCCACAACTTTAAAAGCACAATTCACTTTGGTTGACATGGCCCGACGTAGTCCATGCCCAAAGAGATTGGCCCCAAAGATTGGTGCCCCTTTCAGTATTTCTTTTATATTAATGCTTGATCAAAGTACAACTCCCGTGGGTCCTCGAATCTTAGATTCAATTGAAATTTATGGTTCTTACTCAAGATTTGATACAAAAGTTCTACTACACGCACATAATGTGAAATCCAGATAACATAAAACACACGTGCATCCAGGAACCTTTGAACATCAAATCACATTTATACATTTCATTATTTGAATTACATCAATCTTTTTTAAACAAGGTCTTCTACCATATGGCCCGCACATATGTCTCACAATAAAAACTTAATTCACTTCAAGCATTGACTTTTTTCCAAACAAGGTAAGGTTCACTAATTCTTCCAACCTTGACAATATCTTATCACAATCATTGATATGGTTTACCACATACTTACATCCCCTCAGTCCAGAACCACATCTATATCTCTTCGAGACTAGTAAGTGTGATAAAGATTATTTGATAGGAGCAAACATAATAGTGAAGGCTAATTGTCTACCCTTACTTGGAATGATCACAAGTTGTTCAATTACAAACATTCCTATATTGAGATAGATTGTGTACGTAAGTTCTTCACTCCATAATTTAAGTGTATTGCAGGTAAAGATAATCTAGTTGTAGATATGATTTCTAGAGCAGGGTATGAAAAGGAATAAGAAATAGTTATCAAGGATAATGATATAGGTATAAGGTTTTATAGTAGCTCTTCTCATGTTGAGGGGTGATCATGTTTTCTTGTCAAATGCACTTGAGTTATTTATAGAAGGTGATTGATTGCTCTTTGAATGCTATCTCACTATTTTGACAAGGCAAGAAGCGTGGGTCTAATCAAGGGACACAAAAAATTATATGTATACTTTTTAAAATATGGATACTTAGTAAATGCATCTAGAACAAATAAATAGGATGTCATTGAGAGTTATAAATGACAAGGACACTCAAAAGAAGATTATCAATAAGTTTCATGAGATTTTTTATGTTGTACACAGAGGTGTATGGATCACATCTACTAAAATCAAAGAGAGGTATTGGTGTAAGAGTATGTACAAAGCTCATATAAAGATGTATCTCAATTTGTGGAGTCTTGTGAAACCTATCAAATATATTCAAATGTATGTCAATGTGATGGATTACATCCTACTTACTGATTAGCCATGCATTATTAGTAGATTTGATTACAATGTCGTTGACAAACGAGATACATAGTGCTTGCATGAGTAGACTTAACCAACCACAATCAAGGTTGTGTTCTAAGAACAAAAGACGCAGAAGAGTTATGTAAGTTTCTTTTGAAAGATATAATTTTTTGTTATGGTGGTGTTGGTGATTCTCTAGGTTAGGCGTTAAACTTGCTCTCACTACTGCTTACAATCCCACAGAGAATGGTAAATTTGAACATGGATACCATGTTATCATTAAATCTTTGGCTAAGGTTTGGAGAGTGGCCTAGGTTATTTTCGTACGCTTTACGTGATGATCCTACAACTCTTAGCTTAGTTATTGATTATATGTTTTTTGAGTTGATATATGGTCAGAAACCTGTATATCAATTGAGGACGTGATTCCCACATGAAATTTATTACCTTGGAGGATGGAATGAGTAGCAAATATCTTCTTGCTTTGTACATATAACAATTAGGAAGAAGGTCTCGGGATATTGAGAGTGTAGGCGATCAAATTTTTATGTATATAAAAAGGGCTGAAGAACGACTAAACATGATTCAAATCACCAATTTAGAAGCATTTAAGCATATGCAAGTGATGTATCATAATTGCACATCACTTCCCTTACACATATATCTAGTTTTGACATAGAAGAGTGGAAAGCAGTACACACATATACATGAGAAATCCATATCTATCCTTTGAGGTTTTATGCATTACATAATATCAACACATAATCATATCATGATGTAAAATAATCCCATCACTTTGATCAATCATATGTCATCACTTCACATGTAGGCCGGACAAAATAACTTTCTTTTAATTTTTGGCCAATACACAAGAGAGCGTGTTTGACCTCATGCCAATGCTATACAAAACTTTCTATACGTACAATTTGTATTGGATAACTATACATCAACATATGTATTTATGGACATCAAAAAAGTGAAATCGACTCACCAAAACAAACCATAAAATAAAATTGAACATGTCAAACCCATAGCTCTATATGATATCCCTCCCTGGTAGTACCCCTATACATATAGATGATTTTGTAACCAAAAAAATTTAATCACTCACTCATAAAGTGATGGTGGGGAATCTAAATATGTTTATCAGTATATCTAGTGGAGGTCTTTAATTTTCTTAAATGTATTTCTATGTAGGAAAAGTCTTTATAGTGGCTCTGTGAGGTACCTCACGAGTCCAAAATATTGACTAGGTACAATAGACAACAAGCTGTATATTGAACATAACTCTTCACCCAAGTGAAATTTTCACATGATACATAAAAGATAAAATGGTGTAAACAATGTGCTCAATCTTTGATTTGAAGGGTACGACCTATTCATAACAATTTGGAAGATACTACCAAAATAGCTTTCCTACCACCTACATGACGTGAAAGCAAGATTGCTCTTTATATATTTACGTGATCATAAACACAATATTGTATGTATATATCTATATGATAAACACGATAAGACAAGAAAGAGTCAATCTCGTACACTTTCAGCAACTCCATACATGCCTATGTACAATGAAAAGAATCTACCGAGAGCGTAGTTTCTTTACACATAACAAAAATGGAAGGAGAGAGAGAGAGAGAGAGAGAGAGAGAGAGAGAGAGAGAGAGAGAGAGAGAGAGAGAGAGAGAGAGAGAGAGAGATGATGACTATAGAGTTTAGAGCTTCTTATCATGAACAAGGAGTGATTACCAGTGACCTAAAGGCTTTTTACTTTGCTGCAAGAGAGTGTTGATGAGAGCCACATGGAGGATTCTTTCACGAAGTTGATGTAGACCCGTGTTCACCGTGAAAAGAAAAGAGAGATAGTCCTTCTTCTTCCTCCCACAAACAAGAGAGAAATTCTTGTAAAGATGGTGATGGAGAGCTTGCACCATCTCTGTATAACATATATTAAAAGTTTTACTATATTCCATGTATCCATCAACTCCTAAAATTGAGGTCTACTATTTGTATACTTTCTCTGCACGCTAGAATATATCCCAAATAGAAACAAAGTGCCTTCTCTCTTGCTAGGAATAGCCCCTAGCTTTTGGAAAAGGCTCCCTTCTTTGCTAAAAACAATCCTTGCTTTTAGAAGTCAACTCTTAGTTCTACCATTCATTTATTTCTACTGCAATCGACTCATCAAAATAGTATCTAGGTAACTAATGTCATCGAAATTAAACTAGATCACACTGTGATATCCCAACATAATCATGACACTCATCTTTTTGTCCAACGTATTTATGATGTAGTTTTTAATAAAAATAATTTTTGTAAAAATCCTATTTAATCATTTTCTTCCACCTTATGTTCTTATACGTTGACTAAAAATAATATTTTAGGTTTAGACAATATTAAAAAGTGCATTGTTTTTTGGGTATGCCAAAGAGTAGAAAAAAGCGTAAAAAGATAAGATAATATATCTTTCTAAAATTGAACCACGACTTCATCTGATCTATCTAAGCTAGAAATAAATCTGCTTTTTATATTAAAAAAAAGCATCAAAACGTACTTAAAAAGCAATTTTTACAAAATTGAACCTTGGCTTCCCTCAATCTTGTAGATTAAGAACCCAGTCTTGATTTTTATAAAAAAGTATCAAAAAGCACAAAAAGCAAGAAAATGTAAAATTTTCTAGCACTAATTAAGTGTTCATCTAGTCTAATAGAGCATGGAAATATTCTTTAAAACACCACAGTGTAGATATGAGAGAAGTGAAGAGAAGATAAGTTTCCCTCCGAGCCCTATTCTTGTTCGTAGACATAAGGATACTACGGGGAGAGATGTACCTTGTGCACTAGTATTTTTTTACAAGAAGGTTGTTGATAGAGCGTTGTTGCTTGAATGCCTTTAAGAGAAATAATTAGGACACAAGAGAGATGGAGATAGGATTAGACGTAGAAGTAGGTTGGGCTTGGAGATAAAAAACAAAAATCAATAAATAACAAAGCGAAAAACACCTTACTTATCAACTCTTTGAGAGTATTTGCCAATTTGATGAAGATGGCAAGGGATAGAAGACTTCTGCCTTGATTTACTAGAGTTGATGTTTACAAGGATGCTTTCAAGTTTAGCTAGCCTTCCTCAAAGGCAAATGTAGAGCTAAAGGCTAATTTGACATGAATCCTCTCACTCCCTCTTGAATGGTTTTCAAGGAAGAAGAGGTCCCCCTTTATAGGTGAAGGGAACCCCCAAAGGTTACACAAGAAAGAGAAGAGTCAGTGTGAACAGAAACTGACAAAGTTTGAAATGAGTTGTTCCTACATGATGTGGTTAGACTCAGATCCACCATTTTGATCATATCTCCTCAATCATGGCTTTAAATAAATAAATAAAAATAGGAGCAAATAATTCAGCTCTTGAGCTACGACTCCCATTTTATATACGTTTTTCAAGTCAGATTGGAAACTTGTTTTAAAAAATTCACCAAAATAGGGTATCTTTTTGGCAGCAAATGTCTTCTTGTGGTTCCCTTAGCTTAAACTTCCACTTGATTTCAATGGACACTTTATGCAATATGAAAGCATGACATTGCTCCTAGACAAAGGTTTGTAAGTAGTCTCTTAATAAATGCATTAAAATGAGTGCATCTTTGAAAATCATGCAAGGTAGTGTCCCATTAGGATCTGATTCAATCCTAGTAGCTATTGAAAAGAAATATATGAAAAACACATAATGTATATATATATATATATATATATTGAAAGTTATCCTAGATATAGGATATAGATAGCGTGTGAGATGATTATGAGATAGTAGAAAGAAAGAACCAATGTTTTCTGTCCCAAGTTAAAGAGACAGAGCTATTGGCGCTTTTTTCCATAGTACTTTCTGATGGTAAAGTAAGAACATGTTATCCTTGAGATAAATATTAGGATGAGATAGAAAGTTGATTATTGTTCAGATATGTATATGTACATTATGAGAAATATACTTATGTATCTAAAAAGTTGCAATATAAATCTTGTAGCATTCGTTCTCACTATGTACATGTCACAGCATGACAACATATTTATATACCTCTATAAGAATAGATGTATGATCTTCTTTTACCATATACTATAATTTTTTTTATTTTTTATCATAATTATGTTTTTGGGAGTAAAAACATAATTATGATAAAACCTGTGGGAGTAAAAACGGTATTTGGGAGTAAAAACCGTTGAGTTGCATTGTAACTTCAAATTTTATTATTTCATGACTAACTTGAAAGATGAGGTATGTTGTAGATGAATGAACTATTGCCTTGTGAAATATAAGTAAAAATATTCTTTCATTCTTGATCATAGAAGAGTACCTTCAAATAGAAGTAGAAGTCTAACATCTCATCTCACGATTGGGTGGGACAAAGCAAAGAAGAAGAGGTTTAATATGTGGGATCCGAAACATATCAACAATGCTAGCAACAAATGTTTTGATATTGTAATGTTTAATATGTGGGGTCAAAAATATATTAATAATGTTTCACGATCATTTATCTCTATGTCTGGGTTATTATTCTTTGACCACTTTGGAAGAGTAACTGCTCATAATCTTCACAAGATAAATATTTTGCTTAACAAATATAATAGACCCTAATGTATTAAAAATTTTGTTAGTGTACATCACTCAGATGGGTAATTAACACCAGATGAGTTCTCTAAATATTTTTCTTGTCGACTATTTCACTGATCTGAATGTCAGCACCATCCATAGCGGTATATTAATACCAGTAAAAAATAGATCACTCACTCAAGAATGGTACGATGAACATGAGAGAGAGTATATATTTGAGTCCTTATTTTGAAGAGACGTATGAAAACTTTTCGATGATATACTTGAAGAATGAGATAAATTTCTCAGTTTCTCCCATGACCATCTTTAATTGCCCTAATATGTTTCCTAATTTTGGAGCAACAACTAGCTCAAAGCTTTGAATTATCTCATCTTCTGACACGCAATGCAACTCCATCTCCTTTGCATACTCGAGCAGGTACTTGGTTACATCTTTGCCACTGAACTGATCCTTTCTGTTGACGACTGCTTGTATGGCTTTGGTTGCTAAAATCTGCCTTCTTTCAGTGGCATGTTGTTGTTGCATAAACATTGCAAATTCTTGAAACATTTGCATTGTTTCTCGATCAAAATGCATACCATGTTGCTCCACATGATCACCCATGGTTACCCACAAACTCTCACCCAGGCAGATTTACATCAGGTTCACCAAAAATATGTCGAGAAGTTTATGGTCTTTCCAAGAAAGCACCGGGCTTTTGGCTATGAGAGTTTGCAAGAGAAATTCAAAAACTATATGAAGAAGTTATACCATAGATGCCATGAAGTCTAGGGTTTAAAAGGAAGTGAAATCAAAGAATCCCCACTCTTTCTCTTTTGCACTCACACACACAAAGAAAGAACACAAAAGAGCATATCAAAACAACACAAAGATGAAAACATCAATGGTCGTATCGTATCATGGGTAATATGAAAGGGTTAATAGATGAGTATATGGCGGCCAATCTTTGTTGACCAAACATGCTACGTATTGTCCTTTGGAATTGTTTTGTGCTAACCATAATATATATGTTTTGTCTAGTGATTGGGATTAATTCTATGTAAAAATCCTCCATGTTCATAGCAAGATGACTATACTTATGTCAAAAGAAAAATTATAGTCTATAAAGGGGGGGGGGGGGGGGGGGGGGGGGGGGGGGGGGGGGGGGGGGGGGTAAGTATGATGGGAGATGGAAGAAGTATTTCATTGAGCCATTCTGGGCCAAAGAGAAACACTATACATTGTTGAAAGTGTATTTTACGGTTAATCCATACATTAATTATAATAGATCGCAGAGAGTAAAAGCGATAGAAATTAACATCATGTAGATTATTCATCTGGGATAACTCTAGATTGCCCAACAAACAATCTATACCAAAAATAAAGTAATGTATTTTTATTTTTTTTAAAGAGACTTGAAAATTGGAGGTCTTACATGCTCCCGTACTTGAAAGATTTGAGGTGTTCTCGTATCAACATGAAGTCTGTATAATTATATCTCAAAATTCCAAGTAGTATATTCTTCAAAATAAGTTGACAATTTAAAAAGATATTCAATAACGATATTCGAGTTACGAAGAGGTTTGATTCTATTCTAGAGAACTAACATTAGAAATAGATAAGACAAAATCATCAAGAATGTGATTTGGTCGATCGAGTCACTGAAATGGAAAATATTATATACCTTCATATGGGATGGTAGCAATAATCGATAAGCTTAATCATTTATCCTTTATTTGTTAAAAAAAATTCACAACATCACGCACTAAGTTAATTTCCTACATTTACCAATTGATAAAGAGTTATATTATACTTTACTCTCAAAAACATCTAACTTCATCAAAGAGTCGAGGAGATTGTTTAGGGTCAGCATATCTGATCTTATGTCTATCTTGAGCAGACTTTATATCTTGGCGTATAAGGTCAGTCTATCATTGCATCATGTCCAATATGTCTTTGGATACTTGAACTCTTATAAGTGGATATGTCCCTTTAACGATGTAAGACACTCATATATGTAATGATTAAACATGAGACATCCCAATTGTATCTTAGAATATGTATACTCTATCAAATACAAATACTTGGTCCATTTATTCTATTCATGCATATAGAAAGTTTGCAATATGTCCTCAATAATCTGATTAGTTCTCTCCATTTGGCCATTAGTTTGAAGATGGTAAGCAGTAATAAAGGCCAACTAGATCCTTGTGATTGAAAATTAGGATTTTTGAAAATTTAAAGTAAACTTTACATCACAATCTGATATATATTATGCAGCGAGATAAACCATGACATATAATAATAACTTTTATGATTTAGGAGAGATAAAAAAATATGTACTCTTAAGATCAATATATAAGGTAATATATTTACCTTGATATTATGTGGGGTTCAAATTACTGAAAACTATTCATTAGCACCTTGATGTACGAATGCAGTATGCACATATATATTTGTCTGATTTTTGTCGGCTCAAGCACCTGAAACTCTATTGGCTTAAGCTCTTCCTTGAGGTTGTTTGCTTCCTCCTCCTCCTATCGGACAAGGTGATCAATTAAAGTTAATACTATTCTTATTGTTAGATGATCCATTTCTCAAAAATATGGATTCCTTGGTCTAAAACTCCCTTGATTCTTAGGTATTCTTTGGATTTGGTTGAAGTTCTGCTGAGTTAGAAGAGATCTCAGGATAAAATTCCTAAAATTTTAATGTAGATTCTAGTTCTTATTCTCATAATTATTTGCCAATCTAGTATAGTATAAATGACTAAATAGATAACCTTTGGACTGACGGTCAGGATCAAGTCAAGTGGAGTAGAGGTGATCCCATCTAGCCTTTATACGCAACAAATTCTCTCTTCGCTGCTGTGAATTTAAGGATCTTGATGTATTTCTAAGTCAAGGTCTTTTGATTTCACGTATAGGAACATACTCTGCATTTCACTTTCTACCAGTGTATCCGCATCAAGGATATCTGTAAAATTTATAAGTTATGGACTCTAGAGTCTAGTTTTTCAAGATTGTATAAATTTGTTGATACAAAACATGCTACATTGATTTTTTATAAGTTGTGGACTATTGAGTCATGTTCATTGGAGCATACTTGATAAGGATAAAATATATTAGTAATATGACTCTAATTCTTTGGTTCCTTGAGTACAATCAAGACATTTATTTATGCGACCGGAGTGATGTATCTTATGTTGATAATTCTTTATAACAACCAATATACTAAATTAATTTCTATATATCATAAAAAGTAGTGTATTCAAAAAATTCTTAGTACATCACCTACAATGGACTTAAAAACTCCTTAGTAGTTCTAATGTGATGCACTTGTTGAATCTCATTGTGACATTCTTCAAGTATCGGATGATGCTGAAAAGTATTTACAACAAATATAAATGGCCAATGGACACAGGATATGGTTGGATGGTCAGAGTGGCAAACAATTCATCAGGTGAATTGTATGCAGCATGTCCAAGTGTAAAGGTGACAATATGTGATGTAAAGGTTGAGCAAAACTTCTTTATACAGGACACATCTTCATATCATCTTAACCTTGGACAACCCTACATTGTGGGAGTTCAAATGGAAACAAAGGTAATGGATGATGGTTTAGCTTATGCCAGGATATGAAGCAAAGATGGTAAACGTACTGTTCAATTTCTCATAATTTGTGTAAACCATGAAAGAAATCGTAACAACCTCAGAGATCATCCTACCAAAGGTGAGCAAAGAGTTTCATGACCATAGGGAAATGATGGATTTTGGCCAAGTACCATTGTAAAGCAGGATTGCAGTGGAACAAATAGATAAAGGGTCTTGTCTCATCCAAAAATAAGTGAAACTTTCTCAACGGGCTCCTTAATAACAAGGATTGGATCAGTATGTTTTAATAAACTTGAAGATTTGAAGAGATGTGAAAGGGAATATGTACATAGTGTACAAATAGGCATGAAAGAGAGTGGGTTGCTAGAGCCTACTGAAAGTGTGATGGGTTTGTGTGAACAAGTTTCTTTTGTAGATACTATGGGTGAGCTTGATGCTATAATGGAGTCTAGTTTACATCTTGAAAATGAAGTTATGGAAGTATGCTCTATGGAAATGTATCAAGTCATAGAAGCCTTTAAAGAAAACCAATGTTTTAAGCAAACAGTTGGCCTATAAGTCCATGTTGAGACTAAATACAAGAGTGTAGCAAAGAAGGTGAAACCAGTAGCTTCATCCTTACCACCCAACAACAGGGAAAAGATTGACCAGGCTTCTTTGCAACCAAGTTTGATGAACCCTAAAAACAACCATTCGAGATGGAGTGAGAGGATTCATGCCAAATTAACCTTTAGCCCTACACTTGCCTTTGAGGAAGGCTAGCTAAACTTGAAAGCATCCTTGTAAACATAAACTCTAGTGAATCAAGACCATGTAACTTAATGAGTTACGTGGTGCGACATGCTTGCCATGTCACTCTTCGAGTTACGTGGCCAAGGATGCTTGTTGCCATGTAACTCGGTGAGTTATGTGGCTTAATTTTTCATGTAACTCGGCAAGTTACATGGTGAACAACCACGTAGAATTAGGTGATCATGTACCCAAGCCTTAAATATTAGTTTTATTTTTTTAAGTCCTAAAATTTAACCCATTTTATTAATTGGGCTACTCAGCAAGAACCTATAAGCTGGTGAGGACTTCTTCTTTCTCCGGCTTCCCCCGTCTTGGACAAAATCCATCAACATGGATTCATAAACAGAAGGTCAATTTATGACAACATTTTGGCAGCAATGGTCGCTATTGAATATGCTCCTGTCACTAGGCAAGAGTGTGTTCTACTGCAATTGGATCGGGATAAGGCTTGACACGATCACATGGTCGTTCATTGAAGATGTCATGAAGTCTCTAGGCTTCGAGCCCGCATGTGTCGTCTGGTCAGCACTCTTTGTGCTATGAGCCAGTCGGAGCTTCTCTTCAATGAAAGGATTGTGGGGGCCTTCAAGGTAAAAAGATCTATTAAGCAGGGATGCCCCCTTGCCCCACTAATGTTTTCCATTAGATCCTATCCTTTGGTTACATTACTCGAGGACAGTGCGGCTAAAGGGGAGATTCAAGGATTAATTCTTCCTAACAACGATCAACTTTTGGCTAATCTCTTTGCAATGACTCCCTGCTTTTTCTCAAAGCATGTCCTCAGGTCATCAGGAAGGCTCCGGAAATTGTGCAAACGTTGGCTCTAGCATCTAGGTCAAAGTGTAGCGTGGAAATTCGATAATGATCTCCCTCTCTGAGAATGACTCATTCCACCCGTCAATGTGAACAAGGGAGATTATAACAAAAGGGAACATATTTCGAAACCTGGGAGCCCCTTTGGACGTGGATGTAACCCACAAGCAAAGATTCCTATGGGTGATGGAGAAAGTGAAGAGCAAGATGCGAAGGTAGAAGTATATGCTCCTCCCCTTTCCAAGCAGAATTAAGATTATCAATTCCTTCTTACTCCCCTACTTAGCCTTCAATGGGCCGTTGCTTAAATGGCCAAGTGCAAGTGGAAAGAGTTTTTGAAGCCGATTAAGAGATTCCTATGGAATAACAACATAAAGACTTGGCACCATGGCAGTGGGCTAAATGGGAGATTGTTGCCAGACCAATGGAGCAAGGCGGTCTTGGGATTCCTAATACTAGCATTCATGCGGAAGCCCTCTGTGCAAAGTGTGTGGTTGTGCTCGCAAAATAGGACCAGATGTGGGCTATTATGGATAAGGAGATGACGGATAGCTGTAAGATACGCTCAAAAGACGGTCTATGGAACGGGCTTGAAGTCCACAACAATCTGTTTGCCCTCGGTGGTCCATTCTCAAACTTAGGGGTATGGCAGGTGAACTCGCTCGGAAATGCAACAGGGCCACGAGTCTTTGGAATGGGGAGAGTTGTTTAGCTACTTTTAACAATATTTGGCACCCACCATGGCCACATAGGATGAAGGTTTTTGTGTGGAAGGTCCTCTGGGGAGCCACGCTAACTGGGGTGAAGGTATTCTCCAGGGGAATTGGTCCGGTCAGATGCTCTCAATTCAGATCAACTAGGAAAGACCTTGCTCACCTTTTCAAAGAATGCCCAAGGATTTGTGGTCTAGCAGGGAAAATCTGCAAATGGGTCCAGAAAACCTGGGAAATAGGATTCTTCAAGAATGACCTGTTCTTGGGAGGGAAGGTGTTCAAGAGTCAAGCACTTCACTTAGTCACACAAATTGTGGCTACTATTATTTTCGGCATGTCTAGCATGTGTGGAAGGCGAGAAACAATCGAATATTTGAGAACACATTGGAGATACCTAAATTCACGAAGATAGTCCAAGAAAGTAGGGAGGCGGTCATGGACTTCAGGAAACAGGTCAACTCTGATGAGTGGAGCAAGGCTGCTACTACTGTTATGTCGGTGTTTCTTGGGTGTAAGGGTGATATTATCACTTACATTGGGGTGGCTCCCCCATCAATCGATGTAAGGTTGACCTAGGGAAGCTGTCATGGCTCGGCTAATTGAGCATGGCAGGAACTTGTATTTTTTTCGCTATGTTAATATAATCCACTCACAATTGTGAGTTTTGCCCCAAAAAAAAAAAGGAATAAGGTTATGCTCGGTGGAGTGAAGCAATTGACCTTCTACCAAGATGGATCTTTTGGGCATTTGTAACCATAAGGATTGAAGATGATAGTAACTTGAGAAAGTGACTCATAATTATTATTAAAAATATTTTTTTAGTATTTTTTGGTCATCCTTCATATCCATTGAGTATAGGTCTTGGCTAGATAATAAACATGACTAGATGAATAGATGAAACAAGTTAATTGGGTCATAACTAGTTTCAAAATACTCAAAAAAGAAAAAATATATACACCCACATTCACACAAACACAGAAAGAATTGATAATTATCTACATACACATTCTCTCTCTCCCTCTCTCTCTCTCTCTCTCTCTCTCTCTCACACACACACACACACACACACACAAAGAATTGATTATCTACATTTCGTAGCATGGGAAGGGTTTTGGAAAGACATCAGCATTGCTCAACCTCCCAAGACCATAATGCAACCAATGTGCGTGAGCTACAGGTATGATTATCATTTTATAACTTTTCTTAGTAGCATTCAAGATTCAGAGTTTTGTTATACCATTTTTACTCGTCTCCAAATTATGTTTTTTGCTTCTTTTCATTATACTCGTGTCTCTATGAAAAGCAAAATTTGTATTATAAAGAAGCCTATATATTCCATGCATTTTTACCTCTACCAAGACATGCAAAAATCCATTCTAAACAAGAACATGCAACCAATTTTTTTGAGTATAACCAAAGTTTAATATATTAAATTTTTGTGAATGGAACAACCATGCATACATTGCTTATAATTGTTGTTTTGAGTGGGATGGATAAAGAATAGGTCTTATGAAGTTCACCTTTTTGGTGTTTAAAAAAATGGATCGTGATTGTACAAGAAAATTAATGTTTACTTTCTTTCTTGATGTAGCGTGTGGCATGTTATGCCCTGGGGACATTCGCTCTATGTAAAACTACTATCTTCATAGGCATTTTGCAAGAGCTGACTGGAGGCCAGTGGTGCCCTTGTTTAGACTCGCTTCGAGTTCTTGACGCTAGCATTGGCTTGCAGCTTGGGGTAGGTTTGCAGTGCCAATAGGAAGTAAATATTAAGGTTGTGAAGCGTGATCCATCATCCACTATCAACAGATCGTGATCCATTAGCGACTGTCGGTGTCTTCTTAGCTATGATCATCTGTCGGTGGATTGTCCTGCGAGTGGTGGCGGCTCCATCTCTCAACTGCTACACGTTTAGTTTCTAAAGTTTAGAGATTGATTGTAGGACTGCTAGCAATGGTTGCCTCACCCTGGAGAGTGCGATCCGTCGTCAGGGGAAAGTCTCAAAGGTTGAGAGATTAAACTCTTTACTTAAAGAGCTTACCGTAAAGTTTTCTTGTTCATGCCATGGAGGTAGAGGCTCTACCCACGGATGAAGATATCGTCAAATTCTCGTAGGCGCTCGTGGCTAGAAGAATGCCGTCTTTTGAGGAGGTCATGCCACTGGACGAGGGAGCGAGCCGGCATCGCGACCCTTGCATGACTCCTAAAGCCAGGCGACTTTTCGCCAAGGAGCCCATCCCTAGTGGCTAATAAATCTTTATCGATGGAAAAGCCCTTCGTAGATGTAGTCAAAAAAAAAAACATGCGACCAAGCAGCTAAAGGTTTCACGTTTGAGGTAAAGACCCTCAAGGCTGGTGTTCCTCAAGGTTCGATCTTTGCGAATGGAAACAAGGCGACAGCAGGCCCCGCAACGCTCAAACCAGGCGTTTCATTCGCAAGCATTCTAAAGGGTTATAGCTTTAAAGATAGTGCTAACCACACATCTCTTGAGACCCCAAGTGATGAAGGCCATGAGAAACTGAAAAATGACAATGCTCGGCTCGTACAGGAACTAAAAGAGATCAACAAACACATAGAGACAAGCCTAGGCTGGAATGTCTCTAAGACACCTAAGAGCATGGTAATCAATGTTGGAGCCGACCTAATAACTATTGGGCTTGCTTCGAGTGTAACAAATTTGGGCACTTTGCCAAGGATTGCCCTTTGAAGACTAAAGTAAGTGACAATGAAGGGGATCGGGGAGCACCACAGACGGAGAGTGAGAGAGAGAGAAGGAGACACACACACAAATGTGGGTGGGGAGACTCAAAGAGTGAGCAGCCCCCTATACACTTATGCTATGTATAAGGTATACAAGTCAGTGGGCCCCCAGACTCTGGGCGGCCGGGCAAGGCACAGACGCCTATACTCCAACAACCTCCCACTTAAAGGCGACTGTGCCTTTAAGCAAGGGAACCTAGTCTAAAGACTACAAAAGGTGAGAGAAAACCGCTCTCAACCGATGCCCACTGGCTGGCTGTGATCGTGTGCATCCGACTGTCCTGCTCCCGTGTAAGTCCATACACCACCAGACGTACCACACACCTACTGCAAGTATGTATGCAATACCTGCATATCTCCCTCGTGCACTATGCCATCATCAGTCAACAAACAACTGACAACCCCAACTGCAAATTCTCCCACTATAGCTGCGATATCCGATCTCAAGATCAACATCTCATACATGAGACCACCGAATGCCGATGCAATGCTAGCGGGCCCTGCTAGTTCTACGGAGCATGCATCAACATATATATCCGTGGCAATAGGCATCTCTGACTGACAAGGCGTGTCAGCCACATGCATCTCCTGACTGTCCGCAAAAGACGCATCAACCTGTCGTGCAACCTCAGAGCAAACCAGCTGCTCTAGATGTCTGCTAGAAGACATATCCTGCACAACTATATCCCCATGCTCACTGTCGAGCATAGAAAGAAATGACTGCATAATCGTTGACATCTCAGCCTCCTCTGCAATCATCCACTGCAAACATGACCACTCAATCTGCTGTGACTCACTAGAGCTCTCATGCTCTAACTCCGTATGCATAGACTCTTGCACAATGTCCTCCTGTCGTCACTCACTAGAGCAAGACCGCTCTACCTGTCTATCCTGCATAGAAGT
The DNA here is from genome assembly GCF_014529385.1 of Adiantum capillus-veneris. Classification (NCBI taxonomy): domain Eukaryota; kingdom Viridiplantae; phylum Streptophyta; class Polypodiopsida; order Polypodiales; family Pteridaceae; genus Adiantum; species Adiantum capillus-veneris. The sequence continues at coordinate 79,735,648 of NC_140940.1, forward strand.
ATCTCGCACAACTGACTCTCTGCTTTGCTCAGTCACTAGCAAAGCATGCATGTCTGACTCTGTCACCTCTCTATGTGACTGCTCAATTCGTGCCCCAATAGTGTGCACAACGAGCTCACTACTCTCTACTCCATGCAAAGCATCCTGCAACCCACAAGCAAAAGAGACTCGCCTGCTCTCTCGCTGTCTACCTGGCTGCATGATCACAGAGACAACACCGTCTCTCCCGTGATCCACATGCAATGGGTAACCTGTACCACTCCTGGCACCTCTCGCAATCACTAGCGAATCCAAATGCATCACAAAATCTCGCTCTCGTAGCAAAATCTGACATCCACAATCTCTAAGCTGACCAATCGAGATCACACTCACTGTCAAATCTGGTACATAGCGCACATGTCGTAACAAGTAAGATGCACCACTCGATAATGACAGTCTCACATCTCCTGCACCTGCTATCGCATGCACCGATCCATCGGTCAAACGTACACTGCCAAGCATCCCGCTAGAATAGCTACAAAACCATTCACGATGCGGCGTGACATGAAACATAGCATCTGCGTCTAGCAACCACTGCGAAGGGAGTGCACTATCCACGTATAGCATCTCGTGCATAGCTCGAGGTAAAAGTGACATCCCCGTCACTAGTATACTCCGACACTACATGTGCCTCAACTGTCAAAGCAACTGAGTCCATGGCATCACTACATACATCTGTGAGACTGCCATGTCTCCTACGATGTCGCATACGACAAAAACAACGCCGTCTAACGTGTCCAGAATGACCACAATACCAACATATCACCTGTCGGCATACTCGTGAATGTACATGTCTCACACGAGTCCGTGATGACTCAGATCTATCATACATATCATGTAATCTGCGCCAAAGTGCTCTCGTAGTAGTCTCATACATAACAAGAGCATATACAGATTCTGCAAGGTGCAAAGAGAGTGTAGATAGTGCCATCTCCTCTAGCTCCTGCCACTGATCGTCAAACATGTTTGAAGGTCTACCTGCATCACCACTCAATGGTCCATGCAACCCTCGATGTGTCAATGCGTCAATCATACACTCTCTCCATGCCGCGAAGTCTGACCCATCAAACACCCGCATCTGTGAGAGGTCACAATCTGATCGATCACCTGTCTCTGCCATGAGCACAATGTAGCAAACTAGAAAGCAAAACCACCTCACCAACAACACCTAGAAACTGTCTACCAATATGGCCAGAAACACAATGTAAAACCTGTGAGACACAGTCCAAAATAGAGCTCCCGCAATGTCAATACAAGCCTCGCATGCTCTAGTATCACACTGCAATCTGTGAGCTAATCACCAAGCCCACACTGTGCGGTATCGATGCATACACACGCACAAATCTCCCACCTGCAGAGAACACCGCACGCAAATGCTGAGTGCAACCTGCAATCTCTACCTAGATCGCATAAATGATGCGCATAAAACTCCTGGGAAAATTTCGCCAGAGTTTCGACGCACAATGGCTATCAACACAAAATAACCATTGTCCTGCAAGCTCAATACAATGAGCAATCAATGCGCATCAAACTACACTCAACATACATCAACGGAGTGACCGCGCATAAGCAAACGCCAAAAGATTTGCAATCCGAAAACTTGATCGATGCGAAAACAATGCTCTCAAGAGAGCTCACCGGCACTTGAAAGTGCTCGTCAAAATGCATGTATAATGGGCATCAACCATGCGCCATAACCATATGCAAACCATCCGCAAAGACCATGAATCCAAGCACAAAATCACTGCCAAAGTATCCTGTGAAAACCAGTGAAAGAAGCTCCACCTGTGTGCTCCAAAAAACTGCGTCTCTCAAGAGACCGCTTCGGTGGTGTGTAAACGCCTCCGTACTTCGTTGCCCAAGTCTACCAAAAACCCTCAAACCACAAGCTTAACACAAGCTGCAATTGCATCTTCAGCTCAGAATTTATGCACTCAACTTCAAGCATCTCCCGTGCTTCCAAAAGTGCATCAAACTCGCACACAATGCGACAACAGAAAATCTGGAATTTCTGTATACAGTCAGTCTGAGCTGAATATCAGCAAAACGGTGAGGAATTTGCAAAAAGTTTCTTCTGCAAAGTTGTAGACCACGTCAAAACGGATGGGCTTAACGGACAGAATTCTCATATCTGCATTCTACAAGGAGAAAAACGAATCTGAAAACTGTGCTGCTGCGCACACAGTTTTAGGGCAGCACCTTACACACAATCTTCCATACTCCTTTCTGAGCTTCCACAAGAGCATACATCACTCTCAACTGAGCTCACAAGCTCCCATTGCATTCTCACAAAGCTTCCAAGCTTTCTTAATCTCTCTACCGTCGAGAGTGAGCGAGCTATCGCCTCGAAGCTCTCAAAGCCATCGTGCTCTCCGCGTTCACCATAGCTCTGATACCAATTGAAGGGGATCGGGGAGCACCACAGACGGAGAGTGAGAGAGAGAGAAGGAGACACACACGATGTGGGTGGGGAGACTCAAAGAGTGAGCAGTCCCCTGTACACTTATGCTATGTATAAGGTATACAAGTCAGTGGGCACCCAGACTCTGGGCGGCCGGGCAAGGCACAGACGCCTATACCCCAACAGACAACCCTACAATGCATAACGACTCAACAGGAGAAGATGGCCATGCCTTCGTCAAGGTTACAACTACGGAAGAGAGTGTTGATACAGGCAAGGAGAATGGAAGCCACAAGTGCAAAGGACGGAAAAGAGGCTATAATATACGACAAATAGGACACTTGTGCAGGATCATGTTGTGAAGATGAAAGAATTCACGCAGCAAATCCCTGAAGGCCCATCCAATGAGAAGGCTTTAGTCTCCCCGACTTCTAATTCTAAGCTTTTCACCGTAGCAACAGCTTCTATAATTCAAATCCCAGGGCTGAGAGGCATTGCTTGGCGACAAACGGGGGGGGGGGGGGGGGGGGAGAGAGAGAGAGAGAGAGAGAGAGAGAGAGAGAGAGAGAGATGTGATGCAATTCTGTAGCCCGGCCCCTCTCCCGTGAAGGTTCACTTGTGCATTTTGTTGCTAACAAAGACACAAATTCTTGGCAAAGCAACAGGGCGATCAATCGATCGATCGAGAGAAGAGAGATCAGAGAAGAGAGAATTATCCACAGGGAAGAGGGAGAGACAAAGACACTTGGAGAGAGAGAGAGAGAGAGAGAGAGAGAGAGAGAGAGAGGGATTTGTCTTTTCCCACGGATTTCCCGGTTTTTTTAAGGGTAAGCTTAAAATTTAGCCAAGATTTTATATAGCCAGTTGAAATACATTGAACCCCAGTTTTTTTCTAGGGAAAATTACCAAAATACCCCTCTAATTTGAGGAAATTCCCAAAATACCCCTCAAATTTCAAAAATTCCCAAAATCGATCGATCGAGAGAAGAGAAGAGAAGAGAGAGAGAAGAGAGAATTATCCACAAGGAAGAGGGAGAGACAAAGACACTTGGACAAAGAGAGAGAGAGAGAGAGAGAGAGAGAGAGAGAGAGAGGGATTTGCCTTTTCCCATAGCTTTCCCGGTTTTCTTAAGGGCAAGCTTAAAATTTAACCAAGATTTTATAATTTTAGCCAGTTAAAATACATTGAACCCCAGTTTTTTTCTAACACCGTCCACAGCATCCCTGCAAGATTCCACGTAATTTGACATTTTGAGCCACACTCAGGCGGAACTTGAAATTCCTCTTGCATGCCCAATAGGAGTCAACCCGAGGACATTCCGCTCAGAGAGAGCATTCTGTCATAGGCCATGACACCCTTGTGCGTGCGCATTGTCAGCTTTACTCCAAAGCATTAAAAAGAAAAGGTTATTCTCCTCTTGTCCCTCGTGCGAGTGGTTCCACCATCCACCATCTAGCAACCACACGTCAGCCCTGCTCGTACGACAATGCCATCAGCCGCCAACTCCTCCTGCCCTTTGCTAGGTCACCTTACATTTGTCACACGTGCTGGCTACTTTTACCATCTCACCTTTGCTTCCCAATGAAACTAGGTAAGGTAGAATCACATTAGAGAGGGACTGCTTCTATGTCCCATTCCGCCGTCCAAGTGTTGGCTTCAGTGTGTGGGAGACACAAAAAGAAATATCTCCCTAGCACTAGACTCGTGGAAAGAAATGTATGCATCGAAAAATATTCAATTTCCCCCCCCCCTTTCCTTTCCTTAAAAATAAACTCAATAAAGAAATTCATTTTCACAAAGTAAACACAACACAACGATCGAACTCCCAACATCGAGGTCGCGATAAGCATTTGAACCCAACCAATCTGCCTTGCGACCTCTCGTGTTCGTAGTGCTCCCACCAGTGTTTGCGAAAAATATGTCTCAGCTTAATATCCTGCCGTTTTCAATTTCCAAAATGCCGGTTGAGCGCAAGGGGAAAAGGAGAAATTCCGGCCCAAAATAGAGAAAAATAGTGTAAAAACCTAAAAAAAGTAACCTAATTTTCTAAATTTTCCTCTTGGCAAATTCAAGGAAAGGCATTTTGTATGTTTGGGAAAACGATTTTTCCCGAACACTGGCTCCCCCATATTTATAAAAAAAAGTTGACATGCGCTACAACCCCCCTCTGATCCAAAGGCCACTTGCCTGCTACGTGCAACGGCATCTGGCTTTCATTGTGCTCATCTTCATTGTACTTTCCTTGGCCATCATCTTGCATGCACGTGCCTCTTCGCTTCGTTCCCAAAAAAAAAAAGGGTCCACTTCATGTTCGTTATAGAAATTCCACCTCGCCAAGTTGGCTTTCTTTTAAAGCCCAAAATCTGGACAATTTAGTGGCTAGTCTAGCTCATTACGTCCTTGGTCAAATAGAGTCATCTGTCATAAGCCACAAAGCTACGAACAATTTGTGTACGTTGTGTAAGTCCATGCCAAAAAAAAAATCCATCTACATGTTCATGCTACCTCGCGCAAGCTACACCCGTCAACTCTCTACCTTCTGTTCTTCTGTGGCACCACACATGGCACTCCATTCAGCTCCTTCGGCCATGTCCATCCCATCCTTCCCCAGACTCGCACCACATGCCAATAGAAAAGAACAGACTGAACAGACTTTTAGCACTTCAATAACAACTGAACTGAAAGAGCACTACAAGATGTTGTGTGCTCTTGTGACGCTGTTAGCGACGGAAATACACTGGGTTTTTATAACCCCCGGTGTCGCTAATAGCGTCGCTACGAGAGCGTCGCTATATGCGTCGCTATATAGAGACGCTCATAGCGACGGTCATAGCGACGGTTATAGCGACGTTTACACAAAAGTCTATAGCGACGCTACAGAGCCATAAATAGCGACGGTTATAGCGACGCCCGAGAGAAAAAAAATTTAGTGACAGGGCATTGAATGCCCTGCCACCCATCAACCATATTGTACTTGATTCACTTTTTAAAAAAAGTGCAAGGGTAGATAATAGACCCAAAATAGTCACCCACAAGACGCATTGTTTGCAAAATTGACAAGCGTAAAATTGACAATTGTACACATCATAGGCAAAATGAATTGATTGGCAAATGTAATAATGACAATTGTACAGCATCATAGACATAAAGAATTGATTGGCAAAATGAACTGCAGTGACAAATGTAATAATATACATGGTTCAAAAAGACGTATAAAATCCGTCTCATGATACATAAGCTATGAGAAACCCTAAACTAATGCTATCTAGCTACGGCTAAACTGACGTCGTCTAGTCAGACGTCTCATCGTGTCCAAGCGGCGTATCTGTCGGATTCTGCAAAAAAAAAAATAAGACAGCTTTCAGTAAGTATAAACATATAACGACATTTATAAAACAATACAAAAAATAGAAAAGAGTAAACCCTAATACTAACCATGCCGCCGCGAGAACTGAGAATGTCCATCAGGGCGTTTAAGCCCTTCCTGCCTGCGTACTCGCGCTCGTACGGTGTGGGATCACGTCCTATCATCGACCACTGTCAAAACATACAAAGATTTCATTATGTTAGAATTAAAAAACTCATAAATCCTAAACTATCGAACATAAAGAGCAATGCGAAAACACTTACAAAATCGGCCTCAAATGATGCCCATCCACCGCTCCCCAAGTGGTGCGAGCTCCCTACCTCTACTCGCGCTCTGGTTGCATCCTTTTGTTGCTTCCACTTGTCGGATTCTCGCGCGCTGCTTTCTTCGCATTCTTCCAATCTTCTTTGGCCAGCCAATCTGGCCTGTTCCACCCATGCTTGATTGCTTTTTGCACTTCGAAACGCTTGTGTTTGCAGTATTCGCGCATTCGAATATTCATCAGGTCTTCATTGAAGTGCTGATCCCGTGTTGAAACGGGAAACTCATCATGAAGTATGCTGATGACTCTGGCTTTTAAATCACTTGGTACTTCACTCCATTTGTTTAGTATGTAGTGTCTAAACAGCTGAGATCAAAGACCACGCATGCGCGAGATCACCTTCTTCCCGTCATCATCCATGATGATGCTCCCGCTGAAGTCGACGGAGTAAGGCAAGCCCTCTGGCCGGTGACGCGTGAACCTGGGTGTCCCGGCAGGGGTCTCTAGCGGTGTGTCGATGGGGGTACGGACGTCAGGTGTCTCCATCAGCGTCTGGGCCCCGAAGCGAGGAGTGTCGAGTGGGGTGGCTCCTGGCGGAGTAGGTAGAGGTGTATAGCTACTAGGAACAGTCAGCCGCGCAAAACCTGGTGTAGATGGCGATGTTGTGGCTGGTGTGGGGGCGGGCAAAGAAGGGGAGGGTAAAGAGCTTCGTCGAACACGAGGCGGTGTGGAGGCATCGGCGGCGGAATCCCCACAACAACCGCCACCACTAGAGCGCCGGTGTCTAGACAAGTGTGAAGATCGTCTCATCGACACCGAAGCTTCGGAGCGCGCCGGATGCTCCGAAAGAGAGGGAGATGCGGATGGAGTAGGAACGCGCGATGATGCGCCAGAGAGATGACGCTCCACGTATTACTGTCTCTGCTGCGGTAACAAAGAAGAAAGAAACTCCTCATCATCCATACCTGCATTAAACACACGAATATTTAAACTTAATATTGAATAAATAGAGTAGACAATGACGCAAAGACCATTAAATACAATGACGTAATGACGCATATAAATACAATGACGCAATGAATTGAGTGATAGAAGAGGCAAGTCGAAAACTCAGAATTTTCAATCAAAAGATGTGAGCGCGAGTAGAAAAGAGCGTTATACACCATGGAAGGTACTTGGAGAGCCAGAGCTTTTACAACACGGAGCAAAATTGTTCAAATACAATATTTGTGGCTTTAAGAGATCTCTCTCGATCTCATCCTCGCATAACTCAGCATAACTTCCTATATCTATATAGAGCTCTCCATTTAAACACATATCCTCTGTTTCATTTTGTAGCTCCTCTGCATGCACCCCATATAGAGTAGTAGCATCTTGATGCTCGTCTGGCACCACCGCAGCGGCTTCTGATTGAGCATCTTCTCTGATCTCCTCCATTGATGCCGTTGTGATTGGCACATGGTAGCCTTCATACATCCTTGCACTACGAGGGGCTACCTCTATGACGTACCACCAGTTTGATGTAGACTTTGTAGGATGAAATATTACCTTCCAGAGCCACATAACTTACATGAGAGCTTTCAAGCACATAACTTGTAAAAGGGGGATGTTAACTATTTACATACTTACTTGTTCACAATGCTCGGGTAGTACGAAAGTGTCTCTTAGGTCAGTCCATTTCTTAGTAGAATCCACCTCAAGAAAATCAGACTCTCCTCTACGCACAGTAGCGTTGCGACTCTCCATGATTATCTTGAACCATTTCACGTCGAACAAGTCGACAAAAAATCCTCTGTAATCGATCCTCAAAATCTCTTGTAGCGTGCCGAAGTAAGTGAGTTCCGCCACCACAGGATCTGCATCAGAGGAACGTCGTCGACTAGACTGTTCAAATTTTGCCATGATTCCACAATCTTGAGTAAAACGCTTTTTGTCGATCCGTTCCACCCTAAAATGCCGACCTTTACACCATGCTGCTGTGTATGACTTATACTACAACGAACAAAGATTATGAGTGGCCGTTCAAACGTTTAGAAATAAAGTCACTAGCTAGTCGTACATTGCAAACTTACCTTGGTCGTGCAACCCCGAGAGTACTCCCACTCTTCCTCAGTCACTTCGTCACCGCATTGTTGTGCGCTTTTCAATTGGTTGCGCAACCATCTTAAGCTCATGAATGTTGGTAGGCTCTCCGGACCCGTCGGATAGTGCATCGGTGGTCGTCTTCCCCGTCTCCACTCGATTCGTGCCCTTTGTCGCTCTTGCTTTGCATCCTCATATTGTGAAATCCACTTTTGCATCACTGGATTGTGAAGCATGCAAAATCGGTTGATTTTAGCCTCTAGATCTTCCGTCATCTTCTTCTCAACACCGAGATTGCACATGACAATCCCAGATATGCGCTCATCATCTATGGTTCTCCATAGCGTGTCCCGGGCTTTGTCAAATCCGTCTAGCCACTCTCCAATGTACACTAGGGACTCTGATACCAACCAACCTTCTGCCATGCTACCCTCCGGACGTGCCTTTTGACGCACATATCCCTTAAGCGTTTTCATGAAACGTTCTAAGAAGAACATCCATCCGGAATGAACTGTGCCAGCTATTTCCACCTCATCAACTATGTGAACAAGAAGATGCACCTGAATGGTTAGCATGGTAGTAGGAAAATGTTTCTCAAACATGCACACAAGCTCCGCAGCATTTAGTTTGGCAAATGGTATGGAGTCTACGTTGATCTCCTTTTGTGAGATCCATTGCACCAGCTTTGCAAGTTTGTAGATTGTGTTACGGATGTCGAGAGACAAACATCCCTCAATGGCAACCGGTAAAATAAATTGTAAAGTATGTGCAGCAATGATATTAAAGTCCATGCTTGTGGACCATGCTTGTGCAGACATCCTTGGTGGCTCTCTTCCCAAAAAGCCGTCGCGTAACACATGATTCTCTAGAAGATACGCTTGATGACCTTCGTAGATTTGCTTCTTCAGTGAGGGCACCCTACGTGCATTCAGTCTAGGTCCACATGTGACACATGCTCTGTATCCGCTTGTTTGAAGCCCTGCATGTATACACATGATAATAGATCAACTATGGGAAAAAACAAGATTTACAGTGTCTGAGTGAGGAGTGTCAATAGATCACCTGAGCATTCTGTTAGCCCGGGATAGTCATGCATGGTCCACATTAGAATGCCTCTGATCAAAGCATTTCGTCGTCCTGTGTGTCGGCTCATATCCACCACCTCTATGCCAATCCACAATTGTTGTAGCTCTTCCAATAGTGGACGAAGATACACATCCATATTCTCCACTTTATATCGCTCTGGCACAATCAAGCTTAGCCATAGGTGCCCCTTCTTCGTAGTCAACCACGAGGGAATGTTGTAGTTGACGATGACAACGGGCCATACACTGTAAGATGTTGATCTTTGACCAAATGGATTTACGCCATCCATAGCCAGGCCTAAGCGCAAATTTCGTAGCACACCATCCGAAGATTTATTCTCCTCATGCCATGATGCTAGGGCGGCCATGGACTTACATTCGAAGAAATGCTTGATGCGAGGAAGCAGAGGAAAATGTCGCAAAACCTTTTGTGGAATTTTTGTCCCGTGGAGATCTACTCGATATCTTTCGGAATCACATTTCGGACACTTCTCCATGTCTATTATTCCCCTCTGAAAAGAATGCAGTCATTAGGACAAGCGTGGATAGAATTGTAATCCATCCCCAAGTTTCGCAAAATCTTTCTTGCTTCATCTCGGGAATCTGGCATCACATTGTCAGCTGGTAGTATGTGCTCTTTAAGCAATCTACACAACATAAAAATACGATACAGTCGTGTAAAAATCTATCAGATCATTATACATTTAGAGTTTTATTAAAGTAAACTAATTGTAATAGATCACCTGAAAAGCGCTATGACGCTAGTGTCACTCCATCCAAACTTTGCCTGCATGTTGAGAAGAACCAGGAGTGCTTTCAATGTAGACATACGTGCTCCATTATACAATGGCGTATCGGCTTCACTCTTCATATCATCATAGATAAGCCTTTCTGAATCCATGATCGTCTCGATCATTTCATCAATCTCGGGCTCAAACATTGCCTCGTTGGGAATGTACTCTGCATGATCATCCCCCGAGCTGTCAAAGGCTACATCTTGTGGCCTCACATATGCTGCTTGACCAAAGCGCCTGCGAACACGTCTATTGGGTTGCAAGAATGCTGCTTGTTGGCCAGTGTCAGAGTCCGACGAGTTATAATTCGCAACAACTCGATCTATAATAGATGGATCGAACTCGCCAAATTCGCGAACGTGCTGCAAAGAAACACGTCTTGTCCGTCGCACAGCATGCTTGCATTGATTACAAGGACATAAGACCCTCGTTGAGAGATAGGTGTTTCGGTTGGACGGTCCCACATCCTCGTCACTACTTTTTTTTTTTTTTAATTATAACCTGGACAACAAATTTAATATTCTATTGGCATTCTTCGTCTTATCTCTCTCTCTCTCTCTCTCTCTCTCTCTCTCTCTCTCTCTCTCTCTCTCTACCTCACATTCTCTAGTCATGTCCAATCCCCGCACACTTCGGTCTACAGGTGCACGGAGATCTGAACCACCGGGTTATAATCTCGTCTTTATTGGTCAATACCTATATTTGTGGGTACAAGAAATCTACAGACCCACGTCTACATGATACTGCATGTAGTGGACAAAACTCCTTTGCCTCTTCTCTAGCTGTAGCACTTCACAGCATCTTAACATCTTTTCATCGTAGATCTTTTCACTGTTCGTCTAACTCTAAACCCTAAACCGTAAGTAATTCTTGCGTGGACTCGATCTAACGTAAATAAGCGTAAATCTAAATAAACGTAAAGCTAACTAAAAATAAACCTAAGTCTAATTTAACGTAAGTCTACATCTAACTTAATCTTTAACGTCTTTTGGGATAGTTTCCTACGACGTTAAAACTCTCTTCTTCTTGTGTGTGTGGGTAAACCTAAATAAACCTAAGTCTAATCTAATATAACATAAATCTAAATCTAACGTAAATTATGTTATATTAAAAACAAAGAACTAAACTAACAAGGATTATAAGAACCTTAAAACTGATTTAACACATAATTTTTCACATAACTCGGCAAGAGTTGGCATTCTCATCACTAAAGATGTGAGAGTTAACTTCTAGCGGTGACGCTGCCTCATCTCCATCCACATCTGACGACAGCAATTGGCCCTTTGGACCGTTCTTGCTCTTGTTACTAACTTTGAAGTTGTTGTTGAATGACTAGATGTTGTCTAGATGGTCATTGTCGGGGATGTAGTGACTCTTGCCGCCCTGAAGATCCACCTTCTTCCCTATCTTCTAAAGACATTTCACCAGTACTTTTGGATCGACGGAGCCCACCATGAGTGAAGGCAACAATACCCTATATTCCATTGAGGGCTTTCTTCACCCGCTTCATGCAGGCATCGCAGTCTATGGAGACCTAAATCTAATCTAATATAACGTAAATCTAAATCTAGCGTAAATAAACGTAAATCTAACTAAAAATAAACCTAAATCTAATCTAATTTAACTGAAATAAACCTAAATTTAATTTAACGTAAATCTACATCTAACATAATCTTTAACGTCTTTTAGGATAGTTTCCTACGACGTTATAACTCTCTTCTTCTTGTGTGTGTGCGCGTGTGTGGATGTGTGTGCCAATAAAAAGAGATAAATGGTATAACCTTTCTATCACCCATGCCAAGTATGATAGATTGGTTATGCCATTTCCCTCTTGAACAATAGGTCTTGAGTTCAACTCCTCGTCGGCTAGATCTTTAGGTCTTTTAATTTTAATTAGTTTCCTACGACGTTAAATTAGTTTCTCTCTCTTTCTCTCTCAATGTGTGCGTTTTTTTGTTTATGCATGTTTTCTCTCTCTTTTCCTCTCTCAATGTGTGCGTTTTTTGTTTATGCATGTTCTCTCTCTCTTTTCCTCTCTCAATGTGTGCGTTTTTTGTTTATGCATGCTCTCTCTCTCTTTTCCTCTCTCAATGTGTGTGTGCATTCTTTGTTTATGTATGTGTGTGTGCGTTTTTGTTTATGTTTGTACTCTCTCTCTCTCTCTCTCTCTCTCTCTCTCTCTCTCTCTCTCTCTCTCTCTCTCAAAAACACTATGTGTGTGTGTGTGTGTGTGAGAGAGAGAGAGAGAGAGAGGAAGAGAGAAAGAGGGGAAGGGAACATGAGAGTGAGGAGAGGGAAGGAGCATACATGGCTCTCCTTCCTCTCCTCGTGTGTGTGTGTGTGTGTGTGTGTGTGTATGTGTGTGTGTGTGTGTGTGTGTGGAGAAGAAAGAGAGAGAGAGAGAGAGAGAGAGAGAGAGAGAGAGGGAGAGCGTTACCTACTCCTTGCTTGAAGGCGCCGAAAAACTCAGATCTGAGATCTGAGTTTTTGGGCGCTCTCTGTTATTTTTTTTAGCCCAGCCGGTGTCGCTATGAGCGTCGCAAATTTACAAGTAAATTTGCGACGCTCATAGCGACGCCGGGAAAAAAAAAAATTGAGCGTCGCTGTGTGAGCGTCGCTAATATGAATAGCCTCTTGTAGTGGAGAGAGACGGCACACGACACGGAGTGGCAGAATTCCACCCCAGAGAGTATTGGCCCCAAACCTAAGCGCCCCTTTCGATATTTCTTTATATTGCATCAACCCAGTATAAGTTGGTAGTCTAGACTCTGTACCTTCTCCAAGAAGCATGCCAGAGAATGAGCCCTAACCTCATATTTAAAGGCCCTTGGGTTGAAAAGCAGTTACAGTAAAAAGCCTTTAAAACTCAAAAGCTTCTGCTCCAAAAGCAAAGCCAAAAAGCTACCAACGTAAATCATGGAAATCCGTACAACTTGCCACATCATCATCCATCGCAAAACGTGGAATTCCGTACAGCTTGCCACGTCATCATGACAGTGCAATTTTTGGAAAATCTGCCACATCATCAGTTTGTGTGTGTGCAGGTCCTGCTTTATTTCAATCCTTTATGTCACTTGGGGCCCCATCGGACGGGGTCCCCATAAGTTGGTAGGACTTCTTCTTCTGTTACTTGTTCTTCTTAGGGTTTAGGCCCCTCGGCCGGCATCTGTAAATTGGCTCCATTCTTTAGGCTTTGACACGTCAGCAGTTTGTTACATTTTCCCTTTCATTTTCTGTCCCTTTTATTTAAACCTCCCTCTGACATCTTTTTATATTCCCAAGCAAAAGAAATGTGTGCAACCCTATCTAACTTTTTGATACTAAGTCCTTAAATTTACCATTGTGAATCCTCGCCAAAAAGAAGGTTGTAGTCCTAGGTGAGTGCATCTAAAATCTTAGGCAATAGGTTGTGTAAGCATGTTGCTATTCCTAAATCTTTTGCCATGTATCTTGAGCAGTACATATTCACATTCAAAGTGGTCTTGTCTTCTTCCTATATACGTGTCACATAACTTCATTGATATTAGAGACGAGTTGACAAGATCCTTTGAAGCCAATTGTGAGTGGAGATGTTATACTGACTCACAAAAGACTACATGGGCTTGATGGAAATTGGAGCAAATATTTTGTGCTATTCATGGAGCTTCAATGGCGAGCTTGGGCCTGCAAGGTTTTGAGAGCTATGGTTCTCTTGCCTCCCTTGATTTGTAAGTGAATGATGAGTTGATAGGCCAGCGAAAGCCAGATGAAGTGGGGCCGATAAGGATATGATAGGGCCAAGAGCTATGGCTGATAATAATGTTGAGATATGGCACATATTGCTGGTCCTCTACTGCAGCCAAAGATGTCTTGAGAAGGTGAGGATGCACAAGCCAAGAACAAGGGCTATGGCTTCCTTGGCTTTGTGGGCAATCAAATGTATGTACAAATGGAAGAATTGCGCAAAAAATAGCTGGAGCATGCAGATGAAGCCAAGTATCGAGAGTAGGCCGAAATGATGGGTGCACATGGTTGGCCCTGAGTTGCAGGCTGAGAGTGATGATGTGCAAGACTTGAGATAGTTGAGGTCAAGTAACAGCCTATAGTTGGGGATGCAAAGGGCAATCTATGCAATAGATCCGAGAGCGATTGAGAGGGGTTCTGTAGGGCGTAGCAATTACCATGCAAGGATAGGGGAAGCTCTGTATTGGGTAAGCCAAGCTCTATGGCGCACTGATGAGACTTCAACTTGCCTCGACTAGTTTTTGGAAGCATTGACTTTAGTCTTGGACTTTTGCTAAAAAATGATTGTCAATCATTCAGACAAGGAATGACACTTCGGATATTGGAATAGCTAGAAAGAAAAACACCTAATTCAAATGCAAAAAATGCATAGCAAGTATTATTCCAATCCCAGTGCTAATTAACTAACCCCAGTGCTAATCAACACAAGAGACTTGATGCAAATAGAGAGCTTGATTACTAGAATGCAAGAGAGTTTGTACAATGAGGAGTGTGTGCTTATATAGCACTAGGTTGCAGCGTTTGCCGATGCAGTATGTGAGGTGTAAGTATCTTGACCTTCATTCATTATTCATGTGCCTAGGGAGAGAATCGTGGAATTCTACAATAGTGGAATCACATGCGTGATGGATATGTGTTCATAGCACCATGTGTGCCTCATGGATATGTATGGTCATTATGTCATAGAAAGAAAGGGTATTGCCGTAGCACTCCATGGCTAGGGCAATCCTAACACTCGTTAGTTGGGTACACACTAGAATTGCTAGATTCTAAAATTTTCTCCCTCCTAAAATCGAGTCATTCGTAAAGAATAGCACCTTCCACGTCCTCTGCCCCCATTTGTAGATTTTGAGGGGCAATCCCCACGTGGATGGGCTCAAAAATTCGTGGAGGGTGAATTGGTCATTGGCACTTTTTTTTTCCATACTCACCGTTCTGAGCGGTAGTGTTGTATTAACTCGGAACAAAAATGTACATTAACTCGCAAGAATAGTTAGCACCTTGAGGAGACAAAAAAATCCAAAAGGTTGCACAAAGAGCCAAGTGAGGCTCTGTTTCAGATGTTAGTTAGCCTAGAAACATTACAAAGCTCTTCTCCACTTACATGTGATGATGAGTTGAATCGCCCTTTTATGTCTAAACACAATCATTACTTTTTGAACTCACTCTTATTATAGATGGAAACCTATAATGTGTTCGAATTAAAACCCTCCCACTCACATTATATATCTTTTTTCTCTTCTTTTTTTTTTTTTTGGCAAAACTCACATATGTGAGTGAAATATATTAAGAATAACCAACAAAAATTTACAATCACCAACCCTGCTCAACACGAGCCAGGGCATCAAGCTACCAATACTAGATATCATAGCATTACACGAGCCCCAGTTCAGTACTCAAACCACCAAAACGACAAAAGGCCAGAACAGGGGAGGCCAACCTCGACTACGAATCGAACTAACCAAGCAGGAGAGAAGAGCATATCGTAAAGCATCCGATAGGGCGTGGCCCAAGTCCCCACCACCATAAGAAACTCCCAGGGTGCCATTAAATGATCGCCTCTACCATCAACGAACTCGGGGGGTTCACCGTTCTGTACCCCCCTATATAACGTGCATTCGCATAGTATTAAAAAACTCCCTCTTTTAACATGCCTGAGTGAATAAAATGACCCCTTATTTTAGGAATTTTTCCAAAATTGAATATAAGAACCCTTTATTTTAATGTATCTCAGTTAAATTGCCCAAATTTTTTGCATTTTAAAACCCCTCCTTTTGGACTCACGTTATACATTAACATGATTACATAGTGCACCCCTCGAGTCAACGAACCACTTTCCCTGAGGGTTCCTACACAAACAATCGAAGAAAGAGCAAACCAGCACCTCCACAAAAAGTATCCACTAGACTCGAACCACCGCAAAGATCCCTGGCTTTTTACGGAGAGCCAAGCACCCACATGCAGTCCCAATGCCACCAGAGATCGACATCCTCGAGCAGCAGGCTGACGAGGGAGCCCACCCCACCAGAAGAGAGCCATGTGCCACCAAGCCGAACTGTCCTGTCACAATGAAGTCGTCTTGCCGAGAACGCCTCCCCATGACACCCGAACTGGCAAACGATTCAGCTCCAAACCGAAGCAGGCTGCCGCCAAGCCACCATAAGGTGCAAAACTAAGCTTCTTGCAGCACCCCCCAACACGGACGGGAGAGGAAGGGGCAGCCGGGCGTCCCCCTCCCGTAGCAACCCCTGCCCCCCTACAAACAGTGATCCTCTCTGTCCGTATCTCGACAGTGCCATGCCCTAAGTACATGATCAATCCATAAAGGAGAGTAATCACAAAGCTTTGCGGAAAGCTTTGAACTTCTCACAAGGCAATGCCTTTGTGAACAGATCTGCAAGGTTGTCTTGTGTTGGCACATAAGCCAAGCTGATCTATCCTACTGAGAGTCTCTCCCTTACATAGTGATAATGTGCCTCAATAAGCTTTTTGCGAGCATGAAAAATTGGGTTTCTTGCAACTGCCAATGCACTCTAAGTGCCAATGTAGATAATGTTGAAAGTGTTCTAGCCAATATCCAAATCAGCCATAAGGCGTCTGAGCCATACGCACTCAACCGTAGTTGTGAAGATTGCCCTATACTCAGTCTCACAATTGGAAGTGGCCAAAGTAGGCTACTTTTTGCTCAACCATGATATGCATGAGCTACCAAGCATGAAGAAAAAACCCTCATGTGGACACTCGCGTATCAAAGCAACAAGTCCAATGTGAGTCCGAAAAAGTGTAAATCTGGCGACAATGATCCCTCCTTGAGATAAAACAAGCCAGGACACAAAGTACCATTCAACTATCAAAAAATTCTCTTGACAGCCTGTGAATCCTTAGACCCTAGGCTAGCCGCTATGCATAAATCTGCTAACTTGTGAGACTATAAGCTAATATCATGCATTGTGTTGCATATATAAATAAGACATCCAACAACATTTTGGTAAAGAGTGACATCGGCAGAATCATCAGCATCACGAAGACTCAATTTCAAACATGTTTCCATAGGAGTAGTAATAGATTTGCAATCCTGAAG
This sequence comes from Adiantum capillus-veneris, assembly GCF_014529385.1. Lineage (NCBI taxonomy): Eukaryota > Viridiplantae > Streptophyta > Polypodiopsida > Polypodiales > Pteridaceae > Adiantum > Adiantum capillus-veneris. Next base: position 79,752,763 of record NC_140940.1, read on the forward strand.
TCCAAACTCTTATAGCAATGTCTTTATGTAACTTGTTTGACACAAGGCAATACCACCATCACACTGCTTAAACTGCATACCCAAGTAATGATGCAACAAACCCAAATCTTTCATCTTGAAAGTAGCATTCACTTCAGCATTATGTGTGTCATTGGATCCAGTGAACAGCAAATCATCAACATAAAGAACGACAATGAGAAGTACATCACTCTCACGCTTTACATACAAAGTGCTTTCTCTTGGATTGTTACAAGAGCCCTGTTTAATCAAATGAGTGTTACATAAACTTCCTCAAATATGTCACCATTCAAGAAAGCAGTAATAATATCTAAAAGTTTTCACGCTGTGTGTCAAGGCGGGGAGCCACTAGACTCCAACCTGTTGCTCGCCCACTGTCACACCCGATCTCAGCTCCGTCACCTGGTTCGTGCTCCATACTGCTTTGATTGTCTCTCAATTATCTTAATCGCATTATTGAGTGGGATTTATCTTTAACAATTTCAACTTCTTTGCTGCATACAAACTATCTCTTAGCCACCTATTTGAAGAATATGAACTATTTTTAATTTTTTTGTAATTCCCACAGCATGTGGGATATTATATTAAAGGAAAACAAGAAAGATACAATACTACCCATGCAAAGTTGCCTTGTCATGGGAACCTGAGGACTACATATACCTGGCTTTTATAGGGAGCCAATAACCCATACAGTCATAAACTTAACAGATGATGGGAGACTCACCACTTCTTTTTCTTCTTCCTTTTGATCAAAGTACTTTAGTAAGATCGATCAAGTGTCTTGAATAATGATATTTTGCTCAGGGTTTCCACCATCTACAAAACCTCATGTGAAAACCCTTCTGGCTTACATGTTTTCTCTTGATTTTCTGTTATAGATTGGATAGCATCCTAAACCACTGCATCTTGAACCACATCTCCATCTAGTGCTTCCACCTTTAAAGTGCATTCATTCAAAGGCACGGGTAACTTGACATCTTTAGAGACACGTCTCCAAGTGGTTTTAACCACCGCCTTATTGGCAACCACTGCCTTGGGGGAAGTGCCTAGCATAGTGACCAATCTTGCAATATTTGTAATATGCATCGAGGAAGGGACAAATGCCAACTCTTTTCACTCCCCATGTTTAGATCCACTTTTTTTTGGTATAGGCCTGATTTTTTTCTACAAGATGCATACCTTACAATCCAAACTAAACCTCATCCATTGCAGCCTCGAGATGAACAACACACAAACCATCATAGAGGCAATGGAATGGACATGGTCATGTAACCAAAGGGAGAGATTTTCACGTGTAGCCCACACGAGATAAAAAGCCATAAACTCCTTATTGGGAGAATATTCCAACATTGACGGCATGGCATACGCAAAATACAAAGTCTGCCCATATACTGCCTCTTAGATGTTCGGTCCCATAAGCCTTCAAACGTCATTCGTGTGCCACTAACGATGTAGCACATCATACCTCCATACTCTACAGAGCAGCCTCACGTGCAACGGATGAAGTTTAGTTTGGATTGTAAGGTATGCATCCTGTAGAACAACACACAAACCATCATAGAGGCAATGGAATGGACATGGTCATGTAACCAAAGGGAGAGATTCTCACGTGTAGCCCACACGAGATAGAAAGACATAAACTCCTTATTGGGAGAATATTCCAACATTGACGGCATGGCATACGCAAAATACAAAGTCTCCCCATATACTGCCTCTTAGATGTCCAGTCCCATAAGCCTTCAAACGTCATTTGTGTGCCACTAACGATGTAGCACATCATACCTCCATACTCTACAGAGCAGCCTCACGATTAAAGTCAACATTCATTGCATACTTGTTCAAGTCTTTGTTTTGCTTGGACAGATTAATATCGTAAAGTATCTCCTCGATCATATTGCATGCACCAAAAGAGGATGGCTTCAAATCTTTTCTGTGGCTACTTGTACTTATATAGTTATCATTGACTCATTCTTTGTCCTCGACACCGAACACGATGTCACAAGACGGGCACCACGTGCCAATAGAAAAGAACATACTGAACAGACTTTTAGCACCTAAATAAAAACTGAACTGAAAGAGAGAGACGGCACGCGACACGGAGTGGCGGAATTCCACCCTAGAGAGTCTTGGCCCCAAACCTTGGCGCCCTTTCCGTATTTCTTTATATTGCATCAACACAGTACAAGCCGATACTCCAGACTCTACACCTTCTCCAGGAAGCATGCCAAAGAATGAGCCCTAACCTCATATTTAAAGGCCCTTGGGCAGGGTTGTAGCATAGCGTAGCATAGCATGGTCCATTAGCTCTTGGACAAACAATGTTTCTTTGGCGGCGATGGTAGTCCCATGATAGCGATCACACTAAAGCTTCAAGGTCATCTGCTCGTGAAGAGACATCTACTAAGAGATGTTGAGAAATTTCGAGTTATAATCTGCTAGGGTTTCCATGGCAAGCATTTTAGGATACCCCACTCTGCCAGAAGTTGCACTCCGAAGGAAGATGTCAAAAACCATACAACTTCGGGCAAAAATTTTCTTGAAAGCTTGCCAAGTACTTGGAGTATGCTGCTTCGTAGCTATCAACATCTGCATGGCACTGCTTCTGAGAAAAACAGTGACTTGAAACAAATCTAGATCCTTCTCTTGCAAGTGATCTTAATTGGCTTATGCCTTGTAAGACATGAGCGGTGAAGACGGGAGCGCGCCCAATGCGCGATGAAGTAAGGGTGGAGTGGCTAATAAGTTCGGGTTGCAGGGCAAAGATACCTCAAATAAAATTTTAAAAGCTCTGTCTACTCTTTTGTAGGACCGGCATGCTTTCAAAAAAGCACACGCCTGATGCTCTGATACTACTGTCACAAGTAAAACTCAAAAGCTTCTGGTCCAAAAGCAAAGCCAAAAAGCTACCAATATAAATCACGGAAATCCGTACAACCTGCCACATCATTAGCTAGCGCAAAACATGGAAGTCCGTACAGCCTGCCACGTAATCATGCCAACGCAATTTTCAAAAATCTGCCATGTCATCAATTTTTGCGTGTGTGCGGGTCCTGCTTTATTTGAATCCTTTATGATCACTTGGGGCCCCATCGGACGGGGTCCCCATAAGTTGGTAGGACTTCTTCTTCTGTTACTTGTTCTTCTTAGGATTTAGGCCCCTCAGCCAGCATTTGCAAGTTGACTCCATTCTTTAGGGCTTTGACATGTCAGCAGTTTGTTACACACGAACTCTTGGTTTGCCAGAGTTGGTGCAAGTGAGTCTATGTGTTGTGGCTCATCTCTAAGATGTTCAAGATGCTCTCCCTGCTAGAGCTTTCCCCCCATCGTACTTGGTAGCTCCTTCTTGAAACTACCTTGCCTCAAAAGCAACCCTTCTTCATTCTCCATTTTGGGAAGCCTACTATGGGAATACCCCCTTAAGCATGCTCAGTATCTTAATGCTTTACAAAAAAACGAGCAAAACATAAGCACACGTGGCCCACCTCCAGACTATCTCACACGGGGAGCTTCAAGTGGGATCAATGGCTGAGGTGATTCGGGCCGTCAGATGCTCATCTGTAAATTCGAGACATTTGGTAAATTCGGGAAGAAAAGTAAACTTAGGGTGGCTTGTAAATTCGGGGTAATCCGTGCCCCATGACTTGAACCCTTCACCTCCCCACTGTGAGCCATGTGCACTAACCACTACACCCTCATGCGTTCGTTACTTCGTTAGCATAGCAGCCTCTTTTGAAATTTTGGCTGGAGGTTCGTCCACTTGGCCTCGTTAAAAATAGTGGCTTTTGCAGTCCTCTCTCTCTCTCTCTCTCTCTCTCTCTCTCTCTCTCTCTCTCTCTCTCTCTCTCTCTCTCTCTCTCTCTCTCTCTCTCTCTCTCTCTCTCTCTCTCTCTCTCTCTCTCTCTCTCTCTCTCTCTCTCTCTCTCTCCCCCCGTTGACAGAAAAGACGTCACATCCACGTGCTTTATTGATCCGAGCTGTGTGCCTCGCACACCCACCTCTAATGATGCATGCCACTACGAAGACCAGGATGAGGACTCAAGAGTCAAGGCCATAATGTCCATTCAAGGAATTGGCTTCTTCATAGAGTTAGGCTGGGTTCAGACGAGCCCGGTACGGCAGCCAAAGGGCTCGTGTTGTGCCTCCACCACGTGCGTTCACAAGGTGCGAAAGACGACCCTGACACAGAAATGACATGTAGAGATTAACCAATATGTATCATCCAATCTCTAAAGCGTAAGATTCAGTTGTCGTCGATCTGCGATCAAAATTGCAGTCCGTCTTTTGTGTTGTTGCAAGCTTCTCTCTCTCTCTCTCTCTCTCTCTCTCTCTCTCTCTCTCTCTCTCTCTCTCTCTCTCTCTCTCTCTCTCTCTCTCTCTCTCTCTCTCTCTCTCTCTCTCTCTCTCTCTCTCTCTCTCTCTCTCTCCGTTGACAAAAAAGCCGTCACATCCACGTGCTTTATTGATCCGAGCTGTGAGCCACACGCCCGCCTCTAATGATGCATGCCAATGAGGACTCAAGAGTTAAGGCCATAATGTCCATTCAAGGAATTGGCTTCTTCATAGAGTTAGGCTGGGTTCAGACGAGCCTAGCGGCAGCCAAGGGGCTTGTGTTGTGCCTCCACCACGTGCGTTCAAAAGGTGTGGAAGACGACCCTGACACAGAAATTACGTGTAGAGATTAACCAATATGTATCATCCAATCTATAAAGCGTAAGATTCAGTTGCCATTGATCTGCGATCAAAACTGCAGTCCGTCTTTTGCGCTGCCAAGCTTGCAGCAGCTGTGCATTTTCGGGGGGGGGTATCGCCCATGAAGTGGCGGGTCTGGAAGCTTCTCTGCTTTTCGCTTGCCAGTCTCATTGCGCCACCTAGGCAGCACGCACCTTTCTCTCTGTTTGCCGCTGGGTCGTCTAAACCCAGCCTTATTACGGCTGAATCCAAGATTCCTCTCATATGTGCGTATGTGAGGATGATAGCAGACGCCATGGCTAAAGTTACCCTTGGCTCATCCAGATAAGAAGGCCCCTATCTATGGATTGGTTATTGAATCTGTGAGGCTGAGAAGCCAGAAAATTCATTCGGATATTGTTAATCAGGGTCTGTTTTAAATAATTGTCATGCTTGGCAATGTCTTGATCGATATGTATGCCAAATGTGGTACGAGATGTCGTCTTTTGGAACGCACTGATTGCAGGATACGTTCAACGAGGTCTAGGCCAAGAAGCTCTGGGTGTGCAAGATGCTCTTGAAAAGAGATGGCATGCTTGGCATTGCCTTGATGGATATGTATGCAAAATGTGGGACACTTCAGCAAGCACAAAAAGTTCTTCAGGAGTTTATTGTTCGGTACGACATCAATTGATTGCGGGATATGCACACAGAAGCAGGGAAAGAAAACTCTAGGCTGTTTTCAGTGGATGCAAAGTGAGGGCCTCTGTCTAGATGCAATCACCTTCGCATGCATCTTGAAGGCATGTGGCTCTACGCAAGATGCTGGTATGAGCTTAAAAATTCACTCTGATATTTTTAGTCAAGAGCTGTTGCAAAAAATTGTCTATCCCTTCCTCTCCCATCGACAATGGTTCTGTACATATGGCGAAATAATTTTTATCACATCAACTCATGATAATAATGATTCTGTTATTTTGAGAAGTATCCATGCATGGGACCTACTACTTACTCTTGCAAACAAAGACTCAAGTCCCAAAAGAAAGCTATTAAATCAAAGCAACACAAGGAAAGATCCAGAAAGCTCTTGGCTATTCTCATCGGATGCAAAGCGAGGGTCTCTCTCCAGATGCAATCATATATGCATGCATCTTGAAGGCATGTGGCTATACGCAAGATGCCGATATGGGCTTAAAAATTCACTTTGATATTGATAGTCATGGACTGTTGCAAAAAATTGTCGTGCTTGATAGCGCCTTGGTCAATATGTATGCCAAATGTGGGATGTCGTCTATTGGAACACACTAATTGCAAGATATGCCCAAGAAGGGCCGGGCTAGGAAGCTTTTGGCTGTTTTCAACAGGTGCAAAGTGAGGGCGTTTCTCCATACGCTATTACCTGAGTGTGCATCTTGAAGGCATGTGGGAAAGATGCTCTTGAAAAGAGATATCGTGCTTGGCATTGTGTTGGTCGATATGTATGCCAGATGTGGTGCACTTCAAAAAGCACAAAAAGTGCTTGAGTCCTCATCATGGTCTTCATGCATGTGAACTAGAAGCAGGTGCACCAAGTCAATAGTGAGTTGTGTTTCTTCACTTCAGAAAGTCGCATATTTAGGATCATAGTGGTGAGTGTGTACGTTGGTCGATATGTATGCCAATTGTGGTGCCAAAAAATATCCATAGAGAGGAGAAAAATCCACTAATAACTCCAGGGGAGAAGCAATACTCGCAACACAAATCAAGCATAGACATGAAGAGCATGACGAGTCGCAGCTAATTTAACCATATGAAAAGTGAGGGTTTCTTACCAGACGAAGTCTCTTGGAGTACTTTTATTCACGAATAGGCCAAAAAAGAGCAGGAGAGGAAGCTCTAGAAGGTTTTTTTTTTCTTAGATGCAATACGACCTGGGCCTGTTCTTGATGACCATTTTTCCTGAAATGTTGCATGTCAGATGCATTGAATGATAGGAATGACATCTCTTGCAAGCTATTAGTCATGGAATATGCACCACAGGAGCAAGGCCAAAAAGTTATAGGCTGTGTTCAGCCTCCTATCTGGAGTGTGGACTCTTGGAATGCACTGATTGCAGAATTTGCCCCACAGGAGAAAGCTCTAGCCTAGTTTCAGCGGATGTGAAGTGAGCACCTCTCTCCAGATGCAATGACCTATTGATGCATCTTGAAGGCATGTTTCTCTATGCAAGATGCTGATGTGGGCACAAAAATTCATAATTATATTGTTTTTGCTGTTGTAAAAAGATATCGTGCTTGGCACTGACTTGGATGTATGCCAAATGTGGTGCATTTGAGAAAGCACTACTCCTTGACCATGACAATAGCTTGGATCACCCAGGGCCCCTTATGAGCTTTAGAGTCAGCTTCAGAGCTGCATAGATGTGTGCCCCCACTCAGTTGGAGAATCCACGATGAGATTGCAAGATATACCAATAGGGGCGGATAAGCATCATGTCAGCAAACTCATTCACAAAGCTTTAGCCAACATCATCATGTTCGTTACAACAATTGACTCTCTCTCTCTCTCTCTCTCTCTCTCTCTCTCTCTCTCTCTCTCTCTCTCTCTCTCTCTCTCTCTCTCTCTCTCTCTCTCTCTCTCTCTCTCTCTCTCTCTCTCTCTCTCTCTCTCTACTTTCTTCTCTAGGGATATTACTCTTGTTGAATCTTCAAATGACACAACCACACTGACACAACCACACTTACACAAATGACAAGAACGCATAAATAGAGCAAGATTGAATCGAAGAATTAATACAATTTAAAAGCTAAGGATATATTTAGACATATCAAAATTGAGACATCAAGATCGTTGCGTTGTAAACACAGGACCATGTCACCTTAAGGTAATATAGGATTTTTGGTCTCTCTCTCTCTCCAAACTTTTCTCTTCAGGTTCTTGTTTTCTCTCACCTCGGACTCAATTCAATTCAATATAAATGCGGCTAACAAAGCACTCTAGCTGAAATATATGTGATTCGAGTATGTCATATTGTAAACGTGGACCGATTAGTAAATTTGGGGCAAATTTGTAAATTCGGGGCAGTCGTAAGATCTGACGGTCCACGATTGGCACGCCCCGCGTCTTCCTCCTCCACCATTGATCCCACTTGAAGCTCCCCATGTGGTATAGTGATGAGGAGTAGCCTAGGCGCTAGCTAGGGTGAAAAGAAGTGGTGGCCGGTGGGCGAGACCACACCAGCGGGTAGCAAGAAGGATCTCGCTAAGGTGAAGCAGAACCTTCACCTCAGACACTCTCTTGTCCTCGCAACCTTGTAGCTGTCATTATCTTACAAAGCCAACACTTCCCCCACTGTCACTCAGGCTCCATCTTTGTCCTCAACGCAGGAAGTCCTAAATCCTACATATGAGAGATGACATGACTTTGACAACATTTATGTCTATTAAAGCTAGTTTTCAAGTCAAACCAAGTTCCCATGACATGTATGCACACATTTTGGAAGTTCTATGGTCTGTCTAGGCTTCCTTGTCACTCCCATCTCCTCTAACCTCCCACCTTAGCGTTGGCTTTCTTTCTCCGCATTTAATATGTACAAATCTACAACGATGTATGAATACTTAATTATAATTACGCAATCGACGGGGCTACAAAAAATAACTTTTTGCAAAAACCGAGCAAACCCACATATGAGAAATAGTAGACGTATATTGACTAAATTTTAAAGATTTTACATTAAATTACACTAATTTTTTAAAAACTTTGTAGGTTTTTTCACCTTTTTCCCTCCTAAACTCATAATAGTGAGTGTATAAATGTATTATGAAAACAAGAAAGTTACAATAAAAGCCATGCTCCAATTGAGCCATCGCATCTAGAAACAACCAACTCACCAAATCATCCAAACCAAAAGACCATCCATACATCAACTTACAAAGGGAGCCACCTTGAGACTGTAAAATGCAAAAAGAAGCCATCGTCTTGGGGTTGCCACCAAGGAGGAAGCTCTATCATAGCAAACCCTTGAACACTAGGCATGGGCACCAGGAACTAACCACTACCATATGGAACTAACCACTAACCACTACTGCTGCTTAAGTAAGCTAATAATTATAGTATTGGTCTTAGTATCCTTAAACTTAACAACATGACTGATAAGATCAATTTTTTTTCCTTGAGCATTGCTAGCAATCGACTCAGGCTGGCAAGATTCGCTGGACGTTTGCGACATTGAGACATCGTTATCAATTGGCACAAGTTTGTCATGCATTTCCTCAGTCGGACTCTCATACTCTTTGCTTTTCTCACCATAGGGTCTGACTGGCGTAGTTGGTTCCTCTTGCATCTCAACCGCTGGGCATACCATTTCTTTATCCACCTCCCTGCTTGTCCCATCCTGTTCACTAGTCTCTGCTTCCATCTTAGAAACATCTACCGAAGGCTTGATCTCTCGAGTGACCCGTCTCCACATTGCCCTGATCCTAATCCTTGGATTAGGGGTTGTGGCCCCTCGAGGCAATCCCTAGGCATAGTGCCCAATTCTGCAACACTTGTAGCAGGCATTTGGGAATGAAGAAAATGCTAATTTTTGCCGGAATGCTCCAATACTCCCCATGTTCAAATCCATATACTTGGGGATAGGTTTGCTCATATTCCACAATATGTATGCCTTAATGTCCAGATCTGACCTTACCCGTTGCAACTTCGAAATGAAAATCACCCTACCTAGTGTGGCAGCTATGAAGTCAACGTGGTCTCAAAGCCAAAGAGAAAAGTCCTTGAGCGTGACCCACACCGGGAAGAAATCCATAAATTCTTCGTTTGGACAAAACTCGAGCGTCCAAGGCATAGCATAAGCAAAATGAGAACCTCCCCATATTCCTCCTCTCATTACCAAATCCTCAACAGTATGCGCGGAAGCACAACTTACCACATAGAACCCTTTTTCAGCTAGCATGAATTGGCTGATCGCATTTCTTTTGTTTGTGCCGCTATCGCCCACTCCCATAAGCCGGGAGTTGTCATACGCCGGTCCATAAAGTACAACACTATTGAGTGAGCACTTCATATCAAAAAGCTTCGAATCGCGGGTTCTTGGTTAAATTTTTCCTGAATCACAAAACCATTTTCAGCTTTGTTATGACTTTGCTTAATCACCCTGAGAAGAGTTTCTTTGGATAATGATCGAGTGCCAAGGACCGAGGGCTTTAAAATAAATTTTTTTCGCGAGAAAAAGATCCTTCTATTAGTTAATGAAAACTGTCCATAGGGCTACAACCATCTATGCAAGAGAGGGCTACAACAAGCATGATGGGGAGACTCTCCCAATGAAAAAACAACATATATACAATGAGGCTAAATCAAGAGATGGGAGAAGGGAAGAGCCACACAGGTGGACAGTAGTGCCATCTGAGCACCCCCTGGACTATGGTGTAGAAAGGCCTAGGGCTACAACAAGCATGATGGGGAGACTCTCCCAATGAAAAAACAGCATATATACAATGAGGCTAAATCAAGAGATGAGAGAAGGGAAGAGCCACACAGGTGGATAGTAGTGCCATCTGAGCACCCCCTGGACTATGGTGTAGAAAGGCCCAGGGCGCCAGAGTCGAAGGAAAGCCTCGCGGCGCTCCCGCATGCGGTCGGAGCTGCCCTGTAGTCCCTCAAGCTGTCCTCTAAGAGTATGGATCAGCTCTAGCCAAAAGTCACGAATAGTCTCTGCTGGTGGCACAGGGTGAGCCTCAAAGATGTGAAAACAGTGGGCATGCCAGATGAAACAAAGTGACATGCCATTGATGAGCTCCTAACACTCCTCTCTCTCTCTCTGCACCACTCGTGTGGAGTAAGCTCTGTAGCAGGCTGGAGTGTAGGACACCCCCCCTGCATCACTATCATCCTGCTGGTGGAAGATAGCTCAAACTAAAGTGCCGGGCCCGTGAGGGTGGACCAAGCCGCTGCCCCCCAAGTGTATTGTCAAGCCGTGGAGAGAGCAGGCATCAGCCGAAGAACTCATAGCCACACCTGCTGGGCCGAGGGACAGTCCCAAAGACAGTGACACTGACTCTCCACCAAATGGTCAAGGTGACTCGCCTCGGCTATCTGGAGTCCCACAACCTCTCCCAAAAGACTGCCAAGAACTAGACTGTGAGACCCTCCTCCTGCCAATGACGTGCTGCAGCGGGGAGGGCCTCTCTCTATGCTACTAGTATATGACGTCCCATTCGAATAGTGTACTGAAAGAACGGGACTCCTGGGTGGTCTACAGAAGAGAAGGGGTCCCTCCATAGCCACTCACTAGGATCCCACTGTACTCGTTCCAGCGGACAACACTCCCACGCCCATAGCCTCCAGTGTCCTGTCTCAAGAACTGCTCGGTCAGGGTCTATGACGCAGGTCCTCCCACAGATGCCCACTACTCGGATCCTCTGAAAACAGCACTCTACTACCTGCGGGGCCTCTACTGCAACTCGTTGTAGTCGTCCCCCACCTTGAAGCTCGAAGAACAAGGCTGAGACAGACTCTGAGCAGGCCTTGACTGAAATGAGATCCTCCAGTCATGTGAAGGCTCCCATCCACCGGGGTGCTACTGGCTCGAGAGGCGTGAGCCACTCAGCTGGAACTGACTCTGTGATGTCCTGACTCTGTGATGTCCTAACACATGCTCTGCACCCCTCTCATGCCCTATAGCTGGAAACCCTGCACCTCCTCTGACAAACATGTGAACTCTAACAAGTCACCTAGAGAGCGCGCTAGACCTGCTGCCATGGGATCCCAAGGGCTTTAAAATATTTTTTGGATAGGAGGTATCTGCATTCGCACTACCCTCCCTTTTCCTCCTCTTCGTTGTGAAGACAAAGGGTAGGCCCCACCCACCAGGATCAAATGATTCCTTGCCGTCTTGAGTCTCCAACACTGCCCCATGAGGGACCATACCAGAGGCACCAACTCCCCCAAAAGGGCCGGTAAGTAACATGCAACACACCGCTTACGAGCGCGTGCACTCCCTCTAAGCTTAATAAAATAAGCGCACTAAAGGATACAACTAAAAGCACACTAAAGGAGTTGATAAAAATTACTAAGTATCTCAAAAAGAGCTCTAATGAAATTGGGCAACAATCGTGCTTACATTTGGCCTCCCATGCTCCCTTGAGACGCGAACTAATCATAGCTGAGCAACAGGAGGAGAGCTCGCAATTGCCTGGGATAACTAAGCATCAGTCAACTCTTTGTACTCTTGCTCCCGCACAAAGCCTTGTTTCCGCACACCCAACCAACAGTCTCTGCCTCTAATCAACCCACCACATGCCTAAGCACACTCCCAAACGCGACTCTCAATACCCATGCACCATTGCAACCTTAGATCTCATATCCTAGTGCAGCCTTATGCCCCCATTGAAACTCCTTGCGCTCTCCTTTAAATGTAAAATTTAGAGATAAATCTCAAATTTGTCAGTAGGATTATACGAAATAGGTTTTTCTCGAGCATTGTTACACACATATACAGTTACGACGTGTAAGAATTAGTGGTGCTAATCCTAGAATTAAGACTGAAACTTCATACTTAAAATTAAATTGAGACTCAAGAGACGAGAACACTTGTTGAATTCATTTGATTGAATGTATGAAACTAAGTACAATAGGCTCCTCATATAGGAGGAGTTTAAATGAGTACAACAGGCTCCTCATATAGGAGTTGAAGAGTCACAAATGAAAAGACGCGTCTCATGATGAAGAGACATGATTGTCGACATAAAGCATCCCCCCCTGTGTCCAATGTGAGGGAGCCCTCTGCTATCCTGCATCCCCCGTCCCATCCCCGCCAAAAATCCTCTCATCCCCTTGGGTCCCTTGTGACTCTGAAAGACATATCCTTTGGACGAAGAGTTGTAACCATTGGGTGAAGGGGTGTGACCAGCCATCGAAGGAGTGTGGCTTTTGGCAAAGAGACATGTCTCTAGAGCAAAGATTCAGACCATCCAAGTGCAGGGGTCCTCCTTGCTATGTCACTTCTCGTATCTGCAACTAGGACGACTAGATGTAATAATGTAACATAGCCACAATCGTGAGATTCCCTCCCATTTAAAACGAAACCCAGGGGTAGTTGTAGAAACTCCGAGAGAAGGAAAAAATATATGTTGTAGTGCTTCTGTGTCCAAAGCTCTTATTGTTAAATCCCATTTCATGCCACTATTATTGACCATAACTATTTTGCTAAACTGAAAACTTATCATAGCTGCAATAACCGTTTTCCCATGTTTTCAGTTATCGCGAGGGATAGATTGGGAATTTTGAAAAATTTCTAAGGTATATTGGGAATTTTAGTTCTCATCATTGTCGAAAGTATGAGTGTCACATCTGTAACTTGGTAAGAATTCTTATCGAAATAAGGGCTTGCAAGGAATTTTGTCACATCTTCATATTGTGTATGAGAAAATATTGAATCTTTCTCTGCTTTGAGTGAAACTATTGGTAAATTGAGTTGAGTTTTCTGTTGAGTGAATGATCGAGATAGAGTAGTATTTGGAGATACATCCATTGGTAAAGTTTATCAATGGAACCAGTTGTATCCAAAGATTCAATTACAGTCGTGCTGCAAGAGTCTACATCTGATTTATCTTTTGCGCTGTTGAAAGTAAGGACTGGAGTCTTCAATTACAGTCGTGCTGCAAGAGTCTACATTTGATTTATCTTTTGCGCTGTTGAAAGTTAGGACTGGAGTCTTCAAGTTCGGAATGCTATTGGCTCTCCACAATCTCTCTAATCACTGTAATATAAGGCTACATGCATACAGTACCTTCTTTTTGGGTGGTTGTGCTTCTGTGTACATTACCTTCTCTAGTTTGTGCTTGCATCCTTTTCTTCTCTTTCTGGTTGTTTCACCTTCTCTGGCTAGTTCTCTTGCTTCCATCTGGGTCATTCACCAGGAGAGTAAGCATCAACAGCGAGTCCGGAGTCGGAGCCTTGAGCACAACAGCTTTGTTAATGGAGCACAACGAGTTGCATCGAGGTAGTAGATGTTGGGATTCAGGACAACTGGCCGGACATCCCACTTACTACTAACCCATCTATTAACTTAACCTATATACACTTATTCTTTAATATACAAAAAAATAAGGAGTTGCAACAGGATAACGTTGCTGTGCGCTCTACCCAAAGCAGGTCTCTCTCTCTCTGCTCTCGCACTTGCACTCGCACACGCTTCCCACGGTACCTTCAACTGGTATCAGAGCAAGGTTTGTGCTTGCCGTTTTTGTGTCCGTGCGCACGTACTTTCAAAAGTGCAAACACGTTTCCGATTTCGGCATCGGCAAATTCATCGTTCCAAGAGCGTTTCCAATAGGTGTCCTGGGGTTTTACCTCCCTTTCGAAGCTGTTCGTGCAGTTGAAAGCTTCATCCGAGCTACGCTTTAGAAGTTGTATTTTTCAACTCCAGTATTTTTGACAGTGGATGTACGTTGAGTCGATAACTGCCATATGTACCTTTGTGGAGCCGATTTGGCTTGTTTTTTGCAGTCCCGACCGTTTCTGAGACTCGGTTCGGAGGCCCTTTCTGAGACTGGGCTGGTTTCTTGTCTGCATAACCTTTTGTGAGGGTCGATAGCGTGAGGTTTTCTTGAGTTGGGGGATTCTCGAATATTGAGATCCTTTCGGTGATACAGGTTGTTGCAGTATCCCTTTTTCGTGGCCTCACCATAGGACATGTATAGAGAGGGCTAGGTGCATTTGACTCCCTGTTGGCAGTCTTGCGTCAGCTTTTTGACTTTTTATGCACAGTTGGTGGTTGATGCGTCTGTCTTATGCTCTGAGAGCATTACTTTTGATGCATTATTGATCTCTTGTGACAGTTTTGGATTGAGATTTTGTCAGTTTTTTTGGGGAAACTCTGTCGAATTTTTCCCAGATGTACCAGTGTTTATCGCCATATTATCTTTAGCTTACAGCTATGTCATCTAGTGGTGAAAATGATATTTACAATATCCGGAAATTTGATGGGACGAATTTGCCATCTGGAAAGAGCAGATTCAAGATGTTCTTATACAAAAAGGCCAGCTGGATCCTATCATGGAGCGCCCAGAGGCGAGTATACAGATGTTGAGTGGGAGAGACTTGATGCTAAGGCCAAATCTACCCTCTGTTTACATTTGGCCGAATCTGTGTACTTTACTATAGTTGGAGAAAGGACTCCTAGAGATGTATGGGATAAGTTGTGTTCTAGTTATGAGAACAAAAGTGTCACTAATAAGGTTTTCTTGATGAAGAAGCTGTTTGACCTTCGTATGAAGGAAGAGGGCACTATTTCTACTCACATTAATGAGTTCAATATCATTTTCACTCAGTTGACGACTCAGTTTGGTCTTCGATGAGGAAATCAAATGTATCTTCTTGCTATGCAGTTTACCCTCGTCTTGGGATACGTTCTGTACTGCGATTAGTAATTGAGCACCTGGTACCGGTCTAGTGTACAACGACGTCCTTGGGAGTCTGTTTATCGAGGAGATTCGCAGGAATCTCTTGAAGGCAAGAAGGATGGTGATGCGTATGTTGCTAGTGATAGACAGAGGGGGCCCACTCAAAGTCGTGCCAAAAGCAAGGAACATGGGGGCTCATACAGTAAGTCTCGGGGTTCTATGCGTAATGTCGAGTGCTATCACTGCCATAAAAAAGGGCATGTGGAGAAGGATTGCAGGAAATGGTAGCAAAGCAAGAAGGATAAACAATCCGGTGACACTTCTAAGTCTGATGACTCAAACAAGGGCAAAGCAAAGTTAGAGGAGATCAATGTGCTAGAGTCTTCAAATGCTCCTATTGTAGAGACTCTTCCAACGGTTGTTATGCCACTTACCTCTGACGTATTAGTCTTCATAGGAGATCTACTTGTCAGTCTTTTGTTATATCTAAACTTTCTACTCTGGTATGGATCTCTGTAATGCCCCTCCTTGTCCTTGTGTCTTATGTATTGTTGGGTCTCATAGCAAGTGGCATACATGAGCTGTGGATGTAAATGTTTTAAGTTAGTCCATGTATGTCTCATTCGATTGATATCCATTTGTATGTCCCATTTGATTTGTATGCTTTTGTATGGTAAAAGTGAATTAAAAATGGCGCGAAATGAATCTTTCTGTTGAACCCACATGTTTGCATATTTGCGAGTGACAACCCCCCTCCCCTTGTAATTTTTGATGTACAAAAGATTTTGAGATGATTATAAAAAATTAGTATCCAAGATACTTTAAATTGTGCTGAATAATTTGTCACTTATATAATGAGTTGTTTGTACTTGGAACGTGCAGTATTGGAGGTATAAGGCAATGCAATGGAAAGAAAAGCTCACGTACATGGAGGAGAGATATAGGTAAACAAAAGACTGATATTTTGTATTATTTTGTTAGAATAGAATCCAAACCAAATAAATTATGAAGTGAGTACATTAGGATCCCAGCGATAATAGCATTTGATACATTTGAAACAGGTAACGAAAGAAGATATGGTTGCATGATAATTGCATTTATGTAAGCATGTGGCCAAAGATTCAAATTATAAATCTTTTATTTTTTACCAAACTCACAATTGTGAGTGTACACATTGTTAGCGATTTGCGATCATGACGGCGAGGATTGCCTTATTCCACTCGTCCGAGTTCTTCATTTTACCAATGGAAATAATCAATTTCTTGCTTTCTTAAGTAACCTCTATGAAGCTAGTTGTTGAGAGGATATTTTCAAAAACCCGACCGTTGTTTTCCTTCTAGACTTGCTAAAGTAGTAGAATTTAACAATTTTTGTACAAATTAGAAGCGTTTGGCTTTTCACCACTATCCCTTCCAAGAATAAATCGTTCTTGAAGAACCCTATCTGCCAGCTCTTATGAATCCATTTGCATATCTTGCTTGCCAAGCCACAATCTGTCAGGTACTCCTTGAATAAGTGAGGGAGGTCCTCACTTGTCGTTTTATACCCAAAGCATCCATCTGTCTGATCCAATACCTCCGGCTAGAACCTTGACCCCGATCGATAGAGCAAAGCCCCCCATAGTACCTTCCACAAAAAGATCTTCATCGAAAGCGGCCATTGTGGAATCTAGATGTTATTTGCTATCACCACCCATCTTGATTCCGGTTCCTTTTCCCATTGCTTGTTAAGGGGGGGAGAACCAATCAGTTTTGAACATTAGAGTGTTGTAAATGTCCTTGGGTTGTGGTTTATAAAACTGTCTACGCTTCAAGACCACTGCCAGGCTTTTCACTCAAACTTAGGGTTCAAGCCAACTAGCCAAACACCCATCTTACTGACCATACTAACCTTATCTATTCATTGGTAATATAGATCATCAAGAAGTAGTGAAGCATGCCAATCCTCACTAAGAACTCTACCTAAAACTCTCTGCGCTGTTCTTTTTTGCACAGCATGTCGAGCACGTAGGCATCCGTACAAGCACTCTTCACAAGTGGTATCAGAGCCGAATTGTTGCGAGCGAGATTCCAAGCTGATTTAAAGCTGATTTTTAGTCGTTTTTGTGTACTTACAGAGGAGAGTATTCAGCCAAATCAGCTGATATATAGTCATTCTTGAGTACTTATAGAGAAAAATATTCAACCATGTGGTCCTTTGATTACACACACATTGGAGTACATTAGTGTGTGCTTATTATAGAATTTTGAACAAGAAATCTACAGGCAAACTCATTTAGGAGCTGATTTTATTAAGATTTGAAGGCATTTTGTTGTTATTGTTCAAAGTCTGGCATATTAGCAAAAACAAGTTCCGTAGGTGTATTTTTTACCAAAAGATATATTTTTTATCATAATTTTGTCATACATACACACATCTACGTAACCCAAGACTTATTTTGGGGGTTTTGGTATTTTGTGGACGTTGGTGTAGCCAAATTCAGTTGACCATAGAAGATGGTATGGATATGCTAGCAGGTGCATGGCAAACAGCTAGAGCAAATACAAAGATCTTGGGTAGACACACAGCAACGAAAGTGTATAACGATGTGGTTTTTTAGGCCATAAGGGCTCCAAAAAGGGTTAATGGAGTGCCAAGAAAAGGTGATTTGAGGTGCGGTTTTTTTGCTTAAGATTGTAGAGCTTAAAGTGGTGAGTGAGCTGGTCCAGACAGCTCATCAAACGAAGCCACGATGTGCAAGTTATTGAAGTTTGAAACTGGAAGAGGTTGTAGATCCAAGACAGACAGGGCAGATGCTGACAGGGGATCAAAGCAGGTTTCAGTGTATGGGTGTGTAGAGCTTGTAATACGGAGCCCGTTAGTCTTTTCAAATCGGCATTTGCATTCCTGGAGGTCAAGTTTATTGCCATATGAAGTTTTGTCGGGGGCCGGTTCTGAGCCGGGTTGACCGCTTTGAAAATGTGTTAGATTTACACCACTCTGCTGCTTCACACAGGTCTAAGGCCCTTCCTTGTATGGCCAATGTCTCCGGGCTGGCCACCCATAGTCTAAGTTGTACCTAGTCCGACCGCTCGAGTTTGGGAGCGGCCGCCCACCTTGTCCGAGCGCCCTCATATATGTTTCTTTTCTTGTTGGGTCGTGGGGGTTTTTATCTAGCATTGCCCTGCCTCCCCGTGAGCATCTTTATATGGGGCCAGGGGGGTACCCACTTCCACAGATTACAGATCACACATATTGTCATTGCATATTGGGTCTCTTGCTCTAGTAGTGAGTGGGGGCACATTGCCCCCTCTTCACCACACATAGCGTTCTCTCTCTCTCTCTCTCTCTCTCTCTCTCTCTCTCTCTCTCTCTCTCTCTCTCTCTCTCTCTCTCTCTCTCTCTCTCTCTCTCGTGCAATCTCACATGGTATCAGTCGCCAGTGTTGAGGGCGCACCACTCGCATCAAGGTACTCCTCCCAAGAAGAACCAGCATTGGCGTTTTTATGCAGATCTGCCAGTGTTTGGCAAACAACCAGGCACACGCGTGGACAACTCGTTTTCATTGCGGAGGACTTCCCTCCACCTACATTTTTGCAAATCTGGCCAACGTTTTTGCTTATGGCTGCCAAGGGCTACAATTCTGGGGCAGTTTCGTCGCTGAAAAATCCTCCCGGTACCTGTGTTTTTCAACCAGCAATCTGCGTTTTCAGCTAGTGCAAGAACATCAACGTTTTTTGCACCACATGCACAGGAAGACCCTTGCGTTTTTGCTGGAGGGCACCATATCTACATTTTAGGGCTGAATTGCCAACGGTTTTGGCAAGCAGGTTCGCGTCTTTGCAAGAGGGGGGCAGCGCTATCCGGACCCTATAGATCTTGCCTTGTTGGCGAGATTCCTCTTCATTTGCTTCAGATTTCAGCCATACATACCTGCTGTTTTCTCCGTTTTCAGCCCACTTTGGGTTGCTACATTGATTCCCCGCCCTCTCTAGACCCTCTGCACCGCTCCGGACCATGCCGAGAGCGTACGAGCACGCTGAAAATCGCTGGACAGCAACGTTTTCATCACCTGGCAGTTGTGTATTTGGGTGGACAGCAGCCACATGGTTTGAGTTTTTTACAGAGGATGAAGTTACCCCCTGCAAGAACACCATCTGATGGTGGTCCATGCGGTCTCTCATTGATTGCTGCAGTACACGGTGTCTTCAACGTCAGCTTGATCATCTACAGCCGTATCATACAATCCTTGGGAGATCCATTCATTCCAGCTATCATTCGGTGGTTACACACTCCAGGTTGTACACTCTAGAGGGGGTGGTGACTAGTGGTTTGCTATGGACACACCTACGCATTCATCAGAGGAGTTCACGCAAGATATGTCCATGCTCATGGCATATGGGATTTTTGGCATTCCCAGAGAAGACACCACCAACTTGGGTGGACAGACACTTACCACTTGACTTTGACACGTCAGATCACTTGCTTACACGGGAACATCTACATGGACTTAGGGAGAAGATCTTAGATCTCTTCTTGAACAGGTTCATTGCTTGGATCTACAGACTCGAGTGGGACTTCAGTGCTTTGGACTCTCTTGGAGAGTTTACCCGCGAGATGCGGGAGATCAAGCATCTTGCGACTACATTCGGAGTCACTCGGAGCTTGGCTTGGATGATAGTGCAGTTGCTCTTCTACACTCCTGACCATTTGGATTGCTACCTTCAACGTTGCTTACACTCACCCTCGATAACCTTACAACAGACTTATCCCCCTCCCCCGACCTGGGCAGTAGGCCACTCAGATATCATTCACATTGAGAGCCACAACGAGATGCGATGTGGTGGCGTTGTTGGCGTGGATTTTGTTTTGGTTGACACCAGAGGATTGGAGGCAGGAGATACACGCAAGATTGCGCAGACGGATTGGTGTGGCCTTTTCTCTTCTCAAAGGATCTTCACAACGTAGACTGCTCAGTCTGGCTTCCCTACTTCTACAAGATGATTACGGTGTAGTCAGCTTGGTCTGACCACACCTCTTCTCATAGGCCCTTCACAGCGTAGACTGTTGAGTCCGGTTTTCCCCTCATCTTGGATTACTCTACCTATTGACAGGACACCATCCGGTGGTGATCCGTGCGGTCTCTCAATGACTGCTACAGCTTACGGTAGCTTCTACAACGCAGACTGCCTAATTTGGCTTTTCTTGATTCGTAGGAGGTTTATATCATAGATTGCCCTACATCTAGCCTTATTGGAGTTTTACACGGCTTAGCCACCTGGCAAGTTCATGCATTGACAGGCTTCCGTGCATTCTCATGAGAATTCCTGGGCTTCTCCATTTTCTCCAGACGGTTTGACTACAGACACCACAAATCCTATTGGGAAGGACACTTGCAGGTCTATTGGCACTTCTTTCATGACAACGAGTTGTTTTTTACACTCAATTTGGGACCTTCATGCAGTATCTTTACATTGCATTAGCGGAGTACAACAGTTTTCTACACTGCTTGTGACGGCATCACATCATGGATATTTCTTGGCGATTGGGATATCCCATACTGCTGCTACACTCGTGGAGTATTGTCCTTCAGTGGAAATCGCTGCAGACATCTTCATCATTTGTCTCACATCTTCAGCTTCATGCGGTTTGTTCAGTATAAGGTGCTGAGAGGGGGTGTTAGATTTACACCACTTTGTTGCTTCACACAGGTCTAGGGCACTTCCTTGTACGGCTAGTGTCTCCGGGCTGGCCCACCATAGTCTAGCTTGTACCTGGTCCGGTTGTCCACCTTGTTCAGGCGCCCTCATATATATTTCTTTTTTTGTTGGGTTGTGGGGGATTTTATCTGGCATTGCCCTACCTCCCCTTGGGAACCTATATGTGGGGGCAGGGAGGTACCCACTTCCACATATCACAAATCACACATATTGTCATTGTGTATTGGGTCTCTTGCTCTGGTAGTTAGTGGAGGGTTGATTGCCCCCTCTTCACCACTCATAGCGTCTCTCTCTCTCTCTCTCTCTCTCTCTCTCTCTCTCTCTCTCTCTCTCTCTCTCTCTCTCTCTCTCTCACACACACACACACACACACACACACTTTCGCACACGCGCACTCTCACAACACTAGGTCCCATGAAGGAGTTTCCCGCGAGACGGAAAGTTGCAGAAAGGCTGGCACTAGACCTCAGAAGCTGGATTGCTGGCTGATCCGATCCCTTGGCAGGAAAATCTCATGTTGATGGTAAAGCGCTGGTCCCATGGAGAGCCTAAAGATGCTGATACATGTTCATGTATTGACAAGCTTCCGGTCATTCTCATGAAGGTTCCTGGGCTTCCCCATTTTCTCTAGACGGTTTGACTACAGACACCACAGATCCTATTGGGCAGGACACTTGCAGGTCTGTTGGCACTTCTTTTACGACAAGGAGTTGTTCTCACACTCAGTTTGGGACCTTCACGCAGTATCTTCACCTTGTATCGGCAAAGTATAGGTGACGACACTTTACCAATGGAGATATCTTGGCGATCTGACACCCAAGAAAACTCCTACACTCGTGGAGTTCGTCGGACTATTGTCTTTCGGTGGACATCGTAGCAAACATCTTCATGATTTTCCGCACAACTTCAGCTTCACGCGGTTTGTTCAGCATCAGGCTTACACCACTCTGTTGCTTCAAAGGTCTAGGGCATACTTGAACGGCTAGTATGTCTCCGGGTTAGCCACCCATAGTGTCGGTTGCTCTTGGTCCCCCGGTCGCCTGAGTTTGGGGCCGATCGTCCACTTTTGTCCGGGTGTTCATATATATCACCATATCTTGCGTTTGTAGTCTACTGTCTCTCTCTCCTCTCTCACGCTTTCGCACACGTGCACTCTCACAAAGTGTGTCATCTAGAAGTTTTTGAAGCTCGATCAGGTTCTGGACTATGCTATGCAGCGTATGGAGCTAACAAGAGGAGATTGCATGTCAATCGGAGCCCGGAGCGTGAAGTTCTGGCCGGTCGAAGTTGGCAATTGGGGATGACCTTGGAGGATCTAGTATTTTTTGCCATTTTGGTAACTCAATTCGAGGCCTCAGAGGAGTCGGGATGCAGCACAGAGGAGGGAGTTTGAAGCCAGGGAGATGAGCTTTCAGTAGGGGTTGTCGGCTCAAGCATCAGACCCTTGTGCATCAATTGGCAAGCTTGGAAAGAGGGGAGAAAAAATGATTCTTTTTGAAATCTTCTAAGTATTTTGAAAGGCCTTGGAGGGCCACTGAACCTGGGGCTGCCACGTGGCACCAAATGAGCCCACATGGGAGGGCACAAGTTGGAAACGAAGTTTATATATACTATAACTTGGCCTATAATGTGTGTTTCAAGGCGAGAAGAGTAAGCTCTCTCAAGTGGTGGCCGTGGTGTCTGTTGCATGGGTGCTGCTCTGCCGTGGTTGATAACGCCGTGGGCGACCGTTGGCGCGAGCTGTTGTTGGCGGTGCACTTTTGGTAGTTGCCATTGGCGGCGCTCTCGAAGGCAATGATGTGGCATTTGTTGGCAGTTGGTCTCGCGGCCCTTACGGGCGCCAAAGTTTTGAACCATAAGGGGGGGGCCTCTAGCGCTAGCGCTAGTAGAGGGGGATCCTTCCCACGCAGATACTGAAGAGAGAGAGAGAGAGAGAGAGAGAGAGAGAGAGTGGAGGCCTACCAAGAGGCAACTCACATGCAAGCTTACTAAATCGATGGGGACACTTGTCTGGTGGTCCTTGACTTACTAAACATGGTCTATGGGGCTTTATAAAGCAACATTTTTCGCCCATTTGGGGGGCTTTTTTGCACTATGGAAGCTGGTAGAAGCGGGGAGTGGAGTTGTTTTGGTTGAAGCTCGGCATTTTGGCTTGGTGATGGTTGTAATACCTCTCTGATAAGCACTACGAAGCCATTCTCCCACTTTTTAGTTTCATTTCTTTCCTTCCCCTTCCTTTTTCCTCGCTCTTTTGTGTGTGCTTGTACCTGCAGAGGTGTGCGCCCGTGGACAACTTCATGGTGCAAAGAGAGCAGAATTGGATTGTGGTGTGAGTTGGAAGTGGTGTGTTGAGTAGTCGTGGTGCATTTGGGTTGAATGGTGGTTTTGTCGTGTAACGTGCACATCTAACCCTATGTGCATGTGGACAAGCTGCTACTTCATGACAATGGTTCAATTAGCCTAGCTTAGGAAGTGTTCTGACACTTTTGTGAGTCTATTCGTAGACCGTGCATGCCCAGGCACTTAGAGTAGATGCATATCCTTTGGTTGCACACAGCATGATCATCAGCATTATCATCAAAATCCATCAGGAGCATTTTCCAATACATAAAACCTATTTTCCCTATTTTAGCCATTTTTCACTTATTATTTTTAAGTGACTTTTGTTGGGAACTGGTAGGGCAAATGAGCCAAGGCAATATAAAAGGAAACCTATCGCTAGTGCAATCTGGCAGAAGAGCGGGAAGTGCACAGGCAAGTGACCTTGCAGCATGCATCTCTCTCTCTCTCAAGCAAGGACTGTACAGAACCTGGACTTTTTCAGCAATAAAACCCAGTGTTTTCAGCATTGATTCACTTGTGTTTTCAGCCCCTGGACAACGCTTTTGCAGCCCCTGTACCAGCGTTTTCCAGCAAGCTGTTCAGCGTTTTAAAGACCAGCAACCCAGCGTTTTTCAGCCAGTAAAAACCAACGATTCAGGCCAAGAAATCATCGTTTTTCAACCAACCAAACCAGCATTTTGGAATAAACCTCCCACATGTCCATCATAGCCCATTTCTCACATAGGCTCAGCCATTTTGTTTTTTCCAATCCTACTAGTAGCAAACTTGAGGAGCATGTTCAGTCTTTTGTCTTCTCCACCTTTCTGTTTTGGGAGTTCTTTCTGTTGACCAATCACCGTAGGCATTCAAATTATATATCTTGTTGCAAGAATCAGAGTGATCGCATATAAACACAAATAATTTATGTGTAAATATACAAAATATTTAAGCTTACTGCAAGTGTGCTAATGAATGAAGAAAGCACAAATTGCTAGTAACTAAATTAGGGTTACTGGAAGGGTGCTAGTGGCTACATAACGCACAAATTGCTAATTTACATACCATATCATATTTTCTCCCATTGAAATGTTGAAACTAGGATTATATCAATGCACGTATAAAGCTTGGAAGGGAGGAAGAAGCTTACTAGCACATAAGATAAAGTAATCGTTAAGAGTACAAGTACGAAGATGAGCCGGCCTTAGAAATAATGTATGTATATGCAAACAACAAGGGAATGGAGCCCCTTAGTGAGGAAAAAAGGTGTCTCACTGGTCCTTAGTGTGTTCACGTGCATCACTACCAAAATTTGGTAGAGGTCTGCTGTAGACAAAGGTATGGGTCACTTTGGAGTGGGTGGCTGATTGCGTTTAGATACCAACAGGCAGCCAAAACTCGAACAATCCACCATTCTGAAGGACAATTAGGCTGAGTCTGCCCTGCATCTATTGAGTTTGGCCGAGAACTCGGTACGCAGATCTTTGTATTGATTTATGCTCGTGTGTGTGTGTGTGTGTGTGTGTGTGAGAGAGAGAGAGAGAGCATATATTGGTACCTAGTTTTACACCCACTATTGGGCACTAGTAGTTAAGAGGTTGATATTGAACTACAGACATGGTTTTGAGTTGGGTTTCATTTCATGCAACAAAGTCCTCTCAAGGCGTAGACGGCATTAGTGGGGATGTCATAGTATTTAGTCAGTGCTAGGCATGATGGAGCTGATGGTTGGTGACTACGACGAGTCTATATTGTCGTATGCGCGAGTACCATACCTTGGACTTGCCTTTAAAGGTGAATTTGGGCTTATCCTGGATTCATCTAGGTATATATATATACACACACACACACATGGAATGTGGTACCCAGTTATAGACCTACACTCCAATGTTTATGCTTTTCATTTTCTGTTCATGCTTATATGGAAGCTTTTCTGGCTTCTGGTGCTTTAGAAACTTAAATGGTGAAAACCTTGCTGGATTGGAAGTTAAAGATTTGCAAAACCTGGAAAACGAGCTCTGCGCCAGCGTAAATCGAGTGAGGGCAAGAAAGGTACAATTACATCATATTCATCTGTGAAGCGAATTGGGTGTAGTTAAAGAGGTACAAGAAAATTGATTTATTTGTTAATTATGTCCAAACAGATTCAACTTTTGATGGAACACATCCAAGATTTTCGCCAAAGGGTGTGAAGAGCCTGCAAAACCCACTTCATAAAAATATTGTTTTGTTTAATTGCCTCATTTCAAGTTCAGTCCTCAATTTCTCATGTTTTTTTTTTTCTATTTTGATATATAGGGGCTAATGCTTTCACAACACAATGAGCTCCTCAAGTATAAGGTGACCTAATTTTAAAATCTTCTTCCTTTTTCGAAAAAGGAAAACAGTAAAGAAAATAAAGTACAATGTAAAGAATCTATACAAATTAATCTATAGATCCCTTTTTTTTTTTTTAAGTTACATTAATGTAAAGAATCTAGACAAATTAATCCCCAAGGGAAGGGAAAGGGGAAGTCCCACAAAAAGAACAAAAATAATTCGTATATTTCTACACGGAAAAGCTTTTCTCATTTCTTGTTGTGTGTGATGATACAGCTCCTTGAAGCTTCACCTTTGCAAGCATGTAGTGTTACCAGAGAAACCACCCCCCAAGATATCCAAGGCTTCTCAAGCATTAAAGGTGGCTCTGTCAAGCCATGGGCGCTTGCACAAGGTATTGTAAGTGCTGCTCAAATGGCCCTCCAACTCGCATGTCCCTGAATGTGAATTAGAGCTTAATGTAATATTCTAAACTCAACAATAAGCCTCCCTTGAATACTTTGGATTGAACCTTCACTAAGAAGTTGAGATGTAAGGAAAAATAATACTTATTATTTGAGGTCTCTTGGGGTTGTTCCTACGTTGTTGAAATCAAAAGATACATTTTATTAACCACATCATTGGAAGATAGGTTAGGCAAACAAAGAATTGCTCATCATTAAAACAATTCATATTATGGCATAATACCATGGCACTTATCGTGATGTGGCAAGGTAACAAATATTATACAATGCACACAATAGAAGCCTACAACTAGTAGGTCAAGCAATATGGGAACACAGCTGTTTGGGTTCTCCAGTGTTCTTTGGCAAAAATGCTAATTAGTAACTTGTATTTTATAAGGGACTCACAAATAAGAAACATGGAGGTATAAAGGCCTTTCTTCAAGAATATCTGGAAGGCCAGGAACTGTCGTGTCTTTGATAGCGACCTCTATGTGGTTAGCTTCTCAGAGATTGTACAAGAAAGAACCCTCGCCATTCGGTCAAGCCTTGTGGTGTGAAGGACTGAGCTTTTGGTAATAGCACGTTCCTAGGTATTTCTAACTAGGCTCTGATGTAACCATCTGCCCCTCAACATGAGCTTGATGCTGATTTGTGATTTGTACATTTCTTGGTAGCATTCTAGTACAATTACTCACAATTGTGAGTTTTGTCACACAAAACAACAAGGAGGTGTCACTACATATCTACAACATTGTAGATACATGATGGAGTGGAAGTGTGCGAGCTTCAAAATTCTTACATGTGTCCTTAGTCCAAAGAGAAAAAACTCACAAAGAACATCCTTATTTTATAATAAAAGAACAATAATTAGTAGAACTTTGTTAGGGACAAATAAAATATTGAGCCTTTTATACTTGAGCTTCATGACATGCAAAATGTGTTTGCAGATTATAATTATAAACTAGTAACATTCGCAACAGAGAAAATCACAATAATGACATGTATCAATACTAATCACAACAACAAAGAATGGCATATAAAATTTCAAGCAATGACGTCATTGATGTGCTTACAAAATTTTATTAAATGTATAGTCACATTTATCAAGGTTTTCATACTTTTGTGTGTATTTTGCTTGAATATAAGACATTTTCAGCAAGTTATATGCATACACAAAGTACTAGTCATATGATCAACTTGATTATTGCAAAATGTTGCTACGAGTGATAATTTCTCTCGAGCTTATCTTAAGTTTGCAAGGATAGAGACATGATATATTGAACTCGATGTAATTTTGCAATTATAGTGACTGACATGAAACCCCAAGAAAAAAAGATTTGTAAAAGCACGAGACCTTGTGGGATCGACCAACGACCCAGAATACCTCCATCCCATTCTGCATGGCGAGTAAGGCCGTTTTGCCTCGCTGCATGAGCTCAATCTCTGAAAGGATTCCAATTACTTATTACTAGTGATAAGATATAAACGCCAACATAACAAGTTCAGGGGCAACGCTTGTTCAATATTCACACTAACTCCCAAATTAAGCCCCCAAATATGAACTAAGCCATACGGACGTGATAGATCTTTCTGTTGGACTCAACAATGTAGGCCCATCTAAAAAATCCTACCTTAGCCAACCCCTTTTACATGAATGCAACAAAGCGGACTCCATATGCCCCCCCTTTATTGTTATTATGAAGTGTGGGTTGCTATGTGGTTATCTAACAAAGTTGTATAACAACATAAACATGAATCCTCTCTATGCAACCATATATACATCAAACAGTTTCTTTCAAGACAATCAATCATATTGAGCCTCTACCCTCAACATGAACAATGAACTGTATATATGGATCCTCTCAAAGCACATATCATCACACCTTGGCCACGGCCAAAAGTCAAACCATCAACCCTACTCAAACCATAAATCATAAACCATAAACCATCACATGGGCATGCAATCCACCCCTCTTTGGATGATACACAACCATCCCTACAAAACCACTTTAGCACATCATATGGCTGCAGAAATTTTGGTGGCAATTCAACAACACAACCATATTCAAAAAATCCAAGAGCCACACCAACTATCACAACCAAAAAACATGACCATAACCATAAGAAAATCTCATTTCTTAACCATAAACTCATAATCATCTCTAAACACAACTCCCACACTTGGAGTTTAACTACACTCAATGTTAGTGGACTTACCACATACATATGACTCTTAAGGCCAAATCATTATGCATAAAAAATATTTCCACCAACGAGTAAACACCTTCTCAAAACACCAACTTGAGTGCCCTTAATCACATACAATTGACATGTCATGACCCCACTTCATCTCTCTTTCACATAAAGCTAGATTTGACTTAGAAGAATGGAAAGTGGTATACACATGTACATGATACATTCACATATGTTCTCCGAAGTTCCATGCCCAACGTATCATCACCATACAATCATAACCATGATACAAAACAATTTAATCGCTTTGGGTAAGCATAGATAGGATAACGTCCTTCCGATGTGCAAAACAATTTCTCTCTACTTAATGGAAGCATGCATAACACACAAGAGAGAGTGTTTGGGGCCTTATAACAATGAATCATGCCTAACCCTATAGCATAGGCTATCACCTTATCACATCACTTTTCACATATGAAACTCTTGTCAACAACCATGATGCAAAATGAAAACCATTGTATGCAAACAAAATTGACCAGTGTAAGTAACCATATATCATTGCATATCTGTATGGACATCAAATAAGTGAAATCAACTCACCAAAAAATTTCATAAAACATTCATGAAATTCGCATCAAATTCATGACACGATATGGTGCCCCTCTTTGGTAGAACCTCTTTGCATGTAAGTAATCCCTACCCAAAGCGATTTATAACTCACATCCATGATGTGATAATGGTCATCTAAATATATTTTTCAACGTGATAGGTTTTAACTTGGCTAAATGGAATTTCAATCTAGTGAGTACATATGGTATCCCTCCAAGGAGCTTAAGGTTCAAAATATTGACGAAGTATAGAAAACAACGGGTTCAAATATTAACATAACTCTTCACACATATGAAATTTTGACATGAATAACATCAGAAAATGCTCTTAAAAATATGATTAATGATCGATGAGTTCAAAGGGTTTCACATAATTCATAGCGATTTGAGAGATACGACCAAAACAGTGTCCTTATCGTATACATTACGTAGGATAAGAGCATGCTTTTCACTTGTTTATGTGATCATATATACTTCATACACATACATCAACATGCTAAACATAATGAGATAACTAAGCATCAACATTGTATGCTTTTCTCAATCCTATACATGTCTATGTATATGCAAAAGCACTAATCGGGAGCATAGTTTTTATACATAGACCAACAACAGAAGCAGAGAGAGCTTCTTGTGTTTCCACAAGAGAAAGGTGATAAGAGCGACGTAAAGGTTTATGCCACGAGGTTACTAACGTAGAGTCCAATCATCGTGAAGGAAAAAAGTAGTAGAGAGAGTAGAAAGAAAGAGATCTTCTTTTTTCGTGTGTAATGAGTGAGAGCTTGTAGGTAGAATACAGAGATGATAATAGAGATTTTGCTTTGCATCTAGTACGTAGTTATGTAGAGTTTGTCTGTGTATATAAGTCATCGTGTATACTAGTATAAGCACGCATGTTTCTTATGTAGGTTTCCAATAGGAGGAATAAGAGCCAAGTAAAAATCTGTGTCTCTAGGTTTTCTCCCAAAAGAAAGACTCACTTTGTGAAAAAAATCCTCTTTTCTCTAAAAACAAGCCCACTTTGTTTTCGCTTTAAATTGTCAATTTTTACCTCATGGCCATCCAATTTGAAACCTCACTAACTTAATAAAAAATAATGTCATTAACTAATGCGATAGACGCGACCATGGCTTCACCATTGTTCGGGGGGCATAACCACAATTCTCCACCATACAGCCTTTATATAATGCAGTGTTGCTTTCTACGAAACTATTCCTATAAAAATCTATTTAACTTTGTCCCTCAATAGAATGTCCTTTTACACACATTCAATGGTCAAAATTAATGCTCTTAAGATTCAACGAAATTCAAAAACAAGTTTTCTTTTCAAAAGCATCAAAAAAATGAAAAAAAAAGCGTAAAAACAAAAAAAAACTTTTGATCTACCAAAATTGGGAAACTCAATGGCAAGATCTCTCATAGAAGGGAATCAACCTAAAAAGCTTCAGACTCTTTGATCTTTGGGCTATAATATGGACCAGATTGATTACAAGGGCAAGTACTTGGGTGGTCACCTTGGATTTCGGATTTGACAGCAGGGAAAAGGGCGCTATGCGCTCAAGGAATTTGGTAAAGTAAGGGTGAGCTTAAGAGCAGATGGGAAGGTACCAATGTTTGGAGTAAGGGACAATCGTCGATGTTCACTGAGGGGCTCGAGTGTATGTGGCCTTGAGGGCTTAATGGACATGCATCAAGAAGACTCCACGATTGTGATTGAATGGGAGCTAGACAACGGTTCTAATTAGCTATCAATGCTAGAGCTGTTGAATTAATTTTACTCGAGGTTTATTAACTTTGTGGTGATTATTAGAGGTCGATTGGACTACACCTTGTACAAGTTCTTTCAATATTAATGATATAATGTGCATTTGGGGTTCCTGTTAGTGTTCATCCATTGTTTCTTTTGTTTTCTCTCTACCTCTCACAGCTAGAGGCCCCACGCCTTCTCGTCTCACATTTCGAACACATATCCCCCAACAAAGGATAAGTTGACTATTTTATAAAGTATTTAGTAATGATTCTATTTTGAAGAGGTTCTATCTTTCTCCTTAATCCGAATTTGGTAATACCCAAATTTGAGATCAATCTTTGTGAAAATAAATACTCTATGTAATCAATCAAGTAACTCATCAATTTCATGTATAGCATACTTATTCTTAATTGTTACCTTCTTTAGTTCGTAGCAATAGTTAATACAAAAGCGTAGAGTACCATCCTTATTTTGGTCGAAAAGGATAGGAATACTCCATGGAGAAACACTAAGCCGAATGTAGCCTTGGCTAAGTAGTTGAGTAAGCTGCTCTTTAAATTTGGTAAATTTTGGTGCAACATTTTGTGGTTTCTACGAGCAATTTGTTGAGCTCTTGGAACAATCTCAATTGCATGATCAACTTCACGCTTAGGTAAAACATCATTAAAATCAGTAAGCCACTCAAGTTTGGGCGTTCCTAATATCTCTTCTACACGGTCAAGCTTAATAGCATAAATGATCTCATTCCTTCTATGTCCTTTTAGTAACTTAGTCATTTTCAAACTCAATTTTATGTTTCCCTCACTTACCAGAAATAGTAACTTCAGAGTTGTGCTTATTTAAAAATGTCTTAAAGTTTGTCTAAAATAATAATGCACATCATTTATCTTGAACCAATCCATCCCTAAAATTACATCCTAGACTCCTATGAGTAATACCTACATGTGTTAAAGTTCATTGGCCATCCAAAACAAAAATTTAAATCACCCACTGCAGTAGATGATTTAACTTTCCTATCAGTAACTAATTTCAGAGTAAGGCCAATATCAAGGTGCTCATACAAATCGCGATTTTTAAGGCATTTAAGAGAGATGAATGTGCGCTTTTGAAATCGATAAAAATCTTGCCTTCCTAATCTATTAGAGTGTAAATTACAAAAAAATTGTTCATTTACTCCATGACATTTGATTGCAGTAGTATGAACATAAGAATTCTGTTGATTTCCTCTACCTCTAGCATTTTGAGCTTTGTTGGCTTGAGCTCTGCTATGAAATCATTGATTTTCTCCTGAACGAGGTGGTTGATTATTGTTATTTAGTAGTCCATTTCTCACAAAATGTGGATTGTCTATTCTAAAATTTCCTTGGTTCTAAGGTGGTCATGAGTATGCTGAGCTGCAGCAAGGCTTTGAAGTTTCTATTTGGTTTGGATTTGATGTCCTCCTGATTTTATATTGTTTCTTTAAATGGAATCTCTAGATGGATTAATGATCAACACAAATGAAGCAAAGATGATCCCTTCTAGTATTTATGCGTAGTATATGCTCTCGTCTTTAATAATTTGATGATCTTCGTTCACTTTTTGGTTGAGGTTTCTTGACCTTACAAGTTGGAACAAGTTTGATATTCTTTTTCCACCAGTGGATGCAATTTCAATTGGCTTACCAAAATCAAAAAAATCCTCAAATTTTATTAAGTTGTAAACTCTAAAGTTTAGTCTTCAATGGGTTGTGTAAGCCAAACACAAAGCATGCTACCTTAACTTCCCAACTCATCCCTGCTAGAGCATACTTGACTAGGGTCAAGAAGTGTTGGTAGTATGAATCTAAGTTTCTTGTTCTTTGATTAAAATCAAAGAATTCATTCACATATACAAACCAAGTGATATATTTTTTTCTGTAATTATTTTTTAGCCATGTCAAAGTATTCCCAAGTCAATGTTGTTTGGTTGATGTGATTCTCATTGCAAAGATGTTCTCACTAACGCTTGGTGGTTGTCTCAAATTTAAACTTAGCAATTATGGCTTTATTCTCTATGAATAAGTTTTTTTCTTCACCAATTAAATTTTTCAGGCTAACTTTTGGAACATAGCATCAATATCATGATCAATGATATTGTGTCCTAGAGCACCTAGTACATTGGCATGACTAGCCCTTCCATTTTCTCTTAGAGGTATGATTAATTATTGCATCATATCAATTTAAGATCTCTTATTTGTTGATAAATTTAACTCCTTTTATTGCAACTCTCCTTGTAGTAATAAAAATTGGAAGAGTTAGAGAGCGTAATAAATTACAATCAAATCGAAAGAAAAAATGAATTGGTTACTACAACTTAAAATTGAGATTTAAATTCAAAAAGGTTCATAGCATCATTTACAATCAAATTTCAATATTCCTTAGCAGTCCTTATCCTATATATTTTGTTATAACAACCTGAAACATTTGATTCAAAGTCATTCTACTATTCAAGCATGACGTCGGTAGTATCCCATCCATTTGTTGCTATTGTCTAGCTTGAGTCGCAAACATACAAGGATTCTCACGTTGGGTGTACTAATTTGGGATAATTGATCTATTCAATATTGGCATTTGTAGAAAGGCATGAATTGGAGCAGTCCACCAAGTAAAATAGTTAATAAGAAAAGTTGATCGTTGAGAGAATTCATTCCAAAGTACCCAACCATCGGACGGGTAAACTTGTTCAAAGTCAATCATACATCAAGGTCTATTATAACCAATGAATAGGATTTAGGGTTCCAGACATTAAACATGACAATGTCAAAACAACCCGTTACCAACACCAAAGGAAAGATAACTCATGCCTCTTGATCACATTACAGATTTTTCAACTCCGACTTCAAAAATGTATTCTCAAGCAAAGTAATACTTAGGGTAGGATTTTTAAAAAAAAAAGCATACATTCTTTATGACAAGAATAGAGAGTTAAAGTTTTCAAAAGTACATACTTTGACCAAAAATAGTAAGGACTCAAATGTTCTGATTTTGTTCCAATCAAAAACTTTGTGATCTCCAATGTCTCTCAAATATTTTTACTGAAACAATTACCACCAATCAACAAGACAAGTAGTATGGGTCCACCATGGATGTCGCTTACGACACTCCCAAAGTGCTATGTGTAAGCCTTGAGTATCAACTCCAACATGGTTTGAGGTGAAAATCATTATTACCTTCAAAGAGTAATTAATTGTATAATGCATGACCCTGTGGGAACAACCCCTTATGCATGTTTTCTTGCTGGCACACATATTTTAGGTGGCGCTTATGCAGTATCTATATGGAGCTTCAATGGATCATATGTAGCACCCATATGACTAATGACACAACCCATCTTATCAAAAGTACACATTATTTTATCTACACTACATCCTATTTTATCTACACCATGCCAACACCATGAGAGTGCACATCCATTTACTTTATTTGTGTGTCATGATGGAAATTACCCAATTGCACCCTTCTTCCCTCTCCAAATACCCCCTCCTAACAACTATATAAATCCCTCCCAAAAGAAAACACATACACACACACCACACACCTCTTCTTTGATTTGTTTCATTAAATTGAGTCACTCTGTTACAGTCATTTTGTCACTTGCAATAAAAACACCATAAGTTGCATCAACACAATTTGAAATGAAATTACGCGACAAAGGAGTTACAACATTAGAGAATATGCTAAAATGCACTGAAGTGTATACTCAGTTTGATTAGGAATAGTTTAAAACTAAGAGTTTGAAAGTTGATGCTTTGAAGGTGTTTGTTAAGGGAAAATGAATTGTTGATACGTTTGTATTGTTGCAATGCTTGAGAATGTGTAAACGGGTACTATTCTCCCCCTCGTAGATGACGCGTACTTATTTGTGCAGATTGGCAGGGACAACAATAGGATCGAGAGTGAGCACTTGTCTTTCCTCCCATGTGCTGGAGGTTTTTGGCATCCTTTCATGGATGTGTTCCGTTTGGATGCTTCCCCAGTAACACATGCACATGCTAGTACAATTGGAGGCAACCTATATCTACGTCCCCCTCGAAGGAGAAAGAGTGTTGGATGGAGCACATGTGGAGGTTACAACGACTTGGCCCTCTTTAATACTTAAGAAGAGGGAGCATGGTCCATGAGATCCAGAAGGTTTTAACTAGGAGTCCGTAATTCTAAGCATGCAAAAGTTGTTGTTAAATATACTTCAATTAATTGTGCCATTTATAGCCAATTTGGTTAAGGCCATCGCAAGTGCCAGTGCAGGAGTGCAAGTACAGGAGAGTGACCGCACAACTTGGGTGGAGTTGTTGTGGATAATACACTACTGCTCCTTATTGCTTTATGTATTAAAGAATAAGGTTAGAGTACAAAGATGGGCGGCACCCGGTGCCCGGCCAGTATGGCCTGCACCCTTACAATCTCTCACTTGAAGGCCATAGTGGCACAAGTGGCCTATGTTAGTACAAGCTTGTACAAATGTGAAGCATCATGAGACTTCACCCTACACCCATCATCTCAATGTAATGTGTGAGTCGCTTTGTGGCTAAGCTCTTCGCAAGAGCATCTGTAGGGTTGACATCCGTGTGAACTTTGGCTAACTCAATGCGTTTGCTAGCCAAAATATCCCATATCACATGATACTTGACCTCGATGCGTTTCAATTTGGAATGAAACATGGGATTCTTTGCTAATGCAATCACACTCTAGTTGTCACGATGTAACACTGCAATCTGGTGTATACCAAGGTCTCTCACTAGACGAGATAACCATAGAGCTTCCTTGCTAGCACTAGAAACTGCAACATACTCAACCCCACTGGTGGAAGATGAAGTGCAATTTTGGATACATGATCTCAAGAGATTAACGCTCCAGAAAACAACAAAATGTAGCTAGATTTGGATCTCCTAGTGTCCACACAACCCGCATAGTCTGAATCAATGTATCTGACTATGGATGCATCACAATTACCAAAGCATAAGCACTTGCTAGCTAAACCCTTGATGTATCTCAAGATATGTTTCACTGCTTTTTGCCCGGATTTCCATATACATGTTGACCACTCCCACTGAGACTGCCAACTGCCAAAGAATATGGCACCTTTTTCATCTCTGCCTTTTCAGCATCCGATTTGGGGCAATCATTCTTGCTAAGTTTTACGTATGCATCCATTGGGGTACTCAATGCTTTCCCCCTTTGCATGTTAACGTTGCAAGACCTTGTGAATACATTCTTCCTATAATAGTTCAAGTATTCCACGCGTACGATCTCTCTTGATATGCATACCAAGAAAATGATGTGCATCACTCAAATCCTTCATGGAAAATTTTTTGCTTAAGACATCCTTGAGAAGTGCAATCTCATCTTTACACTTTGCAGCTATAAGCATGCCATCCACGTACAAGATGAGAATGATGAGGGAACCATCGTTCAACCTCCTTGTGTACAAGAAGTGATCCTCTTGGCTCCTTACGTAACCTTGGGATTAAATTTACTTATCAAACTTGATGTACCATTTCCTTGAACCTTGCTTTAGTCCATACAAAGCTTTCTTGAGTCTACACACCAGTTCTACCCTTGTTGGCTTCTTAGGCTTGATCTCAAAACCTTTAGGCTGCTTCATGTAGACATCTTCTTCAAGATCCCTTTGAAGAAACTTCATATTCACATCCATTTGGACCAATTTCATGTCCTCAATGGCTACTAAACCAAGACAAGACGTACTGAAGTCATCTTGACTATTGGAGAAAATATCTCATCAAAATATATGCCTTGCTTCTACTTGAAGCCTTTAGCAACCAATCTAGTCTTATACTAATTAGGCTCAGGATCTTTTTCCATGTACTTCTTCCTGTACATCCATTTGAAAGGCAGTGCATGTTTATCCCCTAGTAACTCTGTCAATTCCCAAGTTTCTTTAGCTAAAATTGAGTTATACTTAGATTGCATAGCCTGCTCCCACTTTGCGTTATCTTCCATCTATATAGCTTCTTTATAACAAGTGGCTCATGACAGTCAATGACTAACACATAGTCCAATCCTGACTCAAACCGCCACTCAGGGGCACAAGATACACGCATAGATCTCCTCACTGCCTGACTGCTAGATGCACTCTCTTTGAAGCACTACTAGTGGCAGGAACCTCACTAGTAGACTGAGTTGGTTTTCCCAAATTTTTGGAGTTTACATCCTCAAATCTAACTTTTTGATATTTGGCCTCTTCAACAGGCTGTCTATGCATTTTAGACTCATTGAATATCACTTGTGAGCTGCGAATAACCTTTCTAGATTTTGGGTGCCAAAGACGATATCCCATCTCTCCATCTGCACCATAACCAATGAAGATGCACTTGTGTGACTTGGGATCTAGCTTCTGGCGAAGTTCTTTGGAAATGTTTGAGAATGCCTCACACCCAAACACACGTAATCTATCATAAGTTGGCTTCTTGTTAATCCGCATCTCCTGCAAAATCTTGAAATTCAATGGAGTACTAGGCGATCTAAATATGATGTGTACAGTTGTCATAACAACCTCTCCCCAAAACTCAGGATGTAAACTCGCCATAGATGTTGAAGATGATGAAACATGTTATAGAAGGAAGACAGCAACTCAGAGTAGGAAGAAGATGGAGAAGGAGAAGACACAGAGCTTGCATACGAGATCTCTGTAGTCTCTCTCTCTGTATTGGAATAATAGAGTATATAAACTCAGAGCTACAAAGCTTATATGAAACCCTAAGAGATAAGGTGTCCTTTCACACCGGATGTCCAAGGGGAAAAACCCAGTGGGAGAAAAGTGCCCCTGGTGAAGCGCGTATACACACTAACACTACTACATGTCTACAAATCCCCCCTGTAGTGATAGTGTGAATCCGTACAAGGTAGCAGATCATCATGTGTATGAGAGTAAGCCCAAAGCTTTTCGGAAAGCTTCAAACTTTTCTCGTGATAACGCCTTCGTAAATAGATCTGCAATGTTATCCTGTGTAGGACAGTAAGTTAGTGTGATCTCCCCTGCATGTAGCCTTTCCATGACATAGTGGTAGTGAACCTCTATGTGCTTTGTTCTTGCATGAAATACTGGATTCCTTGCAACTGCCATAGCACTCTGACTGTCAGTGAAAATGGTAGTGGGTGCCTGTTGACACTCACAAAGATCTGCCAATAACCTGCGTATCCATACACAATCAACTGTTGCCGTGAAAGCTGCCCTGTACTCAGCTTCACAAGTTGATGTAGCCACTGTGGGTTGCTTCTTGCTTAGCCAAGATATACATGCATTTCCCAAGAAAAAACAATTGCCACTTGTGGAATGTCGTGTGTCAAAATCACCAGCCCAATCTGAATCGCTGTAACCAAGAAGCTGCATAGAACTGTGCTTTCCATACATATCCCCCCTTGGAAAGAACATGGCAAGATTAGGGGTACCTGAAAGGTAACGAAGTATGCGCTTCACAGCCTGCCAATGATGCATACCTGGGCTGTGCATAAATCTGCTTGCTTGTGAAACCCCAAATTGAATGTCTGGACGAGTGTTGCCTGCCAACATTAGGAGATTTCGGAGGTCTTTTGGAGGGCCTTTTGGAAGAGAGAGGAAAATAAGCTCCTCCAATGAGAGAAGAGCCTACGTTACGTAGAAAAATAGATTGATATTAACAAAAATATAAAAGGTGTCCCTCTCCTCATTTAATAATCTAGTGGTCCTTGAAGACGATCACTCTCTTTCATTTAATGCGAGCACCTTTTTCAGAAGGTAGATGCGGTGCAGTTGATACGGCTTACGTCATCACTAGAATTCAAAAAGTTACAAAACTATCAAGTGGTGGAATATTTTGAAACTTTTGATACTGTCAATGCGTCCGGAACGCCCAAATATCCAATTGCCTAGCTCCGACATCCAAAAAGGCAAAGAATGTCAAAAACCCCTAAAAGAACATTTTACTAACGGCGCGCGAGGGGGCATTCCAAAATTTTGGAATGCCTCATCATGCGCCGTTAGTAAAAAAACCCCTTTTTTCCTCTTTTAGAAAGCTTTTTGAGAGGAAAATGTCAAAAAATCTCTAAAAAGGCCTCCATCTATCACATAGGTTTTTTCTTCATCATCTTAGCCTTAGAGATCATAATTTCGGGTCTATAAGAGTGAGCACGCACACCCATTGTTACAATTCTACAAAGTGCATTTTGATCACACACACACACACACACAGAGACATACAAATATAACATACACACAAACACACAGAGACACAAATATAACATACACACACAGACGACACACACAGAGACACACACACTCACAAACACACAGACACACAAATATAACACACACACACACACACACACACACACACACACATAAACACAAAGAGCCCCTCTCTCTCTCTCTCTCTCTATATATATATATATATATATATATATATATATATATATATATATATATATATATATATATATATATATATATACTATAGGCGCGCGTAGAGAGGCACAACCGGTGTGCATGTCTCTATGCGCGCCTTTAGTACTGTGCATCCACCAGTGTATGTGTTTATGTGTGTATGTGTGAGTGTTATAGAGAGAGGAAGTAAGGTGGGGGAAAGAGAGAGAGAGAGAGAGTCTGTCTGTTACCTTATACTAGCGGCACGAGGAGGTGTTTTTTGAGGTCAAAACATGCTCCACGCGCGCCGTTAGTAATGGGAGTCTCTCACTCTCTCTCTCTTTAAAGATGCTAAGCTATAGAAAGGAGAGGGAGAGGGAGAGGGACAGAGAGAGAGAGAGAGAGAGAGAGAGAGCATGGTGCAAAAGTGCAATAGAGAAACATGGGTAGGCTTTCTTGAAAGATAATTGTCCAAAAATCACTAAAAGGAGCTTTGTACTAACGGCGCGCAGAGGGGCATTCTAGCATTTTAGAATGCCTCCTCGCACGCCTTAAGTAAAAAGCCCATTTTTTGGGGTTTTTTGACATTTTTTGCCTCTCCGGATGTCGGAATGAGACAAGTAGACATTCGTTTTTAGGGTATTTTGGCGTTCCGGACGCATTGGTGGTGTCAAAAGCCTCAAAATCTATCACTATTTGACAGTTTGTGACTTTTCAACTTTCAGTGATGACGTAAGCTTCGTTGAATGCGTCGCACCTGCCTCCTGAAAAAAGACGCTCACATTAAATAAAAAAGTGACCGTTTTCAAGGACGATTGGGAATATAAATCTACTTTTTAAAGTGTTTGGTTGTCCTTTTGGACGTACTCACAAGGTGCAAGTGCATTTTAAAAAAAGTTTCTAGAGAGAGAAATACAATTTCTTACAAGGCCCTCCAAATGACCTCTGAAATTTTCTAATGATATATCAAGCAACCAACCGCTGCTGCATAAGTATGTACAGCAAAAGTTTCTCCAGCATCATGCATGCTCAACTTTGATCCAGTTTCTACGGGTGTAGAGATTGGCTTACAATTTTGCATACCAAACTTGTCCAAAATTTTATGCAAATATTTTACCTGCAACATGTATATGCCATCCTCTGATTGCACAAACTGAATACCCAAGTAATAATGTAGCAAACCAAGATCAGACATCTCAAAGGTTTTTCTCAAAGCATCTTTAAACGCTTCAATTTCATTTGCATTATTGCCTGTAAGAAGCATATCATCCACATAAAGTGTTAGCATAATGAGAAATCCATCTCTCTTTTTGACATATAAAGTACTTTCTGTTGGACTATTCTGAAATCCCTGGCCAATCAAATAAGTATGTATCTTCTCATACCATGCTCTTGGAGCCTGTTTGAGACCATACAAAGCTTTACGCAATCTACATACCTTTTGCTCTTGACCTTTTACAACAAAACCACTTGGTTGAATTACATAAACTTCTTCCTGCAAATCACCATTCAAAAAAGCAGTTTTGATATCCAACTGATGCACTTTCCAACCATGATGAGCAGCAATTGCAACTAGTGATCTAACTGTGGATGCACGAGAAGTAGGAGCAAAGGGTTCATCATAATCTATGCCTTTCTGTTGCGCATAGCCTTTTGCCACAAGCCTTGCTTTGTACCTGTCAACAGTACCATCTTGTTTCCTTTTTACCTTAAAAACCCACTTTGTACCAATAGGTTTTTTACCTGTAGGCAAGTCCACTAGATCCCATGTATGATTCTTATGAATAGAATCAATTTCTTGTTGCATAGCATCTTTCCACTGAACACACTCTAAAGCTTGTTCAAATGAATCAGGCTCATCTGCATTACAAAGAGTGCTAAAGCAAGCCAAATCTACTTGCTCTCTGCCAAAAGTAGTACCAGCACGTGTTTTTCGTGGCAACGGTGCATCCAACTTGCTA
The DNA here is from genome assembly GCF_014529385.1 of Adiantum capillus-veneris. NCBI lineage: Eukaryota > Viridiplantae > Streptophyta > Polypodiopsida > Polypodiales > Pteridaceae > Adiantum > Adiantum capillus-veneris. The sequence goes on from NC_140940.1 coordinate 79,793,505, forward strand.
TCCTGCAAAGTTTTCTGAACCCATTTAGGCAAGGTTCTTTCTTCCCTGAGAACTTCTTGCTCTTCACGCACAATTTCCTCTACATCATGAGGTGTCACATGCTGATCAAAAGATTGATCAAGATTATCAACCTGTTGTGATTCTTGATTCTCCACAAAAGAAGGAAGCAAACCTTCAAATACATCATGTGTCTGCATATGAGGTACATCAAAAGCAACCATAGATTGAGCAGTAGTTTCTGCAACAATTACATGTCCAAATCTAGCATGCCACAACTCAGCATCCTGCATGGCCTGAGTCTTTGTTTCTGCAATACATACCTGAATCTGCTTTTCATAACGATCTAGCACAAATATTCCATTGTCCAGCGTACCTGTAGTGATAAGAGAATAACCATTCTCTCGATCTCGTACAACACATCTGTCATCCTCAAAAATGACCCGAAGACCATTTTTTGCAAGAGAGGATACAGACAACAAATTCTTCTTGATCCCTGGAACATATAAGACATCTGGCAAGCATAAATCTGAACCATCTGAAATGGTAATCAAAATCTTACCAACGCCTTTGATTGGATAAGAAGCATTATTTGCACATGTCACCTTCTTTCCTGCTGGAGCTGCATCCAATGAACAAAACAAATCCTTCCTTGAAGTAATATGCCTGGATGCACCACTATCAAAGTACCAAATCATTTGTGTCTTGTCAACACTGTAAGCAAAAAAATCTGAACATACTACAAAAGCATAAGAATCCTGCACAAAGTTTGCAGACTCTTCTTTAGCTGTAGAAGAATCACCAGAAGCTGAAACAACCAAACTTGACTCTTTCTTCTTTTCGTTAGCAATTCGCTTTTTACACTCACTAATGTAGTGACCAGGTTTTTTGCAGTAGTGACATTTACCTTTCTTCTTGGACTTGTCGGAATCACCTTTAGACTTCTCTGAAGACTGTCCTGCACCAGACTTGGAGTGATGAGCACTCTCTTTACCCCTGTTTTTGTTCTGTACAACAAGAGCATGATCCATACCATCCACCTGTAAAGACTTGTTCTTACGTGATTGATCCTCCTGCAATAGCAAAGCCACTAACTCTTCAAAATGAAGAGGGTCAGGATTAGCTCGCAAAGACAGAGTCAAAGAAGTCTGAAAAGTCAAATAAGATGGTGGTAGTGAATTGAGTGTTTTGGAAACCAAGTCCTTCTCTGGAATCACTTCATCAATGCTAAGCAATTGCTCTTTAAGATCCCTGATTTTTGTAAGATGCTCGACAATATCGTCACCTTCGTCCATCTGTATTTTGTCAAGTTGTTTCTTCAAAAACTCTATTCTGGCAGCGTTTCTTCCTCCAAACATAGCTTGTAGAGTGTTCCAAGCATCCTCAGAAGTTCTGCAAGATCTGATATGTGGTGTGATTGTCCTCTTTATGGTTAAGGCAATCACAGCCATAGCCTGTGCATCTTTAGTATCCCATCTCTTTTGCTCTGGAGTGACTTGTGAGGGTCCTGCACCAACAGCTGTACCACGACCAGGCGTGGCAGGTGCAATGCTACCTGGACGAACTTCATCTCCAGATACATAATCCCACAATCCTTTACCAACCAAAACATTTTTTGCCATAAAAGACCAAAGAGAATAGTTGGTACCATCCAATTTGTCTTCGGATGTAAACGCACCAAAAATCTCTTTCTCCGTAGATTGAGCCATACTGTGGATGCACACAAGAGAGCAAAAGAAGCTCCAAGAGATTCACAAATCTCCTCTCCAATCCAAGCAAAACTCTACACAAAATCTCAGCACAAAGCTAAGACAAGCTGCTTCCCAAAAGAACTGTTTACCTGAAGAAAATCTGTCAAAAAGCACACCCTCTTGATCTAAACGCCTCCGAAAAGTAACTTCTGCTACGCTGCTCAGAACAAAATTCTGAGGGCTCGAACGGCTTCGAAAGGGGGGTAAAATCCCAGGTCCCCTGATCAGAATACTCCCGGAACGTCGAGGATGCTCCCACGAGCAAATTTTCCGAAAACTGCGATTGCGCGCGCGGACGCGAAAACGCAAGTAGAGGCTCTGGAAATCACCTCGCTCTGATACCAATTGTTGAAGATGATGAAACAGGAAATAGAAGGAAGACAGCAACTCAGAGTAGGAAGAAGATGGAGACGGAGAAGACAGAGAGCTTGCGTACGAGATCTCTGTAGTCTCTCTCTTTGTATTGGAATAATAGAGTATATAAACTCAGAGCTACAAAGTTTATATGAAACCCTAAGAGATAAGGTGTCCTTTCACACCGGATGTCCAAGGGGAAAAACCCAGTGGGAGAAAAGTGCCCCTGGTGAAGCGCGTATACACACTAACACTACTACATGTCTACAATAGATAACATGGTTGTGACTCTTTCTTGAACTGTGGGATTCATACGTTGAGCAATGCCATTTTGAGCAAGTGTATACAGCGTAGTAAAGTTTCACCGAATCCCTCATTTGCTACAGAAATTCTTGAACTATGTGGATACATACTCTCCACCATTGTCAATTTGAAAATCTTTTAGCTTTCTACCAGATTGGTTCTCAACCATGGCTAAGAATTTCTGGAATGTAGCAAACTCTTCGTCTTTCCCCTTCAAGAGGTAGACCCACACATTTTGAGTAGAGTCATCTATGAATGTTAAGAAATAGAGTGCTCCCTCTAGAGATTTGTGTGGCATAGGCCCACATAAATTGCTATGAACCAAGTTTAGAGGGTTTCCCAACTCTTTATGTAATGGCAAGCAAGTTTGCCTAGTTTTCTTGACATAGATGCAATGCTCACATAAATTGAAATCAGAATAGTTTGACACAGGTAAGTAGCCTAAACGTTGAAGGATCTTAACTCCTTCATGGCTCATATGGCCTAACCGGCTATGCCACAACTCAGTAGAAGGTTGCTCGGCTACATAGATAGAAATCTCTTTGACTGAAAAGACATATAAAGAGTAAAATGATCCAGATTTGTGACCTTTTATGACAACCAGATTTTCCTTACACACCATCCAAGAACCATTTCCAAAAATAGTAGTATAGCCTAGGGCATCAAGTTGGCCAACTGACACCAACCTCTTAGTCAGTTTAGGCACATGTATGAACCCACGAAGCATAAATTTAGTGCCATTCGTCATGCATAACTTGACGTCTCCCATACCGCATATATCAAGCTGATAGGAATCTCCAAGCTTGATTGAACCATGCATAGCAGTATATGTGGAGAATCATTCCCTATGGGGAGTAACATGAAAGCTGGCACCTGCATCAATGATCCAATTTTGTGCAAGCATAACACTCATCAAGATCCAATAATGCATTTGGACTCACATCAAAAGTGAAAATAAGCACATCTGGCAGCTATTGCACGTCAAGAACAACTTTAGAGAAGGAGATTCAACCATTTTGATCGCCTCTATCCTTACACTTCTCTTTGGACTGTTAGACTTCACAATAGATTTTCCCTTTTCACACTGCAAAACACGGCAACGATAGCATTCTATATTTCTCAAATCACAACCTCGACTCTTGCTACGATTGTGATGATTCTTACAATCTTGTGAATAAACACGGCTGCAATACGTCCACCTCTTTGCCTATGGTGGTTATGGCCACTTTGCCATATATTGATCTCCATGCCCACCGCTATCGAGAGATTGACGTCTAATCTCTTCAATGAGCAATGCACTAGTAGCATCTCTACACTTCGGTTTACCGTGCTTGGTGTGGAGTTACTAATTGCAATATTGAATGTATCCCAAGAAGAAGGCAAAGAGCATAACAAGAAAATGGTCTTCATTTCATCATCAAAATCCAACCCTTCTGATGTCAACTAAGAAAATGTGCTATTGAACTCATGCAAGTGTGCATGAACACTGCTACCTTCTTTCATATTCAAACACATAAGATTCTTCATCAAATAAACTTTGTTAGAAGTAGTTTTTCCATCCCAAGCTATGCATAGAGAGTCATAAATCTCTCGTGTTGTAGTCTTGTCCATAATCATGAAGAATATGGTCTCGCCAAGATGTAATCTAATCGTGGCCATAGCACGGGCATCCAACTCTTCCCATTTTATCAGTGTAAGCAAGCTCTCTATGCTCTTTCAATGGCGCTACCAGGCCCTTGTTGACCAAGAAATCAAGCATATGTAGCTTCCGAATCGTAAAATTTGTGCCATATTTCTAATGTAGTAGTCTTCCCTTTTTGAAGCACTACAATGACCCATAACTAAAGGAAAACGGACCAAAGATTTATGGCAAAAAGTGCAGGGAAAATTTTGATAGAGTTTTCCCTAGAATGGGAGCATAAACTCAAGACAAAATGTGACAGATTCACTGGTTGTAAGCACTCAAATGTGCCAAGAACGCATATGGTCGAGTCGCGAGAAAAATTTGACAAAGTCTCCTCTCTGTACATGGAGAAAAATTTCAAACCCGACAGTACAATATCAATACATAAACTGACAAAAGAAACCACTGGGCATAAAACTAACGTAACAAACTATAATGTGACCACCAACTCAGTATCAAAAGCAAAAATGTTCGTCCAGATACATAGCCTATGATGAGGATACGAAAAGAGGGTACTCAAGCAAAACTGTATCACCGAAAGTGTCTCAACATTCAAAAATACCCCAACACAAGAAAACCTCATGCAAACGACCCTCCACAGGCTAAGCAGGCTTAAGACTAGCCACAGTTTCACAAAGGGCTCTTCTGGACCAAGTCTCAGAAACGGCCAGGTAAACTGTCAAAATCATCAAAAATGGCTCCACATGCTATATAATAGGTAGTGACTGCAACTCAACATACATGAGAAATCGTACACAAATAGGTGCCAAAAAACTATTGCGAGCAGTAAACAAATCCCTGCGAGGATATCTACTCTCAAAAGAGCTCAATGACATTGTGTGTGCTCATGAAGGTATGCATCTATCAACACATGACCGTTCGTAGAGAAACTACCGTCAAAATGACTGCCAAGAATTCCTACAAAGCAATGTACCTGTGCGTATCTGAAACCTTAAACCTATAAAACTCCATCTGTAATGTCAATGGAGAACGCTATGCCTTGATCAAAAAGCGATCTACGATCGGATCTCCAACACTAACTCCACCTGTAATCTTGATGCCAAATCTGAGAGGGTTGAATCTTCGCCTCCGAGCAATGTGCTAAAAGAAACACTTCTCTCGAGAGACCCCTAGCACGGAGAGTAGCTGCTCTCTGTGTTACACAAATCAAAATAAAGTCTAGCTTGCAGTGGGATTTGTGGACTCGACAAAATCCACAGGTGTATGCATCAATAAACCACCAAAGACATACATCGAATCTCTATCTATGTCCGAGAATGATGTAGATGCCGTAAAAACCAATGTTGGAGATGTCAAAGCTGAAGAGAATGATATTGTAGATGTTCCAGAAGAGTCAATGCCAAGAGATCAAGTAGAGTCGATATTTCCCAAAAACCAATAGTACCTGAGATGGAGTCAATGTTAAAGCCGGATGTGCGCACACACTCTGTGTGCATCGATGCTGGAGCTAGAGAAGTCACACTCGATGTCAAAAAGTTTGGAGTTGGAAACGGGGATGCCGATGTCAAAGAAGCCCACACACACAGTGTGTGTGATAATGTCTCTGCTCTCTCTCTCTCTCTCTCTCTCTCTCTCTCTCTCTCTCTCTCTCTCTCTCTCTCTCTCTCTCTCTCTCTCTCTCTCTCTCTCTCTCTCTCATTGTAGCGCTACCAGAAGAAGCCAACAATACTTCTTCAATTCTCTGTTGCGCAATCTACATTGTTGCTCTTAGCATTATAAGATTAATGCTATACCCCTCAAAAGCTTTCAATGTCATGCTATATTGCTTCTCTAGCGCTATAGAAAAGCCTACGATGCTTATTTCTTTCTGTTACACTATGCAGCAAGGCTACTCTATCGTTAGAAGGAATTAACACTATGTAGACATTGAATTAAACGCAATTTTTGTGTTTTGATTTCACCAACACGTTGTTCCAAAATCTCCAATTGTAGACTGTCGAGCTCCTACTACAAAATTGTGTGAAACATCACCTGTTGTAAGGCTCTAAGCCTTAGCTCTAAGTGATGCTTGTGCAGGTGCCATCGTCGGACCCGAGAGAGCCGCATTGCTCTGATACCACTTGTGAGGCAAGCAGATGCGTCGCAAATGTGAGTGCAAGAGAGTGAGTGCACGGTTTGGGTGGAGCTGTTGTGGATAATACACCACTGCTCCTTATTGCTTTTTGTATTAAAGAATAAGGTTAGAGTACAAAGATGGGTGACGCCCGGCCAGTATGCCCTGCACCCTTACACCTATTGCACTTGAAAAGGTTTTTCCTATGCAATTGCCTAATTAAAGAGCCTACTTGTATATGTCACAAAACATGTTAGGTTGATTATAAAACAAAGCTATTGGTGGCGTACGTGGTTGGAAAGTGGATGGAGGGGTGCTTGAAGGCACTATCTTACAAGCGGTTTGACCCAATATTTTGAATGACTTTCCACGAGTTAGATTCTAGGTACATAGAGTCCAAGACAAAGTCAATTTGCGAAGCAAATCGATGGATGTGCCTCTTCATAACTATTGCCAAGGGTGATGACCAGAGCTATTGTATTTGATACATTTAGAAGAGGTTTTGTCACTTAACTTCATCTCCGTGTTAAGGATTTGATATGTGTGGATGTTGATTTGTAGATTATGGACATATATGTGTGATGCATGAAGATCAATCACCACATATGCTCACTGATTTCTTGATCAAACATACTTACTAGCCTCTCTAATTTCAATAATTTTTCTTCACTTGCACTCTAATCTTAGATCTTCATGCTTACCAAGTATTAGTAGCTTGGATTTTGAGTGCTTATGTAGAGAGTTCCACAGAATGTTGGAACTAATTGGGTAGGCCACGCAAACTAATCCACTTGTGGTGAAGCATCATTGAATCATGCAAATCTGCAATTATGAGTGTTTGAATAAGGATTCATGTGTACCATTGTGGCATTTTAAAGCTTTTGATTTGTCGACTTTCATGCCACTAAGAAATCGGATTTTACATAGATTGATGTGTGTGCATTGCAAAGTGGCATATGCATTTTATGTGTTGGACCAATGGAATTGTTAATTGATTTGATTGTGCACAAATTGCAAGTGTGTGCACTAAGCTGGGTGTGTACACACCTATATTTTTGTGCATAAATGCCTAATTATTGTGAGTGTGTACATGCATAAAGATTAGTGCTTATGCATAATTTATTGAATATGTGAATAAAAAATTATATTGTGCATTGAGTGATTAGGTCTTCCCAATCTCGAAAAAATAAAAGCCTTTTAAAACATCTTAAGTGAGTAAGTGAAGGGTGAATTTAGGAAATGAAAAGACCCATGAAGGTGAAAAATCAAGACTTTTTGTGCCCATATAAAGAGGCGGCCTACTTCTATACTTTTTAAAGAAATGCAAAAGTGAAGGGTAGGTGGTAAGTACTAATAACTATGATAGTACAAAATGAAAAGACATAGTTTTGAGTTCTTAGTTATGTCTAAAAATCAAAAAGCTTAGTACTTCATCTATCTATACTATATGTAATGCTGCTTAAATTTTTTGAGGAAGGAGAAGCCATCCATGTGTCACTCACTACTTCACTTGAAAGAAAACCTTACCGAATGTCTCATCTATCTATACTATATATGAAGCAGCTTAAATATTTCAAGCAGTGTTCGGGAAAAGTGTGCCTCAGCTTAGCCTTGAGCCAATTGCAATCACCCATTTGCAGTTTGGAAGCCATGCCAAAGGGAAGGTGGTGGAGGCTACATTTTTTGTCAAAAGGAAATTGGAGGTTTTGAAACAAGAATATAAGGAATTTAGGAAGTTTAAAATAGTTACAAAAAGGAACTAAGCCGTCTCTTGCAAACATGAGCGGGAATTGTGTGTGTGTGTGTGTGTGTGTGTGTGTGTGTGTGTGTGTGTGTGTGTGTGTATACACATATTATTTATTTGTTTATTTATATTTATATTTATATTTATTTATGTACTCATTAAAATGTTTCAAAAATTGGAACTTAAATACTATAGCATAGCATAGACTCCAGAGAACTTAAATACTAGAGCATAGGATGTGGATTATAAGACCTCAATTTATATTTTACTCTATCTCATCAACTTTGTATCTATCACACATTTAATTTGAAGCCTAACTTTGGAGTCTCCAATGTCCATACACGATACAGCTACTCTTGAGCTTGGCTGCTAATAACTAAACTTCTGGAGGAATCAATGCTTCACTTAACAAAAAACCTTATAAAACCTCTATTCTAAAATGCAAAAGTCAAGGGTAAGAATATTTAAAATGCAAAAGTAAATAGTAGCATTGGAGGAAATGAAACAAGTAAAAGGGTCACGACCGCTTTCAAAAACAATAAGAAAGTGATAAAATTGTTAGGTTGAATTAAACTGGCATCAGTGTTTGGGAAAAGATTGCCTCAGCTTAGTCTTAAGACGATTGAAAATTGAGACTAGCTAGCTGCAAACCATGGTAAACGAAAGAAAAAACGATGAAATTTGTAAGAAAGTCGTCCAAAAATTTTACAAATCTCAAAATTTCTACTAATATTTTTTGTTTTCTTCTTTGGGAGGAGGAAACTCGACAAGTAACCGCTTAATAAAAAAGACTTTCTCGAACGTTAACGCTGACTGGAATCAAGCTATAAAATTGAAAGGTGAAATAAAAAGAACTAATTAATATGTGTGTATAGAATTTATTAGAATTATGCAAGGGTTAAGCTTCACTTTAGTATTCTAAAACAATAGAATGCAAAAAAAGTAAAGACAGGATGGGAAATGAAAGGTAAGTTTCCATCATGCACTGAAAACTATCAAAGTCCCCCTAACCCAGCCCAACACTAAGGGTTTCTTTTAGAAAGCCAAAAACTTTTTCGGAATGGAAACTCAAAGACTTTCTACTTTACACAAAGTAAATGTACCCCTTTAAGTACACATAACAAAAAGACTTTTGAAAATGTAAACTCAAAAGACTTTCTACTTGACATAAAGTAAATGTTTAAGTTTAAGTGCACGTAACAAAAAATAATTGACAATTGTTGTGGATATTTTATTGTTTAATGAAAATATAATTTTAAAAGATAAATTTGGCTTTGTCTCTCCAAAGAGTTTTTTTTAAGACCAATATTGATATCTTTTAGAAATTGGTGCAAGTGTATTTTCAAATAAAAAATTTTGGCCAAACTCACTATAGTGAGTGAATGTATTTAAATCTCAAAGAAATTACAAAATGGCCTCAAGCTCAAGCCGAGCCTTGAGGTACTAAAGATTACACTTTTTCCTCTCCCCGAGGCTACCAAGAACACAATAGGTGTACTATAATAACAAACTTTTACTTATCGCAGCTTGCCACAACGGCATGGGTAGCCCTATACCAATGTATTTTGGAAACAAACAAGTGCATTTTCAAAATTTTAAAAATAACTATAAAGAGACACTTCTATATCCTTTCTTAAAGTGCTTGAAAAATTGTTGAAAATTGGGCACCTCTGTTGGTGTCCCTTCTCTCTCAATTTATTAATTACTATAGTGAGTGCATGTATGTATGTGCATGCACATGACAAAGACATTGACAAAAACTCGAACATTGAGTGTATTTTTATGAAGAGAGGAGGGCTTGCCTACTTACGCAAAGCTCGGTCATCCACGGGTAGCTCTCAATCCAACTCAAGTATGTCACCGAGGGAGACACACACACACACACACACACACACACACACACAGAGTTGGCAAAAAGACGAGTTTTGTGGATGGTCCACTATCAGATTTAGCAAGAGTACATTTGCTCGTGTGAATCACCTCTAGGGATGGCAGATAGGGCAATTTCAACACGTGCAAGCGTGTGTGCGAGCATGTGTGTGTGTGTCTATGTCAGAGAGAGAGAGAGAGAGAGAGAGAGAGAGAGAGAGAGAGAGAGAGATTAAAGGGGCACTGATCAACAAGAAGAAGAGAGTAGAGAGAGGTTTTGTGTATGTGTGAGGGTATGGGGAGAGAGAGAGAGAGAGAGAGAGAGAGAGAGAGAGATCAGAGAGGCACTAACCAATGAAAGGAAGATAGGGGGTGAGAGAAAGAGAGACAAAGAGATAAGAGAAGTTGACTCTCATGACTGCTCACGTTAAAATATCCTCAATTTTTGGTAAAAGATGATAAAAGGGATTTTCCTTGGGATGAAACAATGGGTCGACTACATGCACACATAGATAGATACATAGAGAGAGAGAGAGAGAGAGAGAGATTTATTAAAGGTAGAACTTATTGAAGAAGAAGATAAGTTCTACCTTCAATAAATCTCTCTCTCTCTCTCTCTCTCTCTCTCTCTCAAAAAGAAGAGGCTAATTTGTATTACTTAAAAATAACTCTAAGAATGTGCAAATGGTGATGATTATGAGGACACTGAAGAAACAACCTGGAACTGTGAGAGCTGAGTACAACTAGCCACATGGGCAAATTGGAAAAATCAAAAACCAAATGAAAACCTCTCTTAAAAGATCAAAATATACCCATGGTAAGCTAAATGGAGAAAGAGAGAGAGAGAGAGAGAGAGAGAGAGAGCATGCTTCCATATAGCCATATAAAGTGAAATATATATAAATATATAAGGTTACTCCTTTCTCCCATATATACACAGACATACATGCACACACGCACACATAAATTAATACACACACACACACATTAGTATTGTCATCAAAGGTGATAATATGACCTATGGGACCAAATCAAACATGTCAAACACTTTATTCTAGGTTGACTAATGGCTCTCTATACTTGAGGATTATGGAGACGAGGGTGACAATTGAGAATCCATGAAGTAGTTGGGAGGCTACAAATGTGAGTAAAGCTAGTTTGAATGTGATAAAAGTTGAACACTCAAGTTGGGCAGAAGCTAAGCCTACTGAACTTGCAAGGGGTATAGTGTATGTACAATAATTGAGAAAACTTCCCAAATGTCCCAATACCATGTTTCGTATCAAAGGGAGTGGGAGCTAAATTAGATCATTGCTTAGGTGCAAAGTGAAAATGATAAGATAGGCTCAAGAATTTAAAGATGAGTTTAGTAGATCATCTCTCAAAGGTTAACATGCTTTAGCAATTGATGGCCATATAGTAAAATGGGTTGTTATAAATTATTACAACTTCAATATTTAATTTGATGTTTGAAGTCTTCAGCCATCACCGTAGTATGATTAAGGTTATCATGATTCAATGTCACTCTCTCATATCATCATTCATAATCAAAGCATTATTAAGTGTATGATCATGATGATGAAGTGTGGGATTTCACTTTTAAAGAATGATTTCTTGGTATGGAAATTTATGCTCCAAAGACATGGGTCTCCTACTTCATTATAGTGTGTTGGGACAATAAGATGATGATGGCACTGCTTTAATTTCCTTCTTACGAGCACATTTAGCTTTAAATTTTATGAAATTTGATTAGGTTTGGTTCCACCCACCAAGTTTAAACTCTCTCTCTCTCTCTCTCTCTCTCTCTCTCTCTCTCTCTCTCTCTTCACACACACACACACACACACACACACACTTAGAGAGAAGGAAAGAGAGTGTGGAGAGTCAATGAGAATGTTGGATGGTTGCAACTCATTGATGTTTTCTTTACCTCACTCTCTCATGTTCCCCTTGCTACATCTATAGACCAAGCTCCATGTAATCTTCTACATATGGTTAACCTCGCGATTTTTTGGATCCTCAAAGATAGAATCTTGAGAGGATATATATGATATCATAATGAATCTTGGAAAGAGTGAGTGTGCTAGCATAGCAATGGGGAGAATTGCGGGCATTTTGATGGGCTATGTTGATATGACAAACTAAAGTATGAGTGTAGTAATGATTTGAGGTTGCATGTGTGTAAGTTAAAGCTTTAATTATGAAATAATCATGGAAACACTCTTTTATTTGTATTAATACAAAGTGATAAAGAGAGCGATAATTTTTCTTTTCTATTTCAAACACTCTTTTATTTTTATTAATACAAAGTGATTAAGAGAGAAAGAATGTCTCTTTTCTTTTTCAAACAATAAGCATCAATAAGCACTTTACAATTGTGAATTCACCATAATATACTTACCTTCATCAAATTTGAGTTCTTGTATAAAAAGATAGAAATATAAGAACTTTGTGTCTAGGACCAAGTTCATGTAAAGTTATTGTACTCTGTTCCGGCATTTATCTACTATGTTACTGCTATGCATACAGTCCTGGTGACCTTGAACACTAGTTAAAGTAGTGCCCAGCTAATAAAGTTGGGTATGGTAGCCCTGAAATGACGCTATAATATCCTTAAGTAAAACATGATGGACATGTTTTCCCGAAATACAGGTCATTCTTTAGTAACTGCTCATTATGTTAAAAAAATAATCAATGCCATCCCACTGAGACTCTCATGTGAGGTTGTAGGCAGCCCTGGTAGTGCCAATCATTTCCAAAAACCATTTCCCAACTAGACCATGTCAATTTATGTATACTTTTTCTTTCAAGTCTCAAAGTGAGCAAACCAAAAATAACAAAAATATTGGACAATATGGAATCCAAGTTTTAAGTGATGTGTGTGAGAGAAATAGAGTAATGACATCCTTGTCATGATATTACTTGTTACCACATGTACAAATGCTATAAGAAGAAAATTGGGCAGCATGCTATTTTTATACAGATTGTATTTTCAAAATATGTATTCATTACCACTTCTTGCACGATCATTACCGGAGGCATAAGCATATCAATATAATTAATTGAACTTGAAAGATCAATAATACCACAAGCTAGTAAGTGAAAACTCAAATTAACACAATCTACGTAAACCCAATCTGAGTGTCGAGCTGTAATCCATGGGGGTAACCCAATGGAATCTATAAGCCTACTATGTGTGTGCTTAAAGGATCCCAAACCCAATCTACCAAAGCCATGTTGATAGGTACATGTTTGAGTCTCTTTTTGCAGTCAGCATGTAAAAGTTTAAGAGAATACCATAGCTAAAATCATGTTTATGTTCAGCCCCAAGCCCAGACGATGTTTATTCTCAGCATAAAGTAAAAATCCACAAGGAATACCTATCATTGCAATATAGAGTAATTTCATCACGAAATGCTAGTAAGTTAAAAGGCCAAACCACCACCAGCCAAAAATCCAGCAAGTCAAAGCATAAACTTAGGTGCCAGCAAATTGTTTGTGTTTCTGATCATTATATCAAAAAAACCTAATACCATCATCAAATCGCATTATAGGACCCTAAAAGTGCATCAAACATTGCATAATAGGACCCAAAAAGTGCATCAAAAATTGTAAAGTTATTCAACTATTATATCCGGTATCATTATCCGGTATTATGAATATGCTTCATCAATCAAAACAAAGTTATTCAACTATTATACATCTAATGAGCCTGCAAACACTACAAATCTGCACCGCTTCCAAAGCATGTTATTCATCATGAGTAGGTGCATAGGCACCTACCTCTTATGCCGATGTCAAAATGTGGTTATTGGTTGCAGCCTCGTGTTATTTTCCAGATTGCTTCCGTTGTAGCATAGTGAATGTGGACTGCATGTACAAATAGGAAGGTCATCTTGGCATTACTCTCCATTGAAGATCCTCAGTAGTTGAACCATCATCTTGTGTGTGTGTGTGTGTGTGTGTGTGTGTGTGTGTGTGTGTGTGTGTGTGTGTGTGTGTGTGTGTGTGTGTGTGTGTGTGTGTGTGTGTGTGTGTGTGTGTGTGTGTTGAGCAAGGTGAAAAGCATGCGCAAGCGTATCAGAGAAAATGGGTTCGTGAATAGAGCCATAGCCTGCCTATCATGAGCAGCAAACCCCATCAGACCAGTAAGAGAAGAGGGAGATTCAGCTAGGTACGGGTATGTGTGTGTGCGTGCGAGTAACTGGTGTGTATGTGTATGTGCTCTCACCTATGTTCGCTTGCGAGAAAGAACCAAACTAGAAAGGGAATGTGGGTATGCAGAGAACGACCACCACTCTTGTAATAAGAGAATACCCATTCCAAAATTAGAGGGGCCATTTAAGCACCCATGCCTAATATTGTTGACTTCATTATGAACACCCATATTTTGTGAATTATCTCATAGATCATTAGTTCAAGTCCACCGCCTGTTCAAAGCTCCAGCTAGCCAAAAGAAACCCCATCAAATAGCAAGAGTTGCGTAGGTGAATATGTAAAGCATGCAGTAAACCAAGTTATATTAAGGTAAAAACCTCCACACTCGGGAAAACCAAGCATCAAGAGTATGTTAAGTATTCAGTAAACCAAGTTTTATTCAATTGAAGACCTCCACAAGGGCAATCAAGCTATATTTAGTAAGCAGTAAACACCATATGTTATATTAGGTTGGAGACCACTACAAATAGTAAGCCAGCAGCTTAGGAAAACCAATCCCAAGGAGTATGGTAGGCAATAAATACATCAAGCTATATTAAGTTGGAGAGCCTCCACAAAACGTAAGCCTGCCAACTAGCCATAGTCTTCTCAAGCATGTTACAAGCCAAGTGTGGAACCCCATTTTAGGGATATAAAAACATTAGATTATTGGACTGAACATATGACGGAAGGTGGTAATTGACAGGTAGCATCAGACATTTCTGAAAGCCCTGTAAAAGTAAAATCAGCATAGTATTAGCCACTAGTGTTCATATATAGATGATCAAGAGATGATTGCTCATGCAATGAGTTAAGTGTAGGTTCACAAAATCTGTATATGTACAAGTATATCATGCTTTATATACACTTTAAGAGGTGCCATGAGCATGGCTTGGGATTAATAGAATGCGTGTGATCCCTACTGCCAAACAATGTGGCAAGAGGCGTAGATAACAAGATATACCTTTGGCACCTGTGTCATAATGTACACAGGCGGAAATTCTGAGCATGGAACACAAATGGAGATTGGTATAGGCTACCAAACCTTGACAAGAATACATGATAGGGATTCCGAAACAGAATTTGGAGTGAGACAAACATCTCTCATCTATTAATGGTAAAACCAAACCGTCACGTTTAAATGTGTGTGTGCGCGTGCGCGTGTGCGTGTGCGTGTGTGTTTGAGAGAGAGAGAGAGAGAGAGAGAGAGAGAGAGAGAGAGAGAGAGAGAGCATGCTTCCATATAGCCATATAAAGTGAAATACATATAAATATATAAGGTTACTCCTTTCTCCCATATATACATAGACACACATGCACACACGCACACATAAATTAATACATACGCGCACGCGTGCGCACACACACACACACACACACACACATTAGTATTGTCATCAAAGGTGATAATATGACCTATGGGACCAAATCAAACATGTCAAACACTGTATTCTAGGTTGACTAATGGCTCTCGATACTTGAGGATTATGGAGATGAGGGTGACAATTGAGCATCCATGAAGTAGTTGGGAGGCTACAAATCAAGTTTGAATGTGATAAAAGTAGAGCACTCAAGTTGGGTAAGAAGCTAAGCCTACTAGACCTGTAAGGGGTATAGTGTATGTACAATAATGGAGAACACTTCCCAAATGTCCCAATACCATGTTTCATATCAAAGAGAGTGGGAGCTAAATTGGATCATTGCTTAGGTGCAAAGTGCAGATGATAAGATAGGCTCAAGAATTTAAAGATGAGTTCAATATATCATCTCTCAAAGATTAACATGCTTTAGCAATTGAGGGCCATATAGTAAATTGGATTGTTATAAATTATTACAACTTCAATATTTAATTTGATGTTTGAAGTCTTCAGCCATCACCATAGTATGATCAAGGTTATCATGATTCAATGTCACTCTCATATCATCATTCATTATCAAAGCATTAGTAAGTGTATGGTCATGATGATGAAGTGTGGGATTTCACTTTTAAAGAAAGATTTCTTGGTATGAAAAATTATGCTCCAAAGACATGGGTCTCCTACGTCATTATAGTGTGTTGGGACAATAAGATGATGATGGCACCGCTCCAATTTCCTTCTTACGAGCACATTTAGCTTAAAATTTTGTGAAATTTTATTAAGTTTGGTTCCACCCACCAAGTTCCAACTCTCTCTCTCTCTCTCTCTCTCTCTCTCTCTCACACACACACACACACACACACACACACACACACACTTAGACAGAGGGAAAGAGGGTATGGAGAGTCAATGAGAATGTTGGATGGTTGAAACTCATTGATGTTTGCTTTACCTCACTCTCAATCTCATATTCACCTAGCTACATTTGTAGACCAAGCTCCATGTAATCTTTCACATGTGGTTAACCTCGCAATTTTTTGAATCCTCAAATATAGAATCTTGAGAGGATATATATGATATCATAATGAATCTTGGAAAGAGTGAGTGCGTTAGTGTAGCAATGGGAGAGTTGTGGGCATTTTGTTAGGCTATGTTGATATGACAAACTAAAGTTTGAGCGTAGTAATGACTTGAGGTTGCATGTGTGTAAGTTGAAGCTTCAATTATGAAATAATTATGGAAACACTCTTTTATTTTTATTAATACAAAGTAATTAAGAGAGAAAGAATGTCTATTTTCTATCTCAAACACTCTTTTATTTTTATTAATACAAAGTGATTACAAGAGAAAGAATGTCTCTTTTCTTTTTCAAATAATGATAGGTAGATAAATAAGACCAGAGAGTCTATCCATGCCTTTAACAAAGTCCCCCTACAATGCACATACACATGGTGCATCAAATATGTCAAGTACCTAACACAACACATAGGTGAACGAAGAGTTAGGTAAGCAGACATCTTCGGGGCCAATTACTTCAAAGCATTGTCAGAGAAAATTCTCAATGGCACTTTATATAGTTTGGTGTACTCCTTTGTAATGAACAATGTTGTATGTGAAGATCCCATTTTACTTAGAGAGAGAGAGAGAGTTGAACTCATGCATCAGCTTTCTTGGCTAATGGAACAACAAAATCTTAGAAATTATGATTGGAATATTATGTGATATGCAAGTTTGCAAATCCTCATAAATTATACATCATGGTTATACATCCCATCTATAGATCCTAGAAAAATTAAGCCATGCTACGAGAAAAAATTTTGTATCACCTCTAAATCATTTGTCAACCAATGCATATCAAAGAATAACCACGTCTATGGAACAATATAGAAACTTAAAGCAACCAGCAATTACTTTATGTTTAAAAAAGGTTATAAGGATAAACACATTGATGGAGGTGGATTTTCAATTGATTGTCTTCTCAGAGAGTTTAGATGTCATCTCCTCCATTTTTTTGTATGAGATGTCACTATTGATAGTTAATTATAATAAATGTCTTATCGTAGCTTTGGAGGATGATCTTAGTTAATAATGAAGCATTCATGAATATATTTGGCAGTACCTTATTCATGCATAGAGAATGTTTGCAACATGTTTGCAAACATTCTATGAGAGAGGAGAATGTCACAAACTTAAGCCTGGCTTCTAATTAGCCGCAGCAACGTACGAGACACATACTAGTACTATATATAATGGAGCTTAAAATTTTCAAGAAAGGAGAGACCCTCCATGTGTCACACTCTGCTTCACTTTAAAGAGAACTTAAGAAACATTTAGTTTGAAATGCAAAAGTGAAGGATAAGTACTTCGATGATAGAAAATGAAAAGACTTTTGAATCCTTGCGATTTAAAGTATACTCTTATTTATAGTATTTATAGTCTTTGAAAAGGTCCAGCCCTCAAATTTCAAAGCTCACCGCTGACCAATGAGTACTTCTATTTTTAAAAACAATTTGAAGGATACCTTTACCTCGCATTTTTGAAGGCCATAAAGAGATTCCCTAAGTTTCCCTCCATGTGTTGCTGCCCATTGAACCTCCCTTTGTAGGTTTGCACAGACCTTCTATGTCGTAAATGATCTTCGACCATTATATTTATACTATATACGATGAGCTTAATATCTTTTAGAAAAGAGAGAGCCTCCATGTGGTGAGTTTTTTGTGCATTGTACAAACTGCACCTCTGCCAGCTTTTGAGCCTTTATCATTGTGGCGTCTTCCTACCTCCTTTTTGAACTCCACTTTTGAGCCTTCATCATTGTGGTGATCTTTTCTCCTTTTATAGGATTGGTTCGAATAGGTTGTACCTGTGTGTGTGTGTATGTGTGTGTGTGTGTGTGTGTGTGT
This sequence comes from Adiantum capillus-veneris, assembly GCF_014529385.1. Classification (NCBI taxonomy): domain Eukaryota; kingdom Viridiplantae; phylum Streptophyta; class Polypodiopsida; order Polypodiales; family Pteridaceae; genus Adiantum; species Adiantum capillus-veneris. Next base: position 79,811,739 of record NC_140940.1, read on the forward strand.
GTGTGTGTGTGTGTGTGTGTGTGTGTGTGTGTGTGTGTGTGAGAGAGAGAGAGAGAGAGAGAGAGAGATACGACTATGTGTACGCACAACCGATGTGTGTATGTGAGAGAGAGAGAGGAAGAGGGAGAGAGAAAATAGCATATTTGAGAGCGCTCACAAGCATTCACCTACATCCAACCAAATGATGCTCATCATTGGTGTCTCTCTCTTCCTTGGTGGCCCCACCGTCACCGGCATTGTCATCACCCTTGTGCTCCTCACACCCATTTCATTTCTTTAGCCTCATCCCCATGCACATGTGCATTGTGCTATTTCTGTGCGTGGCTGGTGTGCTCTTTGCTGGAGGTATTGTGGGTGTTGCTATCCTGTTTGTGCTCTTACGGGTTTGCAATAACTTCAAGGGATGACACCTGTAGGCCGAGGCTCGGATCAAGTAGAGCATATGCAACAGCATGTTTATGAGGGTGTTGAAGAAGTTTGGCAAGAAGCCCGAGACATGCATGGGTGTACAAGCCCAAAGCAAGGCAGTCCCAGGTGCAGTTGCTCTATAGTATAGAAGATAAGTGTGACGTACTAGCTTTTATAAGAGAGAGAGAGAGAGAGAGAGTTGCATATCATTTTTGTGGTAGGTGAGATGAGTTGCACGATTAATGTGGGTGAGGCCTTAGGTAAAGCATAGATATGACTGCTTCCCACTAGAGACTTCCACGTTTGCAAATTAAGAAGGTAAGGCTTGCCCAAGGAAGAGCGTTCAGCATAGATAGATAGATAGATAGATAGATAGAGAGAGAGAGAGAGAGAGAGAGAGAGAGGGGGGGGGCGGGGGGGGCGGGGGGGGACACATTGACACTGCTCCCGCATTTATTTGGATGCCAATAGTGCGTAAAAGAGAGAGAGAGAGAGAGAGAGAGAGAGAGAGAGAGAGTCAATGCTTGAAAAACACTTTTTCCAAAAGCTTGAAAAACCTACAGGAGAGTTTTTGGAGGTAAATTGACTCTTTTGAATGGTTTTAACACTAAATTTTGTAGGTTTTGTCACCTTTGAATTTAAAATTTAGCAATAAATCTCAAAATTTCTAGGTAGGATTGCACTTAACCTAGGTTTTTTTGTGCACTATTAGGAGTACTAGGGAAGAGGGGGGGGGGGCATAAGACCACTTGTGTTGCAAGTGCACAGAGACACAAAGAGGGAGAGAGGCAAGAGAGGTTGGGACGTAGTATGTCTCTCACGAGAGAGAGAGAGAGAGAGAGAGAGAGAGAGAGAGAGAGGAAGAGAGGAAGCAAAAGTATCCCGTCAAGATCTTGCTCCCATACGCAATAGTTAGAAAGGTTCAAAGTCGTGTTCAAAGATAACCGACGGTTTGTGGTGGTCGACCATAGCCGACAAAGGACAAATCACATTGGAACACCGGGACAATTTACACATGCATATTAGCAACATATGCCTTGCAAGGTGAGTACACATTTGTTTGCCTCTATTATAAACCACGTTCTCATATTAACCACGTTCCTGCATATGAGAAATTTTAAAGGTGACATCAAGGTTTTTACACTAAATTTCTCTAAGCTTTGTTGGCTTACTTGCCTTCAAATTTAGAATTAGGAGGTAGACCTATAACATTTACCTTGGATTGCACTAAATCCTTTTCTTTGTGAACGATGCTCATAGAGGTAAGAAGTTCTGGATGAAGGTTTTTACCGTAAAAAGTAAGCTTTGTAGATTTTCTCGCCTTCAAATTTAAAGTTGAGAGGTAGACCTAAAAAATTGTAGATGGGATTCCTCAAAAAAAATGTGGGGTTTTTTTTTAGGGCACGCGATACTATTTATCGAAAACTTGGAAACCATGCATATAGGGTTATTCTAAATCACTATGCTCTTAAATATGAGAAGCTTAGAGGTAATTTGAAGGTTTTAATGCTAAGTTTACTTTGGCTTTTTAGGTTTTCTCGCCTTCAAATTTAGAACTTAAAGATAAACCTAAAAACTTGTAGTTGAGATTACACTAAACCTCAGTTTTTTTTAGCACTCATCGATACACAATCCTCTATATCGTAAACTTTGAAAACTTGCCAATGAGAAGTGTTGAATGTGAATTGCCCACATTCCAAGGTTTTTGAGTACGCGCACGCACGCAGAGAGAGAGAGAGAGAGAGAGAGAGAGAGAGAGAGAGAGAGAGAGAGTCAATCTTGACTAATGACCTGATGACATTTGAGAGAAAGAAAGTGGGGGGAGAGACAAAGAGGGAGGGAAGGAAGGCGGAATAAGAAAATAATATTTATTGTTATAAGAACAATCCTATTAGATATCAAAGATCTAATCGAGGAATCTTGATCGAGAGAGAGAGAGAGAGAGAGAGAGAGAGAGAGAGAGAAGTAATTAAGGGGTTGAATGTCAGCATGTGTGTGTGTGTGTGTGTGTAGGTGTATGTGAGTGTGTGTGTGTGTGTGTGTGTGTGTGTGTGTGTGTGTGAGAGAGAGAGAGAGAGAGAGAGGGAGAGGGGGGGGGGGGGGGGGAGAAAGAAAAAAAAAATCCAGCCACCAATAGTTTCCTCTTCTTATTCACTGAGAGAGACACAAAATACGTTAGTTTACAGAAGAAATGCTTAATCAATACAAATAACAGATCAACGAAGCTGCAACACAAATGAATGAATCTAAAGTGTATTGTAACTTCTTTGAACATTGTAAATGTATATTTAAAATATTATAATATAACAATAGGTATATATATCTCGACAAGTCTTGAATTCAAAACTCTGTGTGTGTGTGTGTGTGTGTGTGTGTGTGTGTGTGTGTGTGTGAGAGAGAGAGAGAGAGAGAGAGAGAGAGAGGGGGGGGGGGGAGAGATTCTTGACTCAAGACCTGATGATAGAGAGAGAGAGAGAGAGAGAGAGAGACAGACAGAGAGACAGAGAGAGGGAGGGAGGGTTAAGAAGAAGAGTGTTTTTATTGTGAGAAGAAAAATCCAAATAGATATCATAGATCTCTTCAGTAGAGAAAATTTACATCTTCATGGAGTGATTAAAGAGACTATATTCCACCCTCCTCACTTGTGCATGCTTGTGTATCAATGTGCACACATACACACTAATACGCGTATGAGTGTGACCTACTAGCCATGCTTTTCTTGGCCGCAGCAACGCACGGGTCACACACTAGTCACATCAGTACATTTGTGTTTTTCTTCTTCTTTATTTTTCCTTTAGCGTTTTCTTCTCCCTAAAGTGTCCTTGCACTATGTAGGTAGTGAATATTTTTTTTTTTGAAGCCGGTATGTCTAAAAGATTTCAGAAAAAGGGTGAATTACCTGGAATTCGAATGAGAAAGCTAATCTGAATGTGCATATGTGACATGCTTGCAAGCTTGTGTATATGTGTGTTGATTGATTTTAGTGCGTTTCACCAATTTGAAAGTCGAGTTGTCATTTTTCATCCAATTTGAGTGTTGATATATATAGTGTTTTAGGTGTGCATGTGCATCGTGAGTGTCTTCAAATGTTGTAAAACACCATTGGACATCTTTATATGATATAGGGACTAGTTGAAGTTCATGTCATACCCACACATAAAGAGTGGATTTGAAATCGTTGTTTATTTGAGTGACACGGCACATAATACAATGATTGTAGTAGTTGATAAACTTGATTTCTTATGTGCCCAAAGAGTTTGTCTAAGGCTTTGGCCACTCAACCTACAAGTTATGGGTTCAAATCCCCGGTTGGGTCACACTCTAGAGGGACACCTTGTGCTCACATGTGTTCATGTTACTATGGCTCTTGCCTTTGGACATTAGAGTGCATCCTCCTCTTGAGCTGGGTCACCCGAGGAGGAGGTTCCTAGCTGGTCGCTACGAGTTCTCTCCGTCGTTCCCAACATGTGGTGCATCAATTAGGTGGCCATGGTGATGCCTACATGTGGCTCTCGCTCGATGGTACACGGCCCTTGCCCAACCATGTAACATGGCTAATATTTGGAAGGGATGAGCACCTCCCCCTGTGGGCCCTCTAGTGTGTCGAAAAAAAAACTTGGTTTCTTATCTCTTACGGCTATAAAACTAATAAAGACAAGATGAATACACATTGTACATACAAGTGTAGAATTATAAAAGTGTCATCGCAATCTACGATATTATCCTTTTCCACTTCTATTTTTGAGTATGGGAACCCTTCGTTTTGGCACCATGGGGAAGGGCTAATATCACATTTGTAATGGATATTTCTCTCTACCAATAGCCATGGTAAAGCTTGTCAGAACTTTGTGACTGCACATGGGAACAAGGGCGATTATAGGCTAGTGAGTAGCAAAAAGAAACTCGAATTTTTAAACGTTTGGTGATTGTTCCTTAGTGCCTACTTAAGCTCCTCTCACAAAGGATAATATCTAGGAAATCAAATCTTTATTCCAACAATAAAGAGCAAAGGCCATGCAAGGTGGAGGCCACTCTTGTTTGTTAACCTTATAATACCAATGCTTGTAAGCTACTGCAAGCATACAAAAACATAGCCATCTGTTTCACAGTAAAGATGTAAATGGTGCTTGCACTTAACGCATACCTAAACTCCTCACATAAGGATATTACTGAAATGTCCAAGTGCTTATAAAACCATGAATTGTCATACCATTATATGATACCCAAAACTACTAAAAGCAAGAAACATTTAAGGCACTGAGAGGAAAATGCCCATGTTTACAATGTGCAAAACATGTTTCCCGACATGCTTCAAGGTTTTTGTATTGAAAATTAAGCTTCAAAAATAAGCGGTACGCCCTTTATTGGCTAATGAGCCGTTTTCAACAACCTACCTCCATGGTAATTGATGACACTTGATTCCACTTATGGAAGAAAAGGCAAGAAGAGTGACGAACAATTTGTAGAAATTGATTTAATCTTAATTGATGTATTAGCTTAACTTACAAATACAACAGATGTTTAAGCTACATTACTTAAATAAGCTTTACAACAATGTGTCTAGACCATGTCACCCTCACTAGGCTTATCGGCTCCATGAGCTTGTTGTTCGAACTGTTCTCTTAGAATACATTGAGTGCAAGGTATGTCCAATTGGGGTAGGGCAAAGAAGCTGTTTTCAACAAATGCAAAGCGAAGGCAGCCTAGCCTCACTACACCTTAAAGCGTACCGCATCACACTATGAAAGAGAGAAAAAGAGAGAGAGAGAGAGAGAGAATTTTAACGTCGTAGGAAAATATCTCAAGAGACCTTAAAGATCTATCCGACAAAACAGAGAGAGCATTCATGGGGTCCCAACCAACCCTCAAGGGTCCTCCCTCACGATTACCAATGTGATATAAGGGAGTCATCTTATATTGAGACCGTCGAAGAGGTTGGTTTAAATACAAAGACGCACCCTGCAGAGAGCAAAAAAGGCTCAAAATTGCCACAACCTTCAGTCTTCAACTAAGCAGCGAATTGAGTCACATTCACCCCCTGAAGTCGAGCACTCCATGCAAACATAACTAAAAAGGTTGAGAATTACATACAAGGGCAGAGGTGATTGTAAAGAGACGGTTGCCGAGCCATAGCACCTCCATTGACTACTCCATAAAGGCCTTTCTTGTGGAAATTTGTCAAGGGACTAAGAATCATCTCTTACTCACAAGGGTGTTAGTTCCATGGAGGTAAGAATGCCTACAAAAGGTGCTGCACTGATAAATAATGGAAATAAATAGGAACACGTTGCCACCGGCATCAAATCATTACAAAACGCATAACTGGCAGTAAGGACCATCTTGGACAAAAACATCTAGCATGGCAAGACATTCACCAGCCAGGCAAGCCAAACCAACACCCCAAAAAGGGTGAAGAAGAAATGATTTGAATTAACTTCAAAAAAAAAAAAAAACAGCTCATAACCTCCTCTCCCCTCCTTTCCTTTCCTTTCCTCTCCTCTCCCCTCCCCTCCCCTCCCCTCTCTCTCGTGTTCTTTCTCGTGAAGGGCTCTTGGATTTGTTCTTAAGACGCTCGAGATTCTTGTCTCGTCACTCAGAGAAGCTACTTCATTGGTGTACCCCAGACCCATCACCAGACCGATATAAAGACAAAAAAGAACAGCTAAAAGCATCACACATGGTACTCATACTGAGTTCCTGACGTGTTGATCAACCCTGCATTCTTGAATACACACAACTCCCTTGAGAAAAATACATCAAAATCATCTCAAACCAGAAATAATCCCACATTCTTCATGCCCAAATGCATGACAAACATCGAATAGACCTGCTCAGCAGAGAGAGAGAGAGAGAGAGAGAGAGAGAGAGAGAGAGAGAGAGAGAGACTGACACATTGGAAGGCAAGACTTTAAACCACCAAAGTCTGCACAAACAGAAGACTCATTTCCTTTGCATGCTATGATGATTTCTTTGTTCATGTTCCTGTATCAGCTTCAGGTTCCAACCGGCAAGCACACTTTCACAAATAGTCATAAATGCCGACCTTACAAAGATATATCAGTAATATCATCTGGACAAGTCAAGCCTGTGCTTTCCATTTATGCACCATGCTCTATTTACAAAGACAGCTTTAGACCTGGTGTGTTTCAATGCAATCTGTTAAACTAGAACCCCACAGTAAATTTTGGGCACATTACATACGTTATTTGCATGCCCTTCACCTCTATGAACACACCCTGCGCACATACTCCACTTTTTGGCAAGGGATTTGACGACAATTCAAGCAGAAAACCCCCAACACTCAAAAGGCGGCGGTAAGCATATTTTGGTTCGACGCTGCCCAAATGCATCAAGACCTCAAAACAAAAGAATAACTTTTATCATTCAAGCATGGTAACCTCTGTGGTCTTTTAGGCTGGCAGGAGGCTTCGACGACGACGACGTACGACTCTTTTAACACAGCTTCCACTTTTTTCTGAGCCATTAGCAATGCCTAGCTGAACTGGAAGATTGTAATCTTTTACTGCAATAACCACAGGAAATCTGACAATATAACGGTGAGCTTCACACGCCTGATCTGGACCTCGATGGTACCATGACTCGTGAAGCTAATCTGTATAGAAGTTCATTGCATGTACTCCCATTCACAAGGCATTACTATCACCTGCAGAGGTACCATACCTGGTTTTTCTGTAGCAACCTGCTGATGATCAAAACTTACCCACCAGGGAGCTATAGACCGGAGTAGCTCAAACATGCTGATTTTGCCACAGATTTGATTGAATGCCTCAAAACTAGTAGCCTGTCATAATCATGATAAAGCGAACACATGCGCTACAGAGTAGGTGGCGCATTATGGACTACCCAATCCATCCACTTCCAATACACTGCAGAGAGGAATCAATCATCGTCTCATTAGATCAACTTGACAACTAGCAAGACACCAGAAGGATATGTATACGAAAGAAAGTACTTTATACCAATCCTGACACCGACTTCATGATCCCGATCCTGGCTTTGCCACCCACACTTGCTTCTACAGAAAGAGAGAATGATTAGACACAGGAAACATACTTGTCGAGAGACATCCTCCACTTGAGAGGAATTCACCTCATGTCCTCCATAAACAGTAGATGAACCAGCTCGCTTGATGGGTGGCTTGCTTGCATCAGGCACTATACTATTATCAAAATCCCTTGGACCCCTTCCCGGCCTCTGGCTGCCTGTGACACTCAAAACAAATTAGTCGTTCACAAGTCTTGAACCAGTGTACTTATTCAAATTCGAGCAGAAAATTCTATAGCTTCAATAAATAAACCTACTTTCTGCTTGCTAACACAAAAAATTGAGCTTGACGATAAAATCTTCATAGGTTTAAAATGCCCTGTTTCCAGTTTAACATGCCCTGTTTCTTGCAAACTTCAAAGCTCACCTGGTGGCGATAGGGAAGGCCCAACAGTCAAATTCTTGGGAGACTCCGCAGAATCACCGCGCTGCCGTACAGTCCAAACTGGACGATCAGGTCTGTCCTTATTTCGTAAGCGTCTACCGTCTTGTCGAGAAGCATCATTTCTGTCCTCCGTGAAAGAGCCAGACTCTAAGTCCGCAGCATTTACCTCTCTACTGCTGGTTTTCCATACTTGAGACTTTGAAAATCGCTTGTCCCGCTCATTTTGTTGGTCAGACTTCTGAAGTAGAAAGGGAGTCCTCGAGGAGGAAGCCCCCTTACTAAGCCGCCCACCACTCTCAATGCGTTGGCTTGCTTTGATGAGTGAAGAATCATCTCCACCTGCATTATGGTTGTTTAAAAAAGCTGCTGCAGGACTTTTTGCAGAAGCTGCGCCACGAGTCCTTCCTACAGGAGCCCCACTCTTACTATCACTTAAAGAACCTGAGTTCCCCGAAGCCACCCCCTGCAATACCCATAAAACAAAAGAATTAACACTACCCAATCTCAAATTCACAAGCTCAAATACACAAGAAACATTGGCGACGACACATGCATTGATTAACTCCTCTTTATCCACCCCCGAAACAATCTTCTTTCCTGCCACAAAACCTTTGACGCCAGCTAGCTCAATGCCACTTTTAACTGCTGTTGTCCCTGCTTCAAGACCAAGAAGATAAAAAAAGTCAGGCACATCAGTCTGTATGTCTTAACAGCAACAGTAATAACAAGCAGTTAAATCATGCGGCCTGCCAAGAGACACATGAAGCCACAAAAATTAAATTTGTCCCTTTTTAACCCCCATCAACTCAATGTCTAGCCATGAAACTTTCACACACGATAAATGTACACCTGCTGAACTTCCAAATGAATTGAAGTGAAACCTTGAGATGATAAATGGTCACTATTAAAAACGAAAAATGATAGATTTCACCCATCTCAATATGTCTGCATTTCATTGATATCAACTAGAAAGTAGACGATTGTGTGTCAGTCATACCAATGACATCTCTATTTATTTATCAATGACATAATTTATAGGATGAGCCAATGAAATAATTTAAATTTTAGTTAAGCCAAGAAGGGTAAGTAATGCTATGGCCTTACCCTTTGGACAGTGGTCATTGGTTTTTGGAAGCAGTCTAAAACCAATGCAGCCCAAAGATAACACTGATATAAAACACAAGCTAACTTTGACCTCACATTGAAAAAACCAAAATAGTATATGCCACAAAGACCAGAATGCTTGCCTTGATTTCTTTCTCCGGCTTTATTGCTAAAATCCTCTGGTATGTTTTTTGCCTCAAGGACTACTCTACCCTTCTTGTCGGCCAGTACATCGCGTCGCTGGCCCTCTTCATATCGAGGAACATAAGTGGCTTTTTCCTTTGGTCTGGGCCCAGGAGAGTACTGTATAGACAAAATACTTACATCTTATAAACATCGCTCGTTTCATTTAATTGGACAGAAAATTGAAAATATTCATTTTTAGGCTCATCCTTGACACATTGCACATGCGTTATACAATTTGATGAGAGAGAAGGGGAAGCGGGAAAGTTCTTTTCCTGAAAGAAGCCAGGCGGGTGGGTTGTGTTGGGGGGTTGCGGGGGGGAGGGGGAGGGGGAGGGGGAGGAGAGGAGGGTGGGGTTTATATGATAAACTGGGCCACCATAGAGTTTACCCTAGCTCCTCGTTTCAACACCATGGACGAAGCACCACCTCGAACGCTGATCTTCCCAGCAGCCAATGATTTCTGCCCAAAATGACATTTGATAAGAAGACGAGATACAGGAACCAGAAAGAAAAGAGGGAAGGGAAGCGGGGGGAGGGGGGTAAATTGGGGGGACTATATTTGACTTAGCTAAACAAGAAAAACTTTAAACGCAACAGTATACTGAATAAAAAGTGTAATCTTAGACTATATATACATATCCCTAGATGATGGCAAGTCTTTAAAAAAAGAGCATTTCACTTTAAAAGAACTAAACATGTCAAAGTGTGATACTCTGGACTAAACATACATATCCCTAGATGATGCCCAAGTCGGGTTTAGTATAAAATATTGTAACATATAACGTTATCGATAGTCACTAATTTGAAGCAAGTGGAAGCTCAACACTGTTGACCTACTCCAATCATTCCACTTCAGATCTGTGACACTGATCCATGCAGACAACATAGCAACTACACTGCCGGCTGTTCCTGTGACACTGAGTAACTTATATCCAGCGTAGCACACAGCCATGTGCAGCACAGATAAGAAAGATTTCCAGTATCAGACATTCTAGGGCAAAACCATACACCCGCATGAGATAGACCTACTAAGGCAAAAACAGATCATGTGCAAAAGATGAGGTTATTCAGCCAACTTTTTGTGATGCTAATTGTGTGTCCATGCGTAATAAACCTTCAAGTACATAGCTGAATCTGGGTGGAGCAATGTCCAAACTTTGGCAGGAAAAAAACCAAAGTTCCATGTAGGTGCACTCTATAGAGCTCTCCAACAACATCCACTGACAATTCTTCTGGTCATTATAACACTCTTATGGAAACACAGGTCCGCCTATTATGTCACGTGACACATCCAACCCTACGTGTCCGTGGACAAACTACAGCATGACCAAGGTTCAGTTCAGTCAAGTCAGTCTATAATAGGAAGTGATCTGGAACTTTCGTGAGTCTGTTCGCACACCATGCATGTCCAGACACTTAGATTAGATGCATATCCTCCGGTTGCACACAGCATGATCATCAACATTCCCATCAGAATCCATCAAGGGAATTTTCCAGTGCATTAAACCTATTTTCTCTATTTTTGACATTTTTCACTTATTTATTAAGTGACTTTTGTTGGGAACTAGGTAGGGCAATTTTGCTAAGATAATATAAAAGCAAACCAGTCTATAATAGGAAGTGATCTGGAACTTTCGTGAGTCTGTTCGCACACCGTGCATGTCCAGACACTTAGATTAGATGCATATCCTCCGGTTGCACACAGCATGATCATCAACATTCCCATCAGAATCCATCAAGGGAATTTTCCAGTGCATTAAACCTATTTTCTCTATTTTTGACATTTTTCACTTATTTATTAAGTGACTTTTGTTGGGAACTAGGTAGGGCAATTTTGCTAAGATAATATAAAAGCAAACCAGAATTAGCACTTTCTGGCAGAAGAGGCAGCAGGAGCACTCGCTCAACAGGTAACTTCTCAGTAGAACCCCATATGCCCTAGCGTTTTTGCTTCACAGCATAAAGCTAGCGTTTTTGGACCAGATCAGCCAGCATTTTTGCTCTTGCAGATCCCTTGCGATTGAAGACCAAGCAGAAGCCCAAGCGTTAGCAGATTCTCCGCAGCAAGACCATTTTCAGCCCTAGCGTTTTTTGCATCTGTATCACACTTCAACGTTTTGCAGATTCACCGCGACGGAACATCAAGAAACATCAACGTTTTCAGTTTCCAGCAATCAGTACCTGCAGTAGAACCCCTGAACCTCGCAGATCTCATGTCACGAGGACGTGGCAATTATTAACCATGTCACAAAGATGTGGCAACTGCTAACCTTGGTTGTTGGTTTCTTTCCAATGGGGTTTATTTTATTTGTTTTGAGACCCTCTTTTTGAAGTAGCAAACGGTCGGACATTGTATGGCCAATGTGAACGGTAGTTTCACCCGCAGACGCGAAGTGGTCGGCACTGGAATTCGTATGGTAAGAGGATGTCTAGGCTCAGAGCAAGATCATATAGGTCCCCCCGTCGCACTTAGCAAGTTGGTGGATACTAGGAAGTGAACTCAATTAAGGCGTAAAGTCAAGGTGGGACTACCAACAGAAAGTATCCGACAGTTGGGCCACATTGCACTTTTGGATGCGGTCCCAATGAGGATAGATGGCCAGAAGACCAGTGGGAGCCCAACGGAAGCATCTCCTAAAATTTAGGGAACTGCTATTTTGGGCCGTGAAATGTGTTCGCGTCCTTACCTCCGGTATGACTAGGGGAACATTTTATAACTCTGCCGCGAAGTCAACTGGGCAACCGGTCAGGATATTTTTAAGCGGTGAACCCGAAATGGGAAAATACTTGTTAATGCGCCAAGTGGCACTTTTCTGAGGACTTTCCTCATGCAAAAGAAAGGGCGCTGAATTTAGAGAAGGGAGAGGCCTCATTATGCAATCTGTCAGGTTAAGAGCTATGGAGTGCTTCCTTTCCCTCTTATGTACAATGCAGTGCCAGGAGTGATGCCCTGCATGCTACGCACTGCCCTCTCTCTCCCCTACGAGCAATATGTTATGCCCCACTAGTGGGCTTTTCATTTGACCAATGTACAGTTATGTGGGTTCATGCGCGATTGCCGAGGCAAGAGCCTCTTGCACAGGTACTGGATTAGTTAGCGGCTAATCCCCCGCAGGTATAGGTGAATTCGGAGAGGTTTCACGCCAGAAATCTCGTCCGATTCAAAGGGCAAGTAGCCCTACAAGTGTGGGAGCTCGAGGTCTTGCTATAGATGCGACCAGCACGCGAAACGGAGCCCAAAACAGGGAATTACAGCCTGCTGTGTATTTTTGCAGGTTTAGGGTTTCGGCCCTAATACCCCCAGGAAGTTCGGGGACGCAAGGGGACCGCTGTACAGGTGAACTGGCGCATTTTCGGGGCAGAAAACAGAGAATTCAGCGTGCTGCAGATTCTCGCCAGGTTTTGCAAAGTGTCCGTATGCGTTGGGAAAGTCACCTATTGCGTGGGGATACTGACTGTGAAGCGTCCTAGTACAGTTATGCTGCCGAAATCGGGCCAGAACAAGTGTTTCTTAGCCTAGATTGTGCGGGGCAGCTTGTGGGGGATCACAGGTTTTATTCCCTTTGATAAAGAATAAAGAAATACCGAAAGGGGCGCCAATTTTGGGGCCTACACGTTGTCAGTGTCTGCTCGGAGCATTCTAGCTTCCGAGCCGTGTGTGTGATTAAGTGTTAATTCCCGTTACAGGTCTCCTTTGCAAAGTGCTCTGTGTGTGTGTCTAAAGTAAAGAATTTCGGGTGAAAGCCAACGCCTACCGCCCTACAGGCCGGTTTCGTGGTTCCGTCGCCGGGACATCAATCACTTTTTCCTTAAAGAGTGAGCCTGGATTGTTTTGGGATAAAGACACAAAGTGCAAGAACGCGGGGATTACACTATGGTCGACAAGGGGAAGGGAATTATGGAAGAGGGTTCCTCTTCAGAGGAGAGGCAGGAGATTCCTATGGTTTTTGAGATTGGCGAGAGCTCACGGCCACGTCAGTCTATACCTCTTGTCAACGTAAATGTCTCTCCAGTAGTACAGGGCTTTATGATTGGAAACTTGAGGATGATGCGTTCAAGACTCAGTTAGTTGCCGCGGTGAATGTCTTTTCGCAGCTGGTGCAGAATCCGAGGTTTATGGAATTCTTGCAAGCGCCACCAATGCAACAGCAAAATAGGCAACCTACGCCGCGTACGGAGCTTGTTGATGCTCAAGCCCAGGTACTTCATGTGGCGCAGGAGGAAAGGGAACACTCGCATGTTGCGGAGTCGGGGGCTCCAAAGCAGGTTCCTCCCATGCTTGAACAGGTGGCTAGAACGCCTATTCCACAGGTTATGCGAGTTCAGCCCGCCACCTTTCAGAGCCAGCATGCTGTCTTGAATGGACAAGGAGCTGGATACCAGGCAATGCACTCAGTTTTTCCACCACCCACGGTACATCCTGGGTATTTCGGGGGTGGATCAGTGTTCCAAAGTATGGCTGGTTATGCGCCTGGAAGTCAGCCGTACATGCCAAGAACAGTGTTCGGGGGTATGCAAGGCATCATGCCAAACCCCATGTATGGTAGTATCGGCATGCAGCAAGGTTTCCACTGCAACCAGGGCCAGTTTGGGGTGCCACAGGGTCATTTTGGCATGGCTGGCTTTTTCTGGACAGCAGCCAGATATCGCACCTCTGACGCAAAATGTGAATGGCCAAAACGTGCCGATCATGCCTACTACAGTGCCCATGTTGCAGACCATTCCGTATGACAACTTGGGGGCACTAGAGAAGCCGAAGGCTTACAAAGAAGGTGGTGCAGCAGTAAAGTTCAGTACCTTCAGTGGTTTCGAGGATAAGTCAAAGGCCCTCACTTTCCTCCAGCAGTTTGATACAGCTTATGCGGGAGGGAATTTTACAGAGGCCTCGAAGGTGAGGAAAGTTGCGACTTTCTTAAAGGACAATGCGCTTACATGGTGGACGACATTGTTAATGCAAGGACACGCACCCGCCACTTGGGTTTACTTCACGCAAATGTTTGCATCTGCTTGGCTGTCAAATGAATTTGAAGCCGACGTCATGACAGATTGGCACCAACTTACTTCAGCTTCGTGCAAGAGCTTGCTGGAGTACAATAGGAGGTTTTGTAAAGTGTTACTCTCAGTGACCTCCTACAGATTTGTGCCATTGACAGAGCAGATAGAGAAGTACTGTTGTGGGCTGCCTAAAGGGCTTCGCGATTACTATACAAAGAACAGAGTGGCTACCCTTACTCAGCTTATGGAAGTTGCGAACACTGGTCTTGCATTGTTGAAAGGAGAGGACAGTGGATTTCCGAGCAGTGACAAAGGAGGGCAGCAAAAGAAAAATTTAGCGAAGAAGCCCTTTGTAAAAACGGCTCCTGATGCGTCACAGGGGTAAGAAAAGGCAACCACAGACAAGGATTCAGCCGGGACTTCTGGAGCGCAGGCAAAGAAACAGAAAAGGAAGCCTTTTGTGCGCAAGTCGCTCGAGGAAAAGGTCCTAATGGCTGAGAACAAATGCTTTATATGCGAGCAACCTGGTCACTTTTCTATCAATTGTCCACAAAGGAAAAGGCAAGCTGACTCAGAGGATAAAGAAGACCACAAAGGCAAGAAGCCAAAACCCACGGCAGGTTTAGTGCCAGACATGGTGGGTGACAAGCCCAGCACAGATGCCAGTGAGTTATGCAAGGCATGGTGTAACCGGCCCGTAGGGCGGTAGGCGTTGGCTTTCACCCGAAATTCTTTACTTTATACACACACACAGAGCACTTTGCAAAGAGAACCTGCGACGGGAGTTAACACTTCAACTCACACACGGCTCGGAAGCTAGAATGCTCCGAGCAGACGCCGACAGCCTGTAGGCCCCAAAATTGGCGCCCCTTTCGGTATTTCTTTATTCTTTAGGAGGGTAAATTACAAGGTAAGGTCCTGGGAATCCTTCACGTGTATCCACCTAGATACCATTTGATTTGGCCAAATTTCGGCAGCATAACAACCCCAAAACTTGTGCGAAACCAATTCCCCTGCTGGAACTCGCTTGCATTGTCGTATACCCTCTGATTCCTGTCCAAAAACAGTAAATTCAGCACGCTGTATTTACTGGTTTTTGCCCTGTTTTCAGCCCCAAACAGTCCCCTAACTGTCCTTTGCCAATGGGGCACGATTCCCAATGATCCTGGCGTCCGTATGGCTGAAAAACAGTCAAATTACAGCGCATACACAGCGCTGATTTTGCACCTGTACGGTGAGGTTATGACCCTCACCAGTGCCTGCTTTGGAGCAGCAGTTAGCTACCCCTGTTCCTGCTCAAGGAGGCTCTTGCCTCAGCACAAAAGCATGAACCCACACAACTGTACATCAGTCAAATGAGTAGCCCTCTTGTGGGGCATCACATAACTGCAAGAGGGGAGAAAGAGAGCAGTATGCAGCGTGCGGGGCATCACTCCCGTCACCATACTGTGCATAGAGGGCAAGGTAAGCATTCCATAGCTTCTGTACCTGTCGCAATCCGCCTGTGGCTGAAAATGGCGCCCCCTTTGATGATATGCAGCTCGTTTTTACCTCCCAGAGTGGCAGAATCGCTCACAAGCTGACACGTCGCCCAGTTTCCGAGTTTGGGCTTTCCCTGCTAAAAATATCTCAACCGGTGCGTCAGTTGACTTCGCGGCAGAGTTGTAAAGTGTTCCCCTAGTCATACCGAAGGTAATGACGCGAACACATTTCGTGGCCCAAAATAGCAGTTCCCTAAATTTTAGGAGATGCTTCCGTTGGGCTCCCACTGGTCTTCTGGCCATCTATCCTCATTGGGACCGCATCCAAAAATGCAATGTGGCCCAACTGTCGGATACTTTTTGTTGGTAGTCCCACCTTGACTTTACGCCTTAATTGAGTTCACTTCCTAGTATCCACCAACTTGCTAAGTGCGACGGGGGGACCTATATGATCTTGCTCTGAGCCTAGACATCTTCTTACCATACGAATTCCAGTGCCGACCACTTCCCGTCTGCGGGTGAATCTACCGTTCACATTGGCCATACAATGTCCGACCGTTTGCTACTTCAAGAAGAGGGTCTTAAACAAATAAAATAAACCCCATTGGAAAGAAACCAACAACCAAGGTTAGCAGTTGCCACATCTCTGTGACATGGTTAATAACTGCCACGTCCTCGTGACATACCCCCCTCTTGAAATCGCAAACGTCCTCGATTGCATACCATAAATACACGTCACTGATGATCTTGTGCTATTAACACTCTTTTATCATCGCATGTATCCGCAAGAAAGGTCGTAACATACATAGATACAAATGACTTAATGAGGCCTTCATACTTTTGCCATTTCCATCTATGGCACTGAATTCATATGTACATTTGATGTACTAGCTCTATCATTACCCCTCCTTTGCACACGTTGGGTTGGGGCATAAGTAGGCTGTAACCCAAAGGCTTCAAGGTAAAGTTGCAATACATTTGGTGACTCTGACAGTTCATGCTCTTCCATCCACTTTGCATCCATAGGCGGATAGTTCTTGAACTTCACCAAATAGCGTCTTGCAACTTGTCCTTTAACTTTTCTGTCCTTATGTGCCAAAACTTGCTCAGGTACTAGGATCTCATCAAGTTCCTCAACTTCTGGCTGATCCTCAACTGGCATATCTTCTGGCCAGCACCCACGAAGGGTCTTAGAAGACTCACGTGAAACGCATTATGAATCTTCCACGCATCAGGCAATTTCAGCCTGTAAGCCACATCGCTGATCTTGTCAAGCACTTGAAAAGGCCCATAGTAACGCATGCTGAGCTTAGGAAACAACCGTTCCTTGCCCTTCATCTTCTTTAACCTTGCCTTTTCGAACCTTAAGAGAACCCAATCACCAGGTGATAGTAGCAATTCACGACGGTGACGATCAGCAGCCTTTTTCTGTTTTGCCTGAGTCTTCTCCAAGGCAACTTTAATCTTCTTATACATCTCATCCATGTTCTCAACATATCGATCTGCCTCAAAGATCTTGTCCTTTGTATGCAAAATGGGAGGAACCTTTTTGCCGCCTTCAACAATTTCAAAAGGTGCTTTGCCAGTAGACGAATGCACTGTATTATTGTACGCATACTCAAGCATAGGCAAATATTGTTCCCACTTGCCCTTATTATCTGACACATAGCATTTCAGCAGATCTAAGACAGTAGAATTGGCCTCTTCTGACTGTCCATCAGTTTGTGGATGAAACGAAGACGAGAACTTGAGCGTAGTACCCATGTTCTCAAACAATCCTCTCCAGAACAAACTGGTCATGCGAGGATCACGATCACTGATAATCGATTGTGGCATACCATGGTACTTAAACACATTGTACATGAACAAGCGTGCCATCTGATCAGATTTTATCTTCTTCCTGACAGGGATAAAATGGGCCTGCTTGCTGAACCTGCAGATAATGGTCCATATACCATCATTCCCTGTTGGTGTCCTTGGAAGATCAAAGATAAAGTCCATAGCAATCCTTTCCCATGGCTTATCCGGAATCGGCAGTGGTTGTAACAACCCTGGTGCCTTTTGCCTGTCAAACTTGACCTTTTGGCAAACTATGCATGCTCGCACAAAGGCATCCACATCTCTCCTCAAGGTAGGCCAATAGAAGAACGTCTCTACCGCTTTAACTGTTGCATCAATGCCACGATGCCCTGCATACGGTGGGACATGACTCTCTTCCATGACCTTATGTCGCAGTGGCCTAGTGACACAAAGTCTGCCATGCATCATCATAAAACCATCTCTGAGGAGGTAGTGCTCGTGATGTTGCCCCTCTTGTAACTGTTCAAAGATCCTTGCAAAATCTTCATCAGCAGTATACTGTTTCTTCATGTCATCTAACTCATGATGATAAGGAATCGACACAGCTGAAATTTGTGGCTTTCTTGATAACGCATCAGCCACAACATTCTTCTTGCCTTCCACATGCATAATCTGGAAGTGGAACATGGAAAGAATGTTTGCCCATCGCATATGCTTTTCGGATAACTTTGACTGTGTCAAGAAGTATCGCAAGGTCTGATGATCTGTTTGGACAACAAAATCAGCACCTAAGAGGTAGTGCTTCCAGCTAGAAAGCGCATGAATCACGGCCAAGAGCTCTTTCTCATAGACTTGCATAGTCCTCTCTGGCCCTTGCAAAATTCGGCTTTCATAGGCTACTACCCGTCCATCTTGCATTAGCACTGCTCCGATGCTACTGCCACACGCGTCACATTGGACCACAAATGACTTCCTGAGATCTGGCAAAACAATAACTGGATCTGAAGTCAACTTTTCCTTTAAGAGACTAAAAGCTGAAATCTCTTTTTGGGTCCATCTGAAAGTGACCTCTTTCTTTTGCAATGCGTGAAGAGGCGATGCTATCTCTGCAAAATTTCTGATAAACCTTCTATAGTAGGAACACAATCCCAAGAAGCTTCTGACATCGTGCACAGTCTTCAAGTCTGGCCATGAAGCCCTGTACTACTGGAGGGACATTCACGTTGACAGGAGGTACACACTGACGTGGCCGTGAGCTCTCGCCAATCTCAAAAACCATAGGAATCTCCTGCCTGTCCTTTGGAGAGGAACCCTCTTCCATAATTCCCTTCCCCTTGTCGGTCATAGTGTAATCCCCGCGTTCTTGCAATGTGTGTCTTTACCCTGAACAATCCAGGCTCACTCTTTGAGGAAAAAGTGATTGATGTCCTGGCAACGGAACCATGTAACCGGCCCGTAGGGCGGTAGGCGTTGGCTTTCACCCGAAATTCTTTACTTTATACACACACACAGAGCACTTTGCAAAGAGAACCTGCGACGGGAGTTAACACTTCAACTCACACACGGCTCGGAAGCTAGAATGCTCCGAGCAGACGCCGACAGCCTGTAGGCCCCAAAATTGGCGCCCCTTTCGGTATTTCTTTATTCTTTAGGAGGGTAAATTACAAGGTAAGGTCCTGGGAATCCTTCACGTGTATCCACCTAGATACCATTTGATTTGGCCAAATTTCGGCAACATAACAGCCCCAAAACTTGCGCGAAACCAATTCCCCTGCTGGAACTCGCTTGCGCTGTCGTATACCCTCTGATTCCTGTCCAAAAACAGTAAATTCAGCACGCTGTATTTACTGGTTTTTGCCCTGTTTTCAGCCCCAAACAGTCCCCTAACTGTCCTTTGCCAATGGGGCACGATTCCCAATGATCCTGGCGTCCGTATGGCTGAAAAACAGTCAAATTACAGCGCATACACAGCGCTGATTTTGCACCTGTACGGTGAGGTTATGACCCTCACCAGTGCCTGCTTTGGAGCAGCAGTTAGCTACCCCTGTTCCTGCTCAAGGAGGCTCTTGCCTCAGCACAAAAGCATGAACCCACACAACTGTACATCAGTCAAATGAGTAGCCCTCTTGTGGGGCATCACATAACTGCAAGAGGGGAGAAAGAGAGCAGTATGCAACGTGCGGGGCATCACTCCCGTCACCATACTGTGCATAGAGGGCAAGGTAAGCATTCCATAGCTTCTGTACCTGTTGCAATCCGCCTGTGGCTGAAAATGGCGCCCCCTTTGATGATATGCAGCTCGTTTTTGCCTCCCAGAGTGGCAGAATCGCTCACAAGCTGACACGTCGCCCAGTTTCCGAGTTTGGGCTTTCCCTGCTAAAAATATCTCAACTGGTGCGTCAGTTGACTTCGCGGCAGAGTTGTAAAGTGTTCCCCTAGTCATACCGAAGGTAATGACGCGAACACATTTCGTGGCCCAAAATAGCAGTTCCCTAAATTTTAGGAGATGCTTCCGTTGGGCTCCCACTGGTCTTCTGGCCATCTATCCTCATTGGGACCGCATCCAAAAATGCAATGTGGCCCAACTGTCGGATACTTTTTGTTGGTAGTCCCACCTTGACTTTACGCCTTAATTGAGTTCACTTCCTAGTATCCACCAACTTGCTAAGTGCGACGGGGGGACCTATATGATCTTGCTCTGAGCCTAGACATCTTCTTACCATACGAATTCCAGTGTCGACCACTTCCCGTCTGCGGGTGAATCTACCGTTCACATTGGCCATACAATGTCCGACCGTTTGCTACTTCAAGAAGAGGGTCTTAAACAAATAAAATAAACCCCATTGGAAAGAAACCAACAACCAAGGTTAGCAGTTGCCACATCTTTGTGACATGGTTAATAACTGCCACGTCCTTGTGACACATGGGGTAAAGTTAGGGATCAGACAGCACTAATCTTCTTTGATCCAGGTGCCAAAGCCAACTTTATCTCACCAGAGTTAGCTATGAAGCTGGGCATCAGAGCTGAAGAGATGGGGTACACAACAGAGGAAGGGTTTGCATGTCTTGGCCACTCAGAGTGTGTTACTCCCATCATTGGAAAACTGCGTCTGCATATTCAGTCGTATGTGGACACTGAAGAGTTTTACATCATGCCGCTGGAAGGTTGTGACGCCTTGTTGGGGATCCCGTGGATGTTCAGAGCGCATGGAGTCTTGGATGCCCACAACAAAAAGATCATTGTACAGCATAGGGGCAAAACTCACATCTTGGATGTAAAGCTTAGAGGAGAGTCCGTCCCTATTGTATCTGCTTCTGCTATCACTTCTGTAATAAAGAATCATCTTTCTGTGTACTTGATTTTTGCACGTGATATCTCAGATAGTGATCAGTCAAATTTATCTATGTTAGATAAAGAAAGGTCAGCATTTTTGCAAAAGTTTAGTGACTGTTTTTCTGATTCATTACCGTCGCAATTGCTGCGAGAGAGACCTGAGGACCATCGGATAGATTTGGTGCCAGGGTGTAGCCCACCAAATAGACCTCCCTACAAGGTTAGTGCGGCGCAACAGAAAGAGATTATGGGCCAAGTTGAGGAGTTATCAGAGAAGGGGCTGATTCAGCCTAGTTCTTCACCCTATTGCTCCCCAGTGCTCCTAGTGCAGAAGAAGGATGGCTCATGGCGCATGTGTATTGATTACAGTGCGTTGAATAAGAATACCATCAAGAATAGGTTTCCTATTCCTAGAATTGATGATATTCTTGATCGTTTAGAGGGTGCTGCAATTTTCAGCAAGATAGACCTTAAGAGTGGGTACCATCAGATTCGTATAAGGCCAGAGGATGTGCACAAGACTGCGTTTAGAACGACATTTGGTCTTTATGAGTTTTTAGTGATGCCGTTTGGGCTAACAAATGCTCCTGCCACGTTCAACAGAATGATGGACCGGATTTTCCGCTCGCATCAACAGTTTATTGGAACGTTCTTCGATGACATGATAGTGTATTCGAAGAATGAAGAGGAGCATAGGCGTCACTTGACCATTGTGTTCGAAGAGCTGCGCAGTCACAGGTTACTTGTCAATCCTAAGAAAAGTGAATTCTTCCTCGAAGAGATCCACTTTCTGGGCCACATAGTCTCAAAGGATGGTGTTAGAATGGATCCCGCAAAGGTCGAAGCTATCAAGACATGGCCAGACTTGAAGATTGTGCACGATGTCAGAAGCTTCTTGGGATTGTGTTCCTACTATAGAAGGTTTATCAAAAATTTTGCAGAGATAGCATCGCCTCTTCACGCATTGCAAAAGAAAGAGGTCACTTTCAGATGGACCCAAAAAGAGATTTCAGCTTTTAGTCTCTTAAAGGAAAAGTTGACTTCAGATCCAATTATTGTTTTGCCAGATCTCAGGAAGTCATTTGTGGTCCAGTGTGACGCGTGTGGCTGTAGCATCGGAGCAGTGCTAATGCAAGATGGACGGGTAGTAGCTTATGAAAGCCAAATTTTGCAAGGGCCAGAGAGGACTATGCAAGTCTATGAGAAAGAGCTCTTGGCCGTGATTCATGCGCTTTCTAGCTGGAAGCACTACCTCTTAGGTGCTGACTTTGTTGTCCAAACAGATCATCAGACCTTGCGATACTTCTTGACATAGTCAAAGTTATCCGAAAAGCATATGCGATGGGCAAACATTCTTTCCATGTTCCACTTCCACATTATGCATGTGGAAGGCAAGAAGAATGTTGTGGTTGATGCGTTATCAAGAAAGCCACAAATTTCAGCTGTGTCAATTCCTTATCATCATGAGTTAGATGACATGAAGGAACAGTATACTGCTGGTGAAGATTTTGCAAATCTTTGCACAGTTACAAGAGGGGCAACATCACGAGCACTACCTCCTCACAGATGGTTTTATGATGATGCATGGCAGACTTTGTGTCACTAGGCCACTGCGACATAAGGTCATGGAAGAGAGTCATGTCCCACCGTATGCAGGGCATCGTGGCATTGATGCAACAGTTAAAGCGGTAGAGACATTCTTCTATTGGCC
This sequence comes from Adiantum capillus-veneris, assembly GCF_014529385.1. NCBI lineage: Eukaryota > Viridiplantae > Streptophyta > Polypodiopsida > Polypodiales > Pteridaceae > Adiantum > Adiantum capillus-veneris. The sequence goes on from NC_140940.1 coordinate 79,834,208, forward strand.
TACCTTGAGGAGAGATGTGGAGGCCTTTGTGCGAGCATGCATAATTTGCCAAAAGGTCAAGTTTGATAGGCAAAAGGCACCAGGGTTGTTACAACCACTGCCGATTCCGGATAAGCCATGGGAAAGGATTCCTATGGACTTTATCTTTGATCTTCCAAGGACGCCAACAGGGAATGATGGTATATGGACCATTATCTGCAGGTTCAGCAAGCAGGCCCATTTTATCCCTGTCAGGAAGAAGATAAAATCTGATCAGATGGCACGCTTGTTTATGTACAATGTGTTTAAGTACCATGGTATGCCACAATCAATTATCAGTGATCGTGATCCTCGCATGACCAGTTTGTTCTGGAGAGGATTGTTTGAGAACATGGGTACTACGCTCAAGTTTTCATCTTCGTTTCATCCACAAACTGATGGACAGTCAGAAGAGGCTAATTCTACTGTCTTAGATCTGCTGAAATGCTATGTGTCAGATAATAAGGGCAAGTGGGAACAATATTTGCCTATGCTTGAGTATGCGTACAATAATACAGTGCATTCGTCTACTGGCAAAGCACCTTTTGAGATTGTTGAAGGCGGCAAAAACGTTCCTCCCATTTTGCATACAAAGGACAAGATCTTTGAGGCAGATCGATATGTTGAGAACATGGATGAGATGTATAAGAAGATTAAAGTTGCCTTGGAGAAGACTCGGGCAAAACAGAAAAAGGCAGCTGATCGTCACCGTCGTGAATTGCTACTATCACGTGGTGATTGGGTTCTGTTAAGGTTCGAAAAGGCAAGGTTAAAGAAGATGAAGGGCAAGGAACGGTTGTTTCCTAAGCTCAGCATGCGTTACTATGGGCCTTTTCAAGTGCTTGACAAGATCAGCGATGTGGCTTACAGGCTGAAATTGCCTGATGCATGGAAGATTCATAATGCGTTTCACGTGAGTCTTCTAAGACCCTTCGTGGGTGATGTGCCAAAAGATATGCCAGTTGAGGATCAGCCAGAAGTTGAGGAACTTGATGAGATCCTGGTACCTGAGCAAGTTTTGGCACATAAGGACAGAAAAGTTAAAGGACAAGTTGCAAGACGCTATTTGGTGAAGTTCAAGAACTATCCGCCTATGGATGCAAAGTGGATGGAAGAGCATGAACTGTCAGAGTCACCAAATGTATTGCAACTTTACCTTGAAGCCTTTGGGTTACAGCCTACTTATGCCCCAACCCAACGTGTGCAAAGGAGGGGTAATGATAGAGCTAGTACATCAAATGTACATATGAATTCAGTGCCATAGATGAAAATGGAAAAAGTATGAAGGTCTCATTAAGTCATTTGTATCTATGTATGTTACGACCTTTCTTGCAGATACATGCGATGATAAAAGAGTGTTAATAGCACAAGATCATCAGTGGCGTGTATTTATGGTATGCAATCGAGGACGTTTGCAATTTCATGAGGGGGGTATGCCACGAGGACGTGGCAGTTATTAACCATGTCACAAAGATGTGGCAACTGCTAACCTTGGTTGTTGGCTTCTTTCCAATGGGGTTTATTTTATTTGTTTTGAGACCCTCTTTTTGAAGTAGCAAACGGTCGGACATTGTATGGCCAATGTGAACGGTAGTTTCACCCGCAGACGCGAAGTGGTCGGCACTGGAATTCGTATGGTAAGAGGATGTCTAGGCTCAGAGCAAGATCATATAGGTCCCCCCGTCGCACTTAGCAAGTTGGTGGATACTAGGAAGTGAACTCAATTAAGGCGTAAAGTCAAGGTGGGACTACCAACAGAAAGTATCCGACAATTGGGCCACATTGCACTTTTGGATGCGGTCCCAATGAGGATAGATGGTCAGAAGACCAGTGGGAGCCCAACGGAAGCATCTCCTAAAATTTAAGGAACTGCTATATTGGGCCATGAAATGTGTTCGCGTCCTTACCTCCGGTATGACTGGGGGAACATTTTATAACTCTGCCGCGAAGTCAACTGGGCAACCGGTCAGGATATTTTTTAGCGGCGAACCCGAAACGGGAAAAGGCTTGTAAATGCGCCAAGTGGCACTTTTCTGTGGACTTTCCTCATGCAAAAGAAAGGGCGTTGAATTTAGAGAAGGGAGAGGCCTCATTATGCAATCTGTCAGGTTAAGAGCTATGGAGTGCTTCCTTTCCCTCTTATGTACAGTGCGGTGCCAGGAGTGATGCCCTGCACGCTACGCACTGCCCTCTCTCTCCCCTACGAGCAGTATGTTATGCCCCACTAGTGGGCTTTTCATTTGACCAATGTACAGTGATGTGGGTTCATGCGCGATTGCCGAGGCAAGAGCCTCTTGCACAGGTACTGGATTAGTTAGCGGCTAATCCCCCGCAGGTACAGGTGAATTCGGAGAGGTTTCACGCCAGAAATCTCGTCCGATTCAAAGGGCAAGTAGCCCTACAAGTGTGGGAGCTCGAGGTCTTGCTACAGATGCGACCGGCACGCGAAACGGAGCCCAAAACAGGGAATTACAGCCTGCTGTGTATTTTTGCAGGTTTAGGGTTTCGGCCCTAATACCCCCAGGAAGTTCGGGGACGCAAGGGGACCGCTGTACAGGTGAACTGGCGCATTTTCGGGGCAGAAAACAGAGAATTCAGCGTGCTGCAGATTCTCGCCAGGTTTTGCAAAGTGTCCGTATGCGTTGGGAAAGTCACCTATTGCATGGGGATACTGACTGTGAAGCGTCCTAGTACAGTTATGCTGCCGAAATCGGGCCAGAACAAGTGTTTCTTAGCCTAGATTGTGCGGGGCAGCTTGTGGGAGATCACAGGTTTTATTCCCTTTGATAAAGAATAAAGAAATACCGAAAGGGGCGCCAATTTTGGGGCCTACAGGTTGTCAGTGTCTGCTCGGAGCATTCTAGCTTCCGAGCCGTGTGTGTGATTAAGTGTTAATTCCCGTTACAGGTCTCCTTTGCAAAGTGCTCTGTGTGTGTCTAAAGTAAAGAATTTCGGGTGAAAGCCAACGCCTACCGCCCTACGGGCCGGTTTCATCTCACCTTTCCGCAACAGATCCTCGCCGCACGGTCATATCCCACGAAGTTTGCAGTTTCATTCCAAAAACGCAGATTTCAGCATCTACGTTTTCAGCGCGTCGTCGTTGCATCGACATCGTCACCGACATAGAGTTAGAATTCAGCAGATAAAGATTTGCAGATTTCAGTCATTAGCATTTTCAGATTTCAGCCCGTCTCGTCGTCGTCGACATTGTCGGCAAGTCCAAGCATTGTAGAGATTTGTGCAATCATAAGTAGACCCCTCTCGCCATAGAGAGTGGGGCCTTCGGAGGAGGGTTTTACGTCTCTGGTGTCGTATTCTCTTCTCTCTCTATCTCTCCGTCTCATGCACTTCCATTCACAGTGTCCATTGCACTCTCTCACTAAAGGAACGGAAGGCTCTCCCTTTCGTAAGTAAAAGGAACCTTGAGCACACTTCGGAGCACTCATCTTGAGCAAAGTTCAACATTCACTTCCACTGCACCTACATTGGTATCAAAGCTTTGACAGTGTTCTATATCACTCAAGGAAATAACCACAAGAACCACATAAATTGTTTTTGCTTGTTGCGGTCGCACGTAACCCAAGTCCTCTTGGGCGTGTCGATTCCTAATCGTGATTTAGAAGAGTGACAGGAAACCCAAGAAAGAAGGACTTGTCCAGTCTCGCCTTGTGCCTCTTTTCACTCATTGAGAGCGGACCGTGCACTTAGCGGCCGGCCAATTGACGTGAGGTGGGAAAAAGCAACCTTGGTGTGAGCGCAAGGCCGCCAAGGGGTGCGCCCGCGGAAAAGAGTAGAACTCGGGTGAAGAGAAGATCCTTCTCTAACACAGATTGCAAGCGAAAGAAGAACCTCAAGAACCTCAAGACCCTCGAGAACCTCAAGAACTCAAGACCCCCAAGAACCCAAGACTTCAGTGGATGGTCATCACCCGAAGCGGAATGGATACTTCGCATGGAGGTGGTGAGCATGGGACTGGCAACGAAGAGTTTTCCCCACCAGGAGGTTTTTCTGACCCTCCCCCTTCCCCATCTACACCAAGGATTGCACTAACTCCTATAGAGGCTTTCGACGAGATAATGGATAGTAAGCTAGAAAACGACGCAGAAATGGCGGCCATAGAACGTAAATACGGAGAACGAATGACAGCCATAGCACATGAACGCGAAGAAAGATTGGCAGCCATCGAGCGTAAATACGAGCAAGCACGCTTAGAAGACAAAGCAAGAGAAGCAGAATTTGATCGCAAGAACAAAGCAAGAAAAGAGAAGAGCGACCAATACATGAAAGAGTTCTTGCGACTCTTTTCTATTGTGCAAGTGCAGTTTGCACAGAATCAGGAAAAGGAGACTCTTTCATTCTTTTCTTCTCCAAAGCACTACACCCATGATTTGGTTGATAATGACAAGCATGATGAATTGCATGACAATGACAAGCATGATGAATTGCATGACAATGACAAGCATGATGATTTGCATTATCAAGATGTGATTTCTCACGAGCATGATGATTTGTATGACCACGATGTGATTGTTCACAAGAATGACGGTTTAGTTGATGCTTTTTCTAGCAAAGCTAACCTCGTTGCAGATTCGATCAATCACGAAGAATCGATCTTGGCTTTTGAGTCGAGGTCCACAGCACCCCCCCAAGCAGATTCGATCAAACACGACGAACCGATCTCGACTCTCGAGCCTAGGTCCAAAGAACCCTTACAGAAAGTACTATGTGTTCGAATGATTAGTCAACACGCATTGTTCGAGTGTTTCATTCGTGATCGTTTCCTCTATTTTAGTCAGCGTCTTCATGAGATTCCTTTTCCTAGGCATGACATATTGTACGTTGAGCACGTCTCACTCATGAATGAACACGGATGTATGCGGATTGCTCATGAAAAGCTGAAAAGTATGCATTCAAGGAAGTCACAATTCATGCCTCTTCCTTGGCACGACCAAGTTGTAGAAAGAGCACAAGAAAGTGTGAGTACCAAGCATGGGCACTTCCGTTGTGAATTGCCACAGTTGATTGATTTAGCTCAGAAAGACAAGATTCAACCCCATTGGTTGCGTGTGTGTGGTGAACGGGTTGGCCCTCCGTCTATTTGTTCATCTACATTGCATGCACAATCTTTTAGGAAGACAAGATTTTTTCCAGTCATTTTACATGGAATAGGTATGTTCATGTTTTTCTTTTGGAAGTGGTTTCAAGAATTTTCAGCCATCGAGATTCTTGAAGAAGAAAGAAGCATGACTCTAGACGAAGTTGAAGCATCGAAGGAGCCACAGAAGACTGTGTCGCTTTTGGCGCAGCCCAAAGAAGCAAGCGTTGCAGACCTTTATGAAGTTCAAGTACTGCACGACCCACACATCAGAGTGGGCCGGCGAAGAGTCCCTTCCAGGATTCCGGATGCTATTGGCGATCTCCCTGGACGCCATACAGTTTGGTACCAATACCTCACTTTGAAAAGGAGGGGATGTCACGTGACACATCCAACCCCATGTGTCCGTGGACAAACTACAACATGACCAGGGTTCAGTTCAGTCTAGTCAGTCTAGAATAGGAAGTGATCTGGCACTTTTGTGAGTCTGTTCGCAGACCGTGCATGTCCAGACACTTAGATTAGATGCATATTCTCCAGTTGCACACAACATGATCATCAGCATTCCCATCAGAATCCATCAGGGGGGGTTTTCCAATGCATCAAACCTATTTTCCCTATTTTTGACTGTTTTCACTTATTTATTAAGTGACTTTTGTTGGGAACTAGGTAAGGGCAATTTTGCTAAGACAATTAAAAAGCAAACCAGAGTTAGCACTTTCTCGCAAAAGAGGTAGTAGGAGAAGGAGCACTCGCTCAACAGGTAACTTCTTAGCAGAACCCCAGATGCCCTAGCGTTTTTGCTTCACAGCATAAAGCTAGCGTTTTTGGACTAGATCAGCCAACATTTTTGCTCTTGTAGATTCCTGGCGACAAAAGCCCAAGCGTTAGCAAATTCTCCGTAGCAAGACCATTTTCAGCCCTAGCGTTTTTGCATCAGCATCACACTTAGCGTTTTGCAGATTCGCCGCGACGGAACATCAAGAAACATCAGCGTTTTCAGTTTCCAACAATCAGTACCCGCGGTAGAACCCCACAGTAGAACCCCCGAACCTCGCAGATCTCACCTTTTCGCAGCAGATCCTCGCCGCACGGTCAGATCCCGCGAAGTTTGCAGTTTCAGCCCGGAAAATGGAGATTTCAGCATTTGCGTTTTCAGTGCGTCGTCGTTGCATCGTCGTCATCGACATCGTCACCAACATAGAATCAGAATTCAGCAGATAAAGATTTGCAGATTTCAGTCATTAGCATTTTCAGATTTCAGCCCGTCTTGTCATCATCCTCATCATCGTCGACATCGTTGGCAAGTCCAAGCATTGTAGAGATTTGTGCAATCATAAGTAGACCGCTCTCGCCATAGAGAGTGGGGCCTTCGGAGGAGGGTTTTACGTCTCTGGTGTCATATTCTTTCTCTCTCTATCCCTCAGTCTTATGCACTTCCATTCACTTTGTTTGTGTCCATTGCACTCTCTCACTAAAGGAACGGAAGGCTCTCCCTTTCGTAAGTGAAAGGAACCTTGAGCACAGTTCGGAGCACTTATCTTGAGCAAAGTTCAACATTCACTTCCGCTCCACCTAACATTCTGCCACTGAGTATGCACTTCAGCCATGGACTGCTGAGACAAAAAAATTTGCAAACTGGGGATCTTAAGCAAACTGAAGCATCTGCTTGGTGCACTTGTCAACCTGTTGTCGACGTTGCATCTCCAAAAATTCATACTGTGTAGGCCGAGGTGGCCCGTACTCATCTTCTGTTAAGTCGTTTAAATCTTCTGCGTTGTCTCCTCCCGCCTCAGCGGTTACAGAAGAGGTCAAATAATTCTTTTCGAAATACATAAGTGTCGCAAGAAAAAGGGATCGGATTTCCTAGCAGAAGAAAAATCGGCCGTGCTCAGATACCACTTTAACAAACTGGGCACCCCAAGTCGAGATTCTACTGCGACATGGAAGAGATTCACTTCAAAACACTTCACAAAATCAAAAGAGTCGACACGGCCCGGCGTAGTTCCATGCCAAGAGGTAATGGCCCCAAAGACTGCTGCCCAAAAGCAACAACGAAAATCGTGGCCCCGTACAATTTTACCACGTCAACAATCAACGCGTTTTACGGTAGCCAGTACAACCAACGCTTTTCCTCGCGTCCGTACAGCTGCCACGTAAGCCAATTAGCGTGGATTGCGACGATCCGTACAGTCAACCAATCAACATGAATTACGATGGTGCGTACTGTCAATCAATCATCCCTTTTTTGTGTGTGTGTGTGTGTGTGTGTGTGTGTGTGTGTGTGTGTGTGTGTGTGTGTCTGAGCACTGCCACATCATCAATTTGTGACATTCTCACTAGAGAAACTCAAAGGGACAAAACACGTCTCAAATAGAGATTCTTGGTCGGAATATCATTGCACACAAAAAGGCACTCGAGAGAGGTATCTCAAATGCCAATCCACTTCCTGCAAGGAAGCTGGCTCATCTCTTTCTGTTTAGCAAAAAAAATTCGATTGATAGTCGACTCACCTTGACAACAAGGTCTACAACTTCATGCGTTATCCATGTACCCAAAGTGTCACGTGCACATCTAACCCTATGTGCATGTGAACAAGCTGTCCTACTTCTAGGGTTTAGGTAAGCCTAGGAAGTGTTCTGGCAACCTTGTGAGCCTATACACAGGCCGTGCATATCCAGGCACTTAGAGTAGCTGCATACCCTTTGATTGCACAACCCATAGCATTAGCATCATGATACAGTACCAAGCATGAGCATGCTCCACTGCATGGATCAGGTTTTCTGTCACAAATTGCTTACGTAAGCCACCGAAGACCTGAGTAACAAATCCCAACCGAGGGGCCTAAACCCTAAGAATAAGCCCAAGTGACAAGAGAATAAAAAGAATAAAATAAAGCAGGACCCACACACACACACACAAAAAGACTCGCGTAGAAACTGATGACGTGGCAATTGTACGGACAGCCTAGATTTTGCATTGATTGCTAACGTGGCGGCCTGTACGGATTTCCTTGTTTCACACTGACACCCTGTACGGGTTTCTGTGATTTGAGCTGGTTGGTTTTTCAACACCGGCTTTTGGGCCAATTGCTTTTAAGTTTGAAGCTTTTCACTGTAACTGCTTTTAATGGCCAAGGGCCTTTGAATATGAGGCTAGGGCTCATTCTCTGGCACTCTTCTGGGAGAAGGTGCAGAGCATGGAGTACCGACTTATACTGTGTTGACTGAATATAAAGAAATACCGAAAGGGACGTCAATGTTTGGGGCCAACACTCTCTGGGGTGGGATTCCGCCACTCCGTGTCGCGTGTTGTCTCTCTCTTTCAATTCAATCTAAAAGTCTGTTCAATCTGTTCTTTTCTATTGGCACGTGTGCCCGTCTTGTGACAGTGGTATCAGAGCATCAGGCGTGTGCTTTTTTGAAAGCATACCGGTCCTACAAAAGAGGAGACAGAGCAAACCGGCGCTTCCAAAGTCTATTGGAATCTTATCTGAAGTATCTTCGGTCCCAACCGCGGACTTATTAGCGACCCCCACCCTTACTTCATCGCACATCGGGTGCGCTCCGATCTTCACTGCTCTATCTTACAGGGCATAAGCCATAAAGAACCCAAGACATGGCGTTCATGGATTGAACAGAATATTTGCATTTTCTTCTCGACGAGCTTCACGACATTCTTTCGAGCATCCTCAGCAGAATATTCTGATGTTGCAAACTTTTCAACAATTTTTGAATTACATATTACCCCCTCTGATGCCTCAGGTGGTCTCTCCTACTCCGGCACCAGAAAGTACGAGGGCTTCCAACCAACAACCTTCCCAGCCGTTTGTTCTGATCCGGGGAGTCTTCAGCAATATGGTGCAACCATCTGACCCTGATCCAATGCAACCGCCTTTGCACTGCCTCCACCGCCACCACACTACAATGGTTGGAGCCCATATGGATACCCTTATTATCCATACCCGGGATATGCGCATAACCAACCCAAAGATTTCAAGGATAGTGGCATGCCGATCACATTCTTCACTTTTTCCGGGGTGAAAGATCGAGAGAAAGCATTGCAGTTCCTACAGCAATCCGACAACATCTATGCTTTGGGGAACTATACAAAAGCATCCAAGATTTCTGGAGCAACGGGATTTCTCAAAGATAATGCTATGCAATGATGGAGTTCGATCGAGACACAACCACATGCTCCAAGGACCTAGCAAGCTTTCAAGACAGTTTTGGCACGCAGTTACATGACTTCTATGTTTGAAGTCCGAATTTTGGGAGAGAGGGGCAACTAGAAAATGCTTGCCACCGAAACCATGGGCGACTATAACCAAAGGTTTGTCGACGTGTACCTTTTGGTGTCCTTTAGGATCGTTCCCTTGGAGACCCAATGCGAGCAATACACCATTGGACTACCATCACCATTGCAGGAATATTGTCTCTCCAAGCAAGTCTCCACCATGCAAGAGCTTATGGACCATGCCGCGGTCGGCTACAAACGGATGAAGGGAAAGCTAGAGTTTACCACAGAAGAACCTCCGACCACTAACCACAACTCTCGACAACAACGAACAAATTCTCAAGAGTCATGAAAATCAACCGCAAAGGCCTCGTTTGACGCCTCAACAACAAGACACCTTACTACAAGAAGGCCGATGCTTTGGATGCTTTCAAACAAGGCAATCACCAACGTGTGACTACTATCTATCCTTTTTGTTGATTTCTTTCTTATTATCTATTTGCTTTCACTTTTTGGAAACACCCCTCGGGAAATCTAACTGCCCTGCATTGCATAGCTAGTGTGGAACTGTCCAGAGGGAGTCCAGGCCTGAGGGCAAGAGAGCACTAAGGTTGGACAAGGACTATGGTTAGCCAAGTGGGGTCATTGACTAGCCAAAGTGGAATCCTTTGCTACAGAGGCTACATTTCAGTTCTGGATGTGGCCGCAATGTACAAAGAGGGTCGGATGACCTAGAAAGATACAATGGAAGCATCTCCTAAAATTTAGGGAACTGCTATTTTGGGACCTGAAAATGTCTTCGCGTCATTACGTGCAGTTTGACATGGGGATCATTTTGTTACTCTGTGGCCAAGTCAACAGAGGCTGCAGGTGAGATATTTTTAGACCCGAGGGTCTAAAGCGGGAAAATGCACAAATGAGTGACACTTGGCACTCTGAGGCCAGTTTACTACTTATAGAGAAGGCAAAAACGTGATTTATAGCTGGGAGGCTCATTCTGCAAGTTCCTGTCACAGGTTAAGAGCTATGGAGTGCTTGCTTTCCCTCTTATGCACAGTGCGGTGCCAGGAGTGATGCCCTGCACGCTACGCACTGCCCTCTCTCTCCCCTTTGGCAGTATGTTATGCCCCTCTAGTGGGCTTTTCATTTGACCAATGTACAGTTGTGTGGGTTCATGCGCGATTGCCGAGGCAAGAGCCTCTTGCACAGGTACCGGATTAGCTAGCGGCTAATCCCCCCGCAGGTACAAGTGAATTCGGAGAGGTTTCACGCCAGAAATCTCGTCCGATTCAAAGGGCAAGTAGCCCTACAGGTGCGGGAGCTCGAGGACTTGCTACGGATGCGATCGGCACGCGAAACGGAGCCCGAAACAGTAAATTACAGCCTGCTGTGTATTTTTGCAGGTTTAGGGTTTTGGCCCTAAACGGACCCTAATACCCCCAGGACGTTCGGGGACGCAAGGGGACCGCTGTACAGGTAATCTGGCGCAATTTCAGGGCTGAAAACAGAGAATTCAGCGTGCTGCAGATTCTTGCCAGGTTTTGCAAAGTGCCCGTATGCGTCGGGAAAGTCAGTCAATGCGTGGGAATACTGACTGTGAAGGGTTCTAGTACAGTTATGCTGCCGAAATCGGGCTGGAATAGTGGAAATTCAGCCAAGTTTGTGCGGGGCAGCTTGTAGGGATCCACAGCATTTATTCCCTCTTTTAAAGAATAAAGAAATACCGAAAGGGGCGCCTAAGTTAGGGGCCAATCTGGTGTCCGTCTACTCATACAGGTGCAATCTAGCAGCCTGTATCCCTCTCCCCTTTGTTGTGTCTTGAAAGTACAGGTAAAATAGACGACTAATAATGGGTGAAAGCTAAATCAAGGTTTAAAGTAAAGTCTACCGCCCTTTTTGGATTGAACAGGCCGGTTTCATGGTTCCAACACGGGATTAAATCACTTTTTCCCATAGAAGTGAGCCTTGGTCAGTTTTGGGCTTGAAGACACAGGGGATCATAGACCAGACACAGGGAATTGCAATTATGGCTGACAGACCAGATGATGTGACTGAAGAGGTTTCCTCTTCACAGGGTCAACAGACACATGAAGTGGGTGAGTCGTCAAGACCACCACAAACAGATGATGATATATTCAGGACCCAGTTAGCTACTACTGTGGCTATGTTTACACAAGTAATGCAGAACCCGAGGTTTTTAGCCTTTCTGCAACCTCCTGTTCCGTCTCAACAAGTTGGGTCACTGGATCATATTCAAAAGCCTGTTAAGGCTCGAGCACAGGTGATTCATACCGCACAGTCAATGAAAACACCTTTACACTTGACGGAGAACATGCAGTCTCCACAACCTGTGCCTAAGGTGCAAGAACAGGTGGCTGAGATGCCAGTATTTCAAGCTGTACCAGTTCAGCCCGCCACCTTTCAGCAGCCTATAGCTGGTTCTAATGGGCAGGGAAGCAACTTACAGGCTATGCAACAGGTCTTCCCACCACCTCAGTACACCCTGGCTATTTTGGAGGTGGATCCGTATTCCAGAGCATGGCTGGTCATGCACCTGGAAATCAGTTTTATACGCCAGGAACAGTGTTTGGGGGTGCTCAAACGATGATGCCTAACCCCATGTACAGTGTCATGGGTATGCAACCAGGGTTTCAGAGCACTCAGGGCCAATTTGGGATGCCACAGGCAAATTTTGGTATGGCTGGAATTACAAATCAGCAGCCAAATATGGCATTTCCAGGTCAAGTTAATAGTGGCCAAGGAACACAGATGAACCCTAATAGTGTTCCCATGTTTCAGTCACTTCCATATGACAATTTAACGCCGCTGGAGAGGCCAACTCCGTACAAAGAAGGTGGCAAAGGTGTGTCATTCACGACCTTTACAGGGTTTGATGACAGGAAGAAGGCTCTCTCATTCCTCCAGCAGTTTGACAAGGCCTATGCAGGGGGAAACTTTACAGAGGCTTCAAAGGTCCGCAAGGCAGCCACGTTCTTGACAGGGAATGCGGGACAATGGTGGACAACTTTATTGCTTCAAGGGCAAGCTCCGTCCACATGGATTTACTTCAAGCAGCAGCATGGTTATCTGATGACTTTGAAGCAGATGTCATGACCGAATGGCACCAGCTTAATGCTGCCACTTGCAGAAATCTGGATGATTACAATCGGAAGTTTTGGAAAGCTCTACTTCCAGTAACTTCCTATAGGTTTGTGCCATTGACAGAACAGATTGAAAAATACTGTTGTGGCCTACCTAAAGGATTGAGAAAATACTGCACGAAGACAAAAGTTACTACTTTGACACAGCTCATCGAGGTAGCAAACACTCGCAATGGTTTGCACTGGCAATGGTCCTGAGGACAGAGAACAAATGCTTTATATGTGAGCAGCCTGGCCACATTGCTTACAATTGTCCTACAAAGAAAAGGCCAGCTGATTCTGATGACAAGGAAGACAAGAAAGGAAAGAAGCCCATGGCTGGTCTAGTGCCAGATATGGTGGGCGACAAGCCAAATTCAGATGCAAGTGAGCTTTGCAGAGCATGGGGAAAGGTCAGGGATCAAACAGTGCTTATCTTCTTTGATCCAGGTGCCAAAGCCAACTTCATTTCCCCAGAATTGGCTTCAAAGTTGGGAATCAGACCTGAGGAGATGGGGTATACAGCAAAGGCAGGTTTGGCATGTCCTGGCCATACAGAGGCTGTGACACCCATCATTGGAAAGTTGCGTCTACATATCCAGTCCTATGTAGATGCTGAAGAATTTTACATCATGCCACTGGACGGATGTGATATGTTGTTAGGTATTCCTTGGTTGTTTCGTGTACAGGGAATCATGGATGCCTACAACAAAAAGATCACTGTACAGAGCAGGGGAAAGACTCACATTCTGGATGTAAAGCTTAAGGGGGAGTCTATTCCTACTGTATCAACTTCTGCTATTACTTCTGTAATGAAAAAGCATCTTTCTGCGTACTTGGTTTGTGCACGTGAAGTGTCAGATTGTGATGAATCAAATTTATCTGTGCTAGATAAAGAAAGGTCAATGTTTTTACAACAGTATAGTGACTGTTTTTCCGATTCATTACCGTCTCAATTACCGCCAGAGAGACCCAAGGACCATGCGATAGATTTGGTGCCAGGCAGTAGCCCACCAAATAAGCCTCCGTACAGAGTTAGTGCGGCTCAGCAGAACGAGATAATGGGCCAAGTACAGGAGCTGTTAGAAAAGGGGCTGATTCAGCCCAGTTCATCTCCATTCTGTTCTCCAGTGTTGTTGGTGCAGAAAAAGAATGGCTCATGGCGTATGTGCATCGACTACCGTGCACTGAACAAGAATACCATCAAGAATAGGTTCCCTATACCTAGAATTGATGATATTATGGACAAATTAGAAGGAGCAGCTATGTTTAGCAGGATAGATCTAAAGAGTGGGTACCATCAGATCCGCATTAGATCAGAGGATGTGCACAAGACTGCTTTTAGAACGACGTTTGGCCTTTACGAATTTTTAGTGATGCCCTTTGGTCTCACAAATGCTCCTGCTACGTTCAATAGGATGATGGACAGAATTTTCCGTCCACACCAGCAGTTTGTTGGTACATTCTTTGATGACATGATAGTCTACTCAAAGAATGAAGAGGAGCATAGGCATCACTTGGCCATTGTGTTCAAAGAGCTACGCAGTCATAGGTTGCTCATCAATGCAAAGAAAAGTGAGTTTTTTCTAGAAGAGATTCACTTTCTGGGACACATTGTCTCAAAGGATGGTGTCAGAATGGATCCTGCAAAAGTTGAAGCGATCAAGTCATGGCCAAATTTGAAGACGGTGCATGATGTCTGAAGCTTTTTGGGACTATGCTCCTATTACAGAAGGTTTATCCGAAATTTCGCTGAGATTGCTTCACCTTTACATGCTCTTCAAAAGAAGGCAGTCACCTTTAGATGGACACAAAAAGAGATTTCAGCTTTTAATCTCTTAAAGGAAAAGATAACTTCAGATCCAGTCATTGTGTTGCCAGATCTTAGGAAGTCATTTGTGGTCCAGTGCGACGCCTGTGGTAGTAGCATTGGTGCAGTGCTAATGCAAGATGGCAGGGTAGTAGCCTATGAGAGCAGAATTTTGCAAGGGCCAGAGATGACCATGCAGGTCTATGAGAAAGAGTTACTGGATGTGATTCATGCGCTCTTAAGTTGGAAACACTACCTCCTAGGTGTAGATTTCGTTGTCCAAACGGACCATCAGACCTTGCGATACTTCTTGACACAGACAAAGTTATCTGAGAAGCATATGCGATGGGCAAATATCTTGTCCATGTTCCATTTTCAGATTGTGCATGTGGAAGGCAAGAAGAACGTTGTGGCTGATGCCTTGTCAAGGAAGCCACAAATTTCAGCTGTGTCGATTCCTTATCATCATGAACTTGATGATATGAGAGAACAGTATGCAAATGATGAAGATTTTGCAAGGGTCTTCGAGCAACTAATGGATGGACAACGTCATGAACACTATCTTCTTAAAGACGGGTTCATGATGATGCATGGCAGATTGTGTGTCACAAAGCCATTGCGACGCAAAGTTATGGAAGAGAGTCATGTCCCACCGTATGCAGGGCATCGTGGTATCGATGCTATAGTTAAAGCGGTTGAGACATTCTTCTATTGGCCTACATTGAGAAGGGATGTGGATGCCTTTGTGCGAGAATGCCTAATATGCCAAAAGGTCAAGTTTGACAGGCAAAAGGCACCAGGGTTATTGCAACCACTACCTATTCCAGATAAACCATGGAAAAGTATTGCTATGGATTTTATCTTTGATCTTCCGAGAACGCAGACAGGAAACGATGGTATTTGGACCATTATTTGCAGATTCAGCAAACAGGCTCATTTTATTCCTGTCAGGAAGAAGATAAAGCCAGATCAGATGGCACGCTTGTTTATGAGCAATATTTTCAAGTATCATGGCATGCCACAGTCGATTGTTAGCGACCGTGATCCACGCATGACAAGTTTATTCTGGAGAGGCTTGTTTGAGAATATGGGCACCACGCTCAAATTCTCTTCGTCATTTCATCCTCAAACAGATGGGCAGTCAGAAGAAGCAAATTCTACTGTCCTAGATCTGCTGAAGTGTTATGTGTCAGAGCATAAAGGAAAGTGGGAGCAGTATTTGCCATTGGTGGAGTATGCATACAATAATACAGTGCATTCATCAACTGGCAAGGCACCCTTTGAGATAGTTGAAGGTGGCAAGAAAGTTCCTCCCATACTGCATACAAAGGACAAGATATTTGAAGCAGATAAGTATGTTCAGGACATGGATGAAATGTACAAGAAGGTCAAAGTGGCCTTAGAAAGGACTCAGGCAAAACAAAAGAAAGCAGCTGATCGTCACCGTCGTGAAGTGGTATATTCACTTGGTGATTGGGTGCTTTTACGCTTTGAAAAGGCAAGGTTAAAGAAGATGAAGGGCAAGGAAAGACTGTTTCCAAAGCTCAGCATGCGTTACTATGGGCCTTTTCAAGTGTGCGACATAATCAGTGATGTTGCATATAGGCTGAAATTGCCTGACAGTTGGAAGATTCACAATGCGTTTCATGTGAGTCTTCTCAGACCCTATGTGGGTGATGTGCCAGAAGATATGCCAGCTGAAGATCAGCCGGAAGTCGAGGAACTTGACGAGATCTTGGTCCCTGAACAGATTTTGGCACACAAAGAAAGGAAAGTGAAAGGCAAGGTTGCTAGGCGTTACTTGGTAAAGTTCAGAAACTATCCACCAATGGATGCTAAGTGGATGGAAGAAGGTGAACTTGCAGAGTCACCAACTGTGTTATCACTTTACCTGGAAGCCTTCGATTTGCAACCTACCTTGACCCCATGAGTTTCAAAGCTACATGGATTGTCAGTGTGACAATGGATTCTGAAACAAATGATGTACATGGTATTTAAAGTGAGCTCAAATGAAATACCTGTTACATGAATGTTAGAGCTGTACAGATTGTCAATTTGGCAATTGCTCTTATGGAATGTCCAAAAATTTGGTTAGTGCTATAGAAGTGAGTATTTCTTGTCAGTTTGTCAAGGATACAGTGATTGCTTCTATTGAAGAGTACATGTGTAACTGCATTCTTAAATTGTCGGTTTGGGTATGCTCGAAAGTGTTACGGGATCCAACGTGTACTATAAGACAGTGGCAAAATGTGCAGCTACCATTTTGTCATTGGAAAAGTTAGTGACTCAAAGCAATGGCAGAGTGCGCAGCTACCACTATGTCATTGGGACAGGGTTCACACGCAGGCAATACATGAGTCGACGAGGTGTTGAATACACCAGGGTTGACAATGAGCATGTATGTGTCGTATATGTGTCGACAGGTGTTGAATACATCAGTGTTGACAGTAAGCATGTACAACATAGATGCAAACGAGGACGTTTGAGATTTCAAGAGGGGGGTATGTCACCAGCGTGTGACTACTATCTATCCTTTTTGTTGATTTCTTTCTTATTATCTATTTACTTTCACTTTTTGGAAACACCCCTCGGGAAATCTAACTGCCCTGCATTGCATAGCTAGTGTGGAACTGTCCAGAGGGAGTCCAGGCCTAAGGGCAAGAGAGCACTAAGGTTGGACAAGGACTATGGTTAGCCAAGTGGGGTCATTGACTAGCCAAAGTGGAATCCTTTGCTACAGAGGCTACATTTCAGTTCTGGATGTGGCCGCAGTGTACAAAGAGGGTCGGATGACCTAGAAAGATACAATGGAAGCATCTCCTAAAATTTAGGGAACTGCTATTTTGGGACCTGAAAATGTCTTCGCGTCATTACGTGCAGTTTGACATGGGGATCATTTTGTTACTCTGTGGCCAAGTCAACAGAGGCTGCAGGTGAGATATTTTTAGACCCGAGGGTCTAAAGCGGGAAAATGCACAAATGAGTGACACTTGGCACTCTGAGGCCAGTTTACTACTTATAGAGAAGGCAAAAACGTGATTTATAGCTGGGAGGCTCATTCTGCAAGTTCCTGTCACAGGTTAAGAGCTATGGAGTGCTTGCTTTCCCTCTTATGCACAGTGCGGTGCCAGGAGTGATGCCCTGCACGCTACGCACTGCCCTCTCTCTCCCCTTTGGCAGTATGTTATGCCCCTCTAGTGGGCTTTTCATTTGACCAATGTACAGTTGTGTGGGTTCATGCGCGATTGCCGAGGCAAGAGCCTCTTGCACAGGTACTGGATTAGCTAGCGGCTAATCCCCCCGCAGGTACAGGTGAATTCGGAGAGGTTTCACGCCAGAAATCTCGTCCAATTCAAAGGGCAAGTAGCCCTACAGGTGCGGGAGCTCGAGGACTTGCTACGGATGCGACCGGCACGTGAAACGGAGCCCGAAACAGTAAATTACAGCCTGCTGTGTATTTTTGCAGGGTTAGGGTTTTGGCCCTAAACGGAGCCTAATACCCCCAGGAGGTTCGGGGACGCAAGGGGACCGCTGTACAGGTGATCTGGCGCAATTTCAGGGCTGAAAACAGAGAATTCAGCGTGCTGCAGATTCTTGCCAGGTTTTGCAAAGTGCCCGTATGCGTCGGGAAAGTCAGTCAATGCGTGGGAATACTCACTGTGAAGGGTTCTAGTACAGTTATGCTGCCGAAATCGGGCTGGAATAGTGGAAATTCAGCCAAGTTTGTGCGGGGCAGCTTGTAGGGATCCACAGCATTTATTCCCTCTTTTAAAGAATAAAGAAATACCGAAAGGGGCGCCTAAGTTAGGGGCCAATCTGGTGTCCGTCTACTCATACAGGTGCAATCTAGCAGCCTGTATCCCTCTCCCCTTTGTTGTGTCTTGAAAGTACAGGTAAAATAGACGACTAATAATGGGTGAAAGCTAAATCAAGGTTTAAAGTAAAGTCTACCGCCCTTTTTGGATTGAACAGGCCGGTTTCAATAACCATTCTAGTTGTCCCCATCGCACTGATAGACCAACGGAGCCGACGCCCACACCAACAGTCGACAAAACCCGAGCGCCACCTAAGAGAGCTAGACCCGCTATTGGACTAGTCCCTGATATCTATCGCCCTAACGATATCTATGGCATACGCCCTAAGAGTACAAAGGAATTGTGCCGAGCATATGGCAAAGTCAATGACTTAAAAGCCCTTATTTTCTTTGACCCCGGAGCTACAGAGAACTTCATCCATCCAGAATTCTTGAAGCAGATGCACTTTGATTAATGATGCAGAGGGTGGAGAAATTGAAGTTGAGCTAGCACGAGGCAAACTCAGAAAGTGGTACCACTCATTGGTGCTCTTCCAGTGACTATCCAAGATTATCATGAAAAAGCTGATTTCTATATTATGAAGTTGGGCAATTGCAACGTTCTCTTGGGCATGCCTTGGCACGACAAGAATGATGCGACTCTCCAGGTTCGAAACCAAACCATCACCATGATGCAAAAGGACAAGCCAGCCGTCCTCAAAGTTCGGTTGTCCGAACAAAACCTTGAATGAACTCTCTAATTGTTTTTTATAGCTAGATACTTTTAAACACTGTTTGAGAAAGTATTGTTTGAAATTTGTTTAACATGGATGGTATCTGTTTTGAACTTGTCTTGGTGCCGATTTGAACTGTTTGACTCTGGTTTTAATACCGTTTTCAATGATTGGTGATTTTACTCCCGGGTGGAGTAGTGAGAGATGTTTTGGTATTATTTGAACCTCGGAACGAAGCAGACGGGATGTCTGCGGAGCGTTTCGTTGTATGCTAGAAAGCCTCCGAACGACGTAGATGGGATGTCTTGGGAGCGTTTGGTTGTATGCTTGAAAAATATTGTTGTTGTTACTCCCAGTCCGGACCTGGATGGTTATGCGGGAGGAGTGTTAAGAAGTCTGAGCAATGGTTACTCTCAGCACCTCCAAACGATGCAGGCTGCGGTCTAAGGGGCATTTGGTTGTAAAAGGCCTCTATATCTCCCGGCCCGGACCTTTTAGGTTATGCGGGAGGAGTGATGAGGGAGTCGTTGAATATCTCCCGGCTCAAACCTTGTTAGGTAATGTGGGAGGAGTGTTCATCGACGACTTTATGTTTCCATGTCTTGTAACATGCATATGTCAGCAATTGTGTTGCACTCTGATGTGCCGACCACTAAATATTCCTAATTAGATGAGATTGCCTGAGTATGTAATTTTAGTGCATCAAGACACCCGTGGAAGATCAGTGCGGTCTGGGTGTGATGGCTAATTTTACTACGCCGGAATATCAAGAGTTCCGATCTGGATGAAAGGAGAAGCCAACTCCTTAACAAAAGAGTCGAAAGGAGAAGCCAACTTCCCAACAAAAAGAGCAAATTGATTGTCCCTGGGATTTTTATTTTTTTTAGCTAACTTCTGTAACGGACTTGGACACTCCAAGTCAAGAATCAGTCACAACAGCACCAAAAAAACCACTTCAAAACAATTCACAGATCACAATAGATTTGCACTGACCTGGTGGAGTTCCGAGCCTAGAGATATTGGCCCCAAAGGCTGGCGCCCCTTTCAATATTTCTTTACGTATTAATCACTGTCAAAGTACAAGAGAGCGGTTAGGGTTTCACTTTCAGACTCGAGTAGTTTTGCATATGTGTTGTAATTGCGGATGATTAATTTCTTTCAAGAAGGGGGGATGTCACAAACTTCTGACGTGTCAAGCCACTAAAGATCTGAGTCAACTTGCAGATCCAGGCCGAGGGACCTAAACCCTAAGAATAAGCAGACGAAGAAGTTCCTACCAACCTATGGGACCCCGTCCGATGGGACACAAGAGAATAAAATAAAGCAGGACACACACACACACACACACAAAAAGACTTGCGCAAAAATTGATGACGTGGCAGTTGTACGAACATCCCGGATTTTGCATTGACTGCTGACATGGCGGTTTGTACAGATTTCCGCGTTTCACGCTGTCAACCTGTACTGATTTCCGTGATTTGCGCTGGCTGATTTTTCAACGCCAGCTTTTGAGCCACTTGCTTTTGGGTTTGAAGCTTTTCACTGTAACTGCTTTTAATGGCCAAGGGCCTTTAAATATGAGGCTAGGGCTCATTCTCTGGCACTCTTCTGGGAGAAGGTGCAAAGCGTGGAGTACCGACTTGTACTGTGTTGATGCAATATAAAGAAATACCGAAAGGGGCGCCAAGGTTTGGGGCCAATACTCTCTCAAATGGAATTCCGCAACTCCGTGTTGCATGTCGTCTCTCTTTTCAATTCAGTTCTTATAGAAGTGCTAAAAGTCTGTTCAGTCTGTTCTTTTCTATTGGTACGTGGTACCCGTCTTGTGACATTTTCGATCGTGCGTGTCAACCACCTCTAATAAGTCATTATGTTATAAGTGACTTATTATTTTAATTAACTAGAATTGCCTTGGGAATCTCAAGTTCCCGATCCCAACTTGTGAGTTACCACTCTCAAACTCGAGTACGAAACCCTTGGGCTAATCTAGCTCTAGTCCTCAGAGCACTTTTCGCGCTTTTCCTGCAAAGGCTTATGCCTTCCTCTGCTCCTACTTCCTCATGTAGAGGGAGTACACCTGCAAACAAACACTCAGAGATCATAACATGAAAAACGTTACCTTCGAAGCCTCAACACTCGGAACGCAGCTCAGTTCTTGAAAAGCAACTTTCCGGAAGAGATCTCTACGCAAAGAAGCCTCTCTTCCAATCCTACACACAGAAGAGGGGTGGTCTCGGGTTCCTTCTCGTAAATCAACCCCGTCTACGACGTTCATGGACTAAAAACAAAGAAAAACAACAACTTGTCGCGATGGAAACACTCTGTAGGCACTCTGTCACAAAGTCATGATGTGGCATGCCCAACTGGAAGAGAAATGGCCGAGTGGACAAGACAAACTGAAGAGCTGAAACTAAACGAACTTCAGAGCACCGGCCGTGGGCCAAAAACCCTAAATATCAAAAGCTTGACCTTTGGAAGTGGTTTTCGTAATTGCATTGGCTGGCTGGCTGTATGGAATTGCTGACGTGGCAGACTACGGATTTCCGTAAAATGCATTGCTGGTGCTGGCGTGGCAGGCTGTACAGATTTCCACAGTTTGCGATGCTGGCCACTGGGCATTGTTATGAGATGCTTTTGAGAGCAGTTTCTTTTAGCATTCTGAGTTCGTGGCAGCAGAGCAATACCAGCAAGTTGTACCTTTGTGAAGAAATAAAGAGAGTACCAGAAGGGGCACCAGACTTTGGGGCCAATGCATCTGGAAGCGGAATTGCACCGCTTCGTGTCGACTATCCTCTTCTCTCTCTCTCTCTTTCAAGTTCAGTCTGTTGCAGTTTCTCTTCGTGTATTGCTATTGTTTTCTCGCTTGGGTGTCCAAGCCTATTACAACGTGACAGCTACCTTAACCGATAAACTGCATTGGCTGAATATTCACGCAGCCACCTTCAACATGGCCGCTTATGCACGAGGGAGACAAAATACAAATGTAACTTGGTCAAATATTCATGCACCAATTGCACTAGGGAGAAAAGGTACAAGGTATAAGTAACATATGCCATAGTAAGCACTTTTCTCACAAGCAAAGGAACCTTCAATATAGTATGGATACCTCAAACAAAAAAACATGCATGGCGATTCAATCACGTACAATACGCCAGGAAAAATCACACCAGGTACAAAGCTTTGCATTCTTGCAATGATCCCCTTCCTAAAGATATCATAGCTCTTGAGAATGCTCTTCAAGTTGCAAAAGCGAGTATGCAATACAACTATCACTCTAATTGAAGGATGGAAAGTTACACCAAAAAGGAGAACATGAGATACCTCAAAGCGTGTTTTAACTTACAAAGCAGTAAGATCTTAAATAAAAAGATAAAGACCAAATCGCTGCCACAAAATGAGCTAGTAGAAACCGATCTTTCACTGGCAATGTTTAAGTAGATATAAAGCACACCTGGGGCATAGATTTTAAGGCTCTCCTCTGGCGCACGAACTCCATCAAAGGCGTAACAATGATAGCCTCCTTTGCTCCTGCCACTGAAGTAAAAAGTGGTCATGATTCAAACAGTTACCGGTCTTGCAACACGAGAAAAACACTGAATATAAAGCAACCTGAACTCAGATTTCGCTCAGTTTCTTTCCTTTCAAGTTGTGCCTCAGCACTTGGCAGATACTCTACTGGTTTTGAAACCTGCTCCGTGAACTTTATGTAGTCTTGATCTGTCAGCAATATCAAACTTCAACAATGAGAACACAAGAAGGAGAATTCCTGCAAGGCTCCTGATAATAAGGTTTCAAAACAATACCAGTAGCCTGTAGGACAGCTAGAAAGGGGTGCCACTTGCACTGAATACATTGATGACTTGTAACAGACCCATAGTGATCAAATTCACCCAAAAAAGATATTCATACTCAGGCCCCCACATTCACTTGCAATAGGCCAACGTAATCAAATCAACACAGACAGATCTCCTTCCTCAAACTGACACTGTGATTCAGTTACATTTCCAGCCACTGGTGGCTGGGTAAACTTGTATAAAACCAATTCCCGAACATTAATTTTCTTGTAGCTTTAATCTGTTACTAGAGACTCAATAGGAATGTGCAGCTCTAAGCTTTGACACATTAGTGAATATGCTGCAATGCCAAAAAGGTCACTATTCGATAAAAACCTTTCCATATAAAGTCTCTTATGAAAGACCAGGAGAACTATCCTTCCATATAAAAGAAATTCAAGAAGGGATACTGAGCTCACATCAACCAAGAGAGGGCCTCATTTGACATTTATTCCCAAAAAGGTAAACTATCCCTAGCCAGTCATATGAACGACAGATGCTGTTCCAAATGAGTGACATATATATATAACCACAAACTATACCTTGTATTTTAAGCACCAATAATGTTATAAATGTAGCCCTTATACATATAAGAGCTTTTAAAAAAGACAATGTGTGCATGCGAGAGAGTTAATCAAGGAAAGAAATTAGGCTTCCCAATTTCAAACCATCCAACCAACCTTGAAAAATTGAACCCTCTCTTGGATCCTTTTTAATCCACAACTTTGGCACTCGTTGATTAGGGGCATACTCAACTAAAGCTTTAAATTGGGTCCCTGTCAAAGTATTTGAAAGCAGATAAGTGTTTGTATTGGAGGAAAGTACGACATTATAGAATAGTCGTTAGAAGCTATCTTGCCTTTCTCATTCACAAAAACATGCCCATTGAAACCCTGGTAGAAGTCAAGAACATCCTCTGGGTGCTTGAAATCGATGTAAGCTCGTGAAAAACTGCTACCTTTGATACTGAGGAAATGAAAAGAATAAAGCAAATATCAGGAACATTTGTCAGTAAGCATTGTTTAGCATTCCCATTGGTTTGATTTCAATCTTAATACACAACATGGTATGGAGTCCAATGATAAAAATTGCACTACCAGATCATCATAGAAGATGCAAAATTTAAGTTCTTTCTACTGTGCACGAAGAAGATTCTGCTAGGTATAAGTTGAATGTGTCATCCAAAATGCTCATGTATCATGATTATCGTAGAAAAGAATAAAGCACAATGAGAGCTGCTTAAACCTCTCGTAGTAAACATTCCTTATGTGCAAAATATTTAAAATAGCCCTTTAATCTTACAATCCAGGTGCAAGAAAGTGACAAATGAAATTTGATATTAGCTTTCATTAATCACATTGCAAGGCTTCAATTCAGCTGGTTCATTAGCTGAACTATAGGGGCCCCGAATAGTAATGGAAACACAAAAGTTGGCTCCATCATGGCAGAGAGCAAAAATGTTTGGTGCCTAGAAAACATACATACACGACATGTCTAGATAGCAAACAAGCCTGTAATCAACTGAGGCTTTTAAATACATGCTCTCTTTTTACTAAAGCATTCAAGCATCTCTTACCTGGATTTACCAGGACAAAAGGAAACCATGTTGTACATGGAAGAAAACCGCGATGCAATTTGCTCCATAAAAGCAGATTCTGACAAGCCTGGTGGTAGGTGCCTCACAACGACCTTGGTCCGATTGTAAACATCTCTCATGGCTGCTGCAGCTCCCGCTGTAGAAACGGACGGCAACTCCAAAGCCCTAGACTTAAATCTACTGCCTCCTCCTCTAGCTTCACCAGACGCTGAGACCATGTAAGAGGGTAATGATGATCCTGTGTTGGATGATGCTAGGTTGAGCCCCCAATCTTTCTCCTGATGGGAAAATTGGGAGTGGCCGGACATGGGCTCTCCTGAACCGGTCCAATCCATGGAAGCATGGTGCTTGGGAAGAGGTTTAGGGTTAGGGTTGGGATTGGGATAGAAGCGATCATACTGGTAATGCTGCTGCGGGCTCCGCCTGATAACGGGAGAGCGTTCATTGATCATGTTGGTGATATCATTGTACTTGCGAAAAAATCAACGGGATGCCGGAGGGGTGCTTCTCTGTGTGTGCGCCGCCCAAAAGATAACGAAGCGCTTTTGCTGATGGACTGCCTTACAACTCTATCGCGATGTCTGCTTCTGCGTCTTCGAGCTACGGCTATGTCTGCTTTGATCCTTTCTCCCTCCCCCCTCTCGGCCTGGTCTCCTCTCTCTTCTCTCTATACAGGAACAAAAAAGGCAGGCGTATTTTGATCAAGCGCGTTAGAAATATGTCGGGGAAAAAAGAGTCCCCAGGCCATAGCTTTCCCTTGTCTATGTGTGTGTGTCTTCAAACTAAGGTTACCTTTACATACACGTCATGCTTTACCTTGACCCCTCTTATCAACATTCGCTCTCTTCATTCATAGAAGAACATCCTTGCCAAGATCTTCAAGGTCGTTACCATGATTACCTTGGTAAGCCTACTGTGCTTTTTTAGTTTCTCAAGCCTCTAAGCGACCACTTGGTATGATCTAGGCCATTGTCTTTACCTGAATTGATCAGTCGGCATTGAAAGTGTTTGTATTTAATATTATAACGCGCATTCATCTTCACGTACGCAACTATGATAAACAACAGCGTTGAGGTCATGAAAAGCAGCAGCTAGAAGCGCTTTATAGGAAAATTTTAGACCATCCCTAGGAGCATTTTGCAGTGTATGTATGCTAGCTACAATGGGTTGAAGGCGTTAGAGTACTTGTCCGTCAAGCATCGGCTAGAAGCTTCCCTCACCTGCACTCCCTCCAAGGTATGCACTAATCTTGTGTTGTTCGTTCGTCTCAAAGAAATTTGAAGTCTTAAGGCAACAAGCTCTCAAGAATCTTCTACTGCAATTAGTGGCAAGACATCAAAGAAGGAAATAGAGTGGCAATGGAGATTGTTATGATGTCATCATGTCACTGTGAGGGTTGGTTGTGAGAGGGGTACCAACAAGTAGGGCAGGCCACATCTCTCTCTCTCTCTCTCTTTCTCTCTCTCAACGAAGAGGCCAAGGAGGCGTAGCATGTATGACCAAAAAGGGTTTGAAAGATGTTTCCATTGTCAAAGAAGATAAGTATAAACGCTATTTATAGCTGAAAATCAGCCCACCAAATGGTCAAGTCATGTTTGTGGCCGGTTACTACATTCCTCACTATGACTCCAACTTTTA
Organism: Adiantum capillus-veneris; assembly: GCF_014529385.1. Classification (NCBI taxonomy): domain Eukaryota; kingdom Viridiplantae; phylum Streptophyta; class Polypodiopsida; order Polypodiales; family Pteridaceae; genus Adiantum; species Adiantum capillus-veneris. Next base: position 79,860,102 of record NC_140940.1, read on the forward strand.
TGCTTGCTTGAATATGGATAGAGATCAGCCCTTTGTTGAACTAGAGGAAGACATTGCTTATTACAAGGATCAAGGTGAAGTCATTGTTTTTGGAGACATGAATGCTCGCACAAATATGCTACAACACGACACACAACAAGTAGACATGCCGCATGTCTCAAGAAGAATGGATGACTCATACATGTATAATCGAAGTTCTAATGATGCAAAAGAAGTGGATCACTATGGAAAGTCACTTCTACATATGTGCAATAGTATCGGAATGCTCATTGGAAATGGTGTATCTGTATGGCAAGGCACTAATGACTTTACATGTAGAAAGCACAACGGTGCTAGCGTGATTGACTATATGTTGTTCTCGGAAGCCACTCTAGAATGCATACAAAGCTTTACACTTGGTGAATGGAATCCGGAATCTGTATTGACCTCAAGTGTGGTAAACGGCCCGAGCATGTAGCCTCCAATCATGATGTGAATCATTTGTACCTACGTCTAGACTTCAAACGAGCACTTATATATGCTGATATGGTGGACCAAATGTTAATCATGATAGAGCATCAAGAGAGCCCAACATTAGAATGCAAGCGGAAAGTTTTCAAAGAAGTAATTTTCTCTTGTGCGAAGGAATGCTTTTCGGTGAAACGCATGTCTTGCAAAAGGTCTAAGAAGGGTAGCACCAAGAAGAAATGGTTTGACATGGAATGTAGTCAAGCCCGAAAACACTTGCTAAGATTGGATGCAATCAAAGACAAGGAAGTTTACTTGGAATGTTCACACACATACAAAGCACTTGTTCAAAAGAAGAGGAGAAGATGGGAAGTCGAAAAACAACTTCTTTTAGCACAAGAGAAAGCACATGCATGTTGCAAGTTTTGGCAAAATCTAAAAGGCAAGCGTTGAGAGCTTTGGTGACTTGACTCTTGAGGATATGTATATGCATTGTAAGAATCTCTATGAGAAACCCAATGTTGATAAGATGGAGTGTTGTAGCTCCCTTCCGTTTATGTCTCCCTTATTTACCATTGAAGATGTATGCCGCGCGCTTGAGAAACTTGCTACTCGCAAGGCAGATGACCTTCAAGGTGTCAAGGCAGGTGACCTTCAAGGTGTCAAGGCTGAAATGATTAAATGGACAAGCAAGAAAACACGATATTGGATATGCGATATGTTTAACCTTGCACTTCATTATGGTATGCCTCATGATTGGAGTGCAAATTGGATCAAACCTTTGCACAAAGGAGGAGATGTAAACAATGTGAACAACTATCGCACTATAATGGTTGGTTCTTTAATGGCAAAGTTATTTGGATGTATCATGGAGATGAAGATAAGTGAATGGGCTGAAAAGAATGGCAAACGTGCACTTGGCTAAGCAGGTTTTCGAAAGCATCATAGCACTATTGATCACCTTGTCACTCTTCGAGTTCTTATGGAAGCGTCTCGATTGAAAGGAAAAAAGTTGTATTGTTGCTTTGTGGATTTCAAGAAAGCTTTTGACATGGTACCGCGAGGAAATCTTTGGAGATGTATGCAAAGCCTTCAAGTGCCGAGAGAATTTATGCATGCAGTCTTTCGCATCTACCAAAAAGTGATATGTCGATTACGTATGGGAGATGGAATTTCAGAATTTTTTGCAAGCACTATTGGTGTCAAACAAGGATGCCCACTTTCCCCAACCCTCTTTGGGCTATTCATTGATGAATTGGAATGCATGGTTCTTGACTTTATGCAGCAAGAAGGCATAGAAGAGGTTAAGATTGGAAATGCGGTGATCATGCTTTTGCTTTATGCTGATGATGTAGTGCTCTTGGCACATACCTTAGAAGATGCACAAAAGCTTATGAGTGTCTTGGAACGCTTTTGCCTACATAGCGGGCTGATCGTGAATGGATCCAAAACCAAGGTTATGCTTGTAAAGACCCTCAATGATGAAAATCCATGCATTGTATATAACAATGAGAAACTTGAAGTGGTAGATCACTTCAAGTACCTTGGCCTTGAGGTTCCATCCAATCATAAATGGAAGGATTGTGCAATGCGTCGCTTGGAAGCCGGAAAGAGGGCCTATTATGCATTTGAGAACATGTGCAATGCAGGAGGGATCAAGTGTTGGGCTCTCAAAAAGTACCTCTTTGACACATTGGTGACACCGGTGCTTCTTTATGGAGTGGAGGTGTGGGGTGGAAGCATCGGGAAGTCTACTTGGAAAGAGTTTGAGAATGTCCAAAAGCGTTTTCTCACCAACTTTCTCCAAGTCAAGACACAAACACCCTACATGCTCTTACTTCTTGAGTCCGGATTGCTTCCCATTGAGGTCTTGGGCATGCAAAGGGTTGTGGAGTACATGCGTAAGACACAACGTAGCCCTTTGCATCGACTTCCTAGAATCGCATATGAAGCAAGTCAAATGGTTCAAAAGACATGCAAGAGCAAAATACTAAGTTCGGGGTGGATGCTTGATATCAAGAAATGGTTTGGAAGATGGGATGCATGTCACTTGGTCAAGGATGCGTCGATCGACTCCCAAGTTAATAAGGTCTTCTTACAACGCCAATGTATCACGGCTTGGGAGAAATCCAGAGGTTCTCGCTTCAACCATTACACCACACACGTTGCCCCAAACTACAAATCTCACTTCTTCTCGGAATGAGGTAACCGAACCCATTCCTACATCCTTGAGCCCATCCCGTTGAGTGCGATCCGCACCATTGCCTCCATTCGTCTTAGCTCCCATTCTCTACGCTGCGAGACAGGACGTTGGGGCACTGGCGAGGAGTGTCATCGACTTTGCACCTTATGCCCTCGTCAAGTGCGAGAGAGTGAGTACCACACACTACTTGAGTGCTCAGATTTTGACCACATTAGGTCCTCTTTTCCCCATATATTCAGCCATGATCTCTCCCTACATACCTTCCTCTCCCAACCACGATGTGGACTCTCTATTGCGACGCTCATTTCAGCCATTTTTGAGCATCGAGAGTCACTTATGAACTCCACTCACACCACGTGACATGTTCATTTGGTCCCATAGGTCATATTTGACCTCCCAGGACGATAATAGAACTATCTCTCTCTCTCTCTCTCTCTCTCTCTCTCTCTCTCTCTCTCTCTCTCTCTACTTTGACTTTGTATCAGATCCACCACATTGTAACTTTCTGGTCTCATAGGTCACTTTGGCCTTTTGAAGACGTTAATATAACATTTCATTTCATTTCTCTCTCTCTCTCTCTCTCTCTCTCTCTCTCTCTCTCTCTCTCTCTCTCTCTCTCTCTCTCTCTCTCTCTCTCTCTCTCTCTCTCTCTCTCTCTCTCTCTCTCTCTCTGGATGTTTCTCGTGTGTTTTCTCATGAATTCGGTTTCCACAGTCGCTGATCTCTTGCAAACAGAGACAAATCTGCTGCGCGCGCGAGAGAGAGAGAGAGAGAGAGAGAGAGAGAGAGAGAGAGAGAGAGAGAGAGAGAGAGAGAGAGAGAGATTGGGGCCCTGGGATGTGGGGACCTCGGTGGAGGAAATCTGAGAGGTAGACGTCTAAAGAGGTTGCAAGGCATCACGTTTCAGCCTCAAAGAGTTGAAAGTGAGTATGAGTTTGGTGGTTTGTGCGATAGCCTAGTTTAAAACACTGTGTAAATCTTTATGCAAGACTGGACAACATCTAATGTAGTTGCTTTCACACCGTGTCATGACTCACGCACCAATCCCCAAACATCGGTTGTTCTGTTCTGAGAAAGCTAGAAGCCAACATCGGCCTTACATGAATGCTCAAAGATCGTTCTCAGCGAAAGAGAGAGAGAGAGAGAGAGAGAGAGAGAGAGAGAGAGAGAGAGAGAGAGAGAGAGAGAGAGAGAGAGAGAGAGAGAGAAGAGCAAGACCTTATCCTTTGATAACCAGGGCTATTGACTGCAACAACCTAGTGACGTAAGGGCCTGGAGCGGCCAATTGTAGCAGTGCAGGAGCGTTTTGGGCTGACTCTCATATAGGCAGTTAAAAGCTTATGTAAGCAAAAGAGCGACAACGGGTTGAAAGCTTTGGAGTACTTGTCCCTCGTTTCAAATCATAAGAGATTAACGCAACGAGGACAAAAATAAGGCATCGATAAATATAACAATTGATAACGTAAAACTAGCGTCTCGTTTGGTTGATCACTTGCGAAAAGAGATGGAGTTGAGCGGGCTGCTAGAGGGGACATTTCGAAGGTCTACCCACAGCTTCTTATTCCTGTAAGTCGCATTGCACACCGGAAGTTGAAGAGAGGCCTTAGCTGCATGCTCAACAAACATTCAGATCCTTGACAACTAAGTTGGTCTTAGGTTTTAATTGAGTGCAAAAGTTGAGCGATACAAAATCAATTAAACAAATGCCTTAGGCAATAGCAAACGTGAGCTTTTGTCAACTACAACCCGTGAGGTGCTCCATCAACCCATGAACTTTATCACCTACCCCCTATGAGTGTTATTCCCTCTAAAAGCAAGAGTGCAGATAAGGAGAAACACAAAAGTAAGCAGATTTTCTATCCCTGATGATAGATGGAGAAAAGTTCTACAAAGGGAGCTTGAGGATGATGCCAAGTTGAAAGAACTGCTAGAACACAGAAGCAATGGTGGTGGTAGACATGATAGCAAATAATAGGAAAAAACATAGAAGGAATGATGATGTTAAACATGATAGCAGAAGTGAACACAATAGTCAACATGAGGACAAAAGTCAAAGAAGAGATCATGATAGAGATTACAATTGACAAGATCGACATGATGATGGAGGTCGGAGTAGACATAATTGACATGAGAGAAGGTCAAAGAGACCATGACGAAGAGGATAAATATAGAGGGGATCGTACCCACATGGACGTAATGATCGAAGGACTACTAGAGAGCATGTTGATCGCAAGGATAGATACAATAGAGATATCGGCAGTGATGATGATGATGAATGCAGAGACAAGAGCAAGCAAAGATGATAAAGAACCTACCCCTTTTAAAAAACAAGAACTTGAGTTAGAGTTTCAAGTGTCAAGGATCACGGCTACTTTGTGCGGCTTGCAGCCTTTCATGGACGAAAGGAAGGGATTGTACAATGATTTTCTCTCACATCTTCTACAAAGGAATCCTGCTTCTCAATCCTCTATGTGAGAACATGCTCAACTCTGCTACATTATGTCAGAATTAAGTATGTTGGCTTTTCCAAGATCTTTGTTGAACTTTGCTTCCAAACCATCTTCGCGCTACTACTTTTAGACCATAAATATTAACACCATTAGGCCACCTGTTAAAGCTCAACACGTGCAATTGGATGAAGGGTTGCAAAGCTAGCCGAGTGTGTTTGCCCATCCACTTGTCACACCCATGATGCCATTGTTTTCTTCAACCTCATTAAATGCCAACACACCAACTTGGCCGACCATCGCATGCCTGCCCCCCTGTCACATCCTCCTTAGTTTAATAGGTTTTAGTACAATGCAAAGCTAATATTATGTTAAGTAGTTTGAGTTTTTTATTTAAATAGTATAGTGTAGAGTCTAAACACCCAGCATAGTATTCGTAGCCTATTAATTGAGCCGTTCTATTGTAGTGATTGTGATGGAACTTATGAACCAAAAAGCCATCACCAAAGTAACCTCTGCTTCTCTTTAAGGTAAGTTTATATCTTGCATCTTTTGTATTTGTGTTAACTCCTGTTTTGTGTGTCACAAAAATTACACATATTCACAACAGCGGACGTTTCAAATACACAACCATGGCTCTACCTCAACAACACTATAAGGTTTGTTATATGCATCCAAATAATCCATGCCTATGTGTTTGCTTGGTCCACGCATAAAGCCTATGGGGCAGGGCACAACTTTCATTACTTGTAATTTTTGGAGAGACCACAGCGCCAACTCTCCACCGTACTTTTGTATGGCACTTATGCATGGCGTGCACTATATATTTAGCATTTTCACTATGGGCCGCAATGCAAGACAAAATGTTTTAACTATTCACATTACTTTCATGTAGCTTGACATAAGCATCGCTCTATACCTTGCACAATCGGAACATACACGATTGCCAGGTCAGTAATGCACTTCATTTCTAATTACAGTCCATCGATGCTTTATGTATTTACTTGTTTTAGAATTTCACAATGCTTCCTTTAGTTTAGTTTGGCTGCATGCTTTTTCAAAATGTATATGCTTTTCACTTGGCAAGCCTAATGGAGTTTTTTTGCTTCCTTGCATGCAAAAGTGACCACTTGACATCATATAGACCATCTGATGGTTGCCATTAATATAAATTAATCATTTGTTGTTACAATGTCTGTAACGTGATGTCCATTCGATCATTCGTGCTTATCATTTCCTCCATGTCATGTATCTCAAATCATTTCAAGCATTGCGTTCCCGATGACCTTCTATACCATCATCCACCAAGCAAGAGTATTTGCATGAATTCTTCTTTGTTGTTGTGGTGAAAGGTAGCCCCGCGTAATGGACTAACTAGTGAAATTAATCCAATTTCAGCATAGAGGGAACTATAACTTCCATATAAATTGGACCATGGAGGTTAGAAAGTCTTGTAGACTCAAATTCAAGTGAAGTACTCCACATCACCCTCATTGTTTCGTGACTTCCCTCTTCCCTTACTTCATCCACGATGTTCAGATCAAGGGTGTCTTCGTTGTTGTTTTTAGACATTTAAGCGCACTAGTCATGGTGGCTTCTCACAACAACTAGCAACTAGTCTCCCCAAACAATTAGTCTCCTAGTCTCCCAAACTCAAGTGTAAGGCACTTACTTAATAGAAAAGCACCCTTGCCAAGATCCTCAAGGCCATTATGATGATTTCACTTGATGGTTTTAAGAATACATCGCTCTCCTTTTTAATTTGCATTGCGTGGACTCACACCAAGGTGCGAGCTCTCATCTTGTTTGTGGCCCTCCAAGAAGGTGGCTTCAAACTTGTCCAGCAACCAATAGCCCCTAAAATTAAAACTATTATTCGCGCATTGCTATGGCTAAAGAGTTCTTAAAACATGATCCTCCCTTCCAAAGTGAAAAATTACAATGTTTTTTTTTTGTATTTCTAGTATGTAAAACAAAATATGCTTCAATGCTCCACTATGCATACAATGTCCCTGTAAGACCTAGGGAACTGAGACATAGGATCCTCCTCCCTACCGCCCTTTATGTAGGCCTAGCTCGTAGCTCTTGCCCTAAGCGGATCCCCAGTCCACACTGGTCCAGTCCAGGCCCTTGGCCTAGGTCCCTGACCCCCTAGGTTGGGCCTTGCCCTGTAGGACCCTTGTCCTGACATTACTCCTCCCTTAAGGAAAAATTTTCGTCCTCGAAAACACAAGTAGTAATATCTTCTTAAGGATACTGATGTTTTCTTTATTGACGTCCCATACGTGAGACAGTTGTCTGTATGACTGATAATTGGTGCAGTGAGGAGGTTCAACGAAACTAAGAGCAACATCGTGATTTTCAACATTGTTGTCCTTTTGCAACCACTTGGGCATAAATGGTAACTCCATTTATAACTCACTTGAGTCACTTGAGTACTATAAAGGAGTAACCACAACTAAGAGTTGTCCAAAGGCATAACGAGTTTTCAGATCTTCTGAAGGTACTGGAAGAATGCAAGGAAACCTTGGCGTAACTTTCCATGCAGTTGTGAGCCAGATTTCCTACTCGTGTGAGTATCTTGAAAAGTTCATAGATAGGGAGTGTCCTCTTGTTAGAATTCTGAATAGTTAGGAACACAAAGAACTACATGTTCATCCCTAATGAAGGTTACTTGCCAACATACTTTGTCAGCACACTTGATAAGTCCTTGACGTATGAAACTTATTGAAACGATCTCCAACCCCACCACAACAGGTGTTCAAAGTTGAAAACCGTACTTAAGCAAATTCTAGAATAGGGAGAAAATCATCTATTCAGAAATGCGTTGTGCTAACGTATGCTCTTAGAATATCCTTTAGCAAAAGAAATAGTTGTAAGTTGCCCATCCAAACACGAGATGAATAGCAGCAGTAAGAGTGAGGTGTTGTTCCCCAACCACTTATACAGACAGTCTTCCCTGACTGTCAATAAACTAGGACTCAATCATTGAGTATCCAACCATATATTTTATATGGAGTGAAGACAACCAACTAGGTTGAAAGCGGGTGGACTGGAGTAAGCTCCTAGAGTTTAGACCATCCAACCCATAGACACCCATCCTGAGCCAGTGCCTTGTAATGCAAGGTGTAAACTCAGAATAAATCTGCAGGAGAGATTGCACATGTAGTGCAAAAAGGTGCAGAGAGAATAAAAGTCCATGAATTGGCATGTTGCTCCAAATAAATCAGTGTTAAACACTAGGGCCCATAACACCTAGTGTGCATGCATTTAACATAAATTTATCCAAACCACAATTCCATGACGAGACTTTCCACGGTACATAAGTGAAAGCCTTTCAACAAGAGTTGGACCATAACAGAATGTGAAAGATCAGTCACACCTAGGTACCAACCATGAGACATTCTCAGTAACTTAGCATACTTGGCTATATGTAGAAACGACCCTCCATTAAGGTGGTTTCACAACACTTGTCATCGCAACAAATCTGTACTGAGTACCCGACAATTTCTGGCCACTGAAATTGTTCCTGATACGGTGTGCTCCAAATGGTCGAATAAACGGATGCGACCAGCACGTAGGGACTTCGTTGTGACACATCATTAAGAATTAGGCGCCAGTGTCAGTCCCAGAGACTCATATTCACCACATGTGGAATATGTCTCAAAGAAGGATGGCCGAAAAAGCGACATCCATCAAGTACAAGATGTACTTGTGTGTGGAGGAACTGCAAAACACTCCGCAACAAGAGTGAGAGGGACCCTCATTATCTTGCTCCACACTGGCTAAACCGAACTCCTTGAGTTCCTATACCATGTGGTATCCTATGTGACAACATGTGCCAAATTGAACCCTACAAGTAGGTTCGTAATAGCATACGATAGAAAGATAGATTGGACACTTGGCCCAAAATACTTTGTGCCGACATGCCCTTGGCATGGCTCTGTAACCTTCAAGAGTACTTAGATGTCTTGAGAAACCAAGCAAAGCATACTAAAAATGGAATAACACCAAATCAATAGATGCGTACCTGGAGATGTGAATGTAATGTACACTTACCTGTATTCAAATGGAGAGGAGCACGTCCCCTACCTGAAAAACAAACAGCATTGCACTGAGAACCCTGGGTGTTGCCTTTGCAATCCAAGCCCTTGGATTAGAATCTACGTAGTCAAACCCCTTGGTAAGACTCTTTGTAGAAACTGCTCAACTAGCAGATAACGGTAACCAACATAGTCAACCGTGTACAGAATGATTGGAATCAACTTGAAAAGTGTGTCTGTCCGCTACCGCGTGTGGTAGATTGAGGAATTATTTCCTTGAAAGTATAACTGGGAGAGATCAAATGTGATCCTCAATGCAGATCAGACTGTGATCCTTAATGCCTATGGGGTGATGTAACAATCACCCGCCGGGTCTTATCCCAAAACAGTATGTCCATAGACACGCCGTAGTGCTATAGAGAGAGCAGGAAATCCACACGTGAACTGTCGAGCTCTTATGGACAGCCATGCTGTCGCAACTGATTGCTGCATCGATACTTCCTTATAGAGCTCAGTTGCTGTGAGTTGAAGAGTATAAAAAACTCAACTTGAATGTCGCACTCAAAACATGTAGTGGAGAAAATGACACCCTAGACATCCGTAATGACAAGACTCTTGCTTGTCCAGTAAGGTCGATGTGTACTTCCCTGGGTAGATCTGGTTGATCTTGAAAAGAATTATCCAAAGAATGCCAATAGTTAGGTCTTACCCTTGGCCTAACAATGGCTCTTAGCTAGTGTGTGTGGCTCCTATTCCTTTTGGCAATTAGTGTTCAATCGGTGAACCGATAAAGACTAATGTGAATGGCATCTTGGCCAATTTCTAGCTGAGAGTTAGAGAACCTTGGCTCATGCTGACTCCCAAACAAAACATGTATGAAAAGCCTCTTAGAAAATTTTCATTATTCTAGAGAGAAATAAGAAAAAGAGAGAGAAGAAGAGCATGCTGGGCTGAGGAACTTCCCTTAAATTTGTAGAGTGTGTGCCCAGAATGTGTGCTCTTAGACATCGTATGCCTGAATTGCTGCTTATCCTATAAGCATACCACAATCTGTCGGTACGACGCTCTCATCGAGAGAGGTAACATAAAACACTAGTCAAATCTTGACCATCTACCATGTATGGGTCGTGACTGTATGTGGATGACTTGAATAGGGCACCTTGCCGGTGTATCTAGTTGAAATTTTTAGGTTCTTTTTAGTGTCAGTGTGTGTTGATAGCAACCATAAATTTAAACCGTCTAGAACTTAGTTGGTCCATGAATAGAGTGTCTGGTGTGATAGCAGAAGCGTAATCTCTGAAGCGGTGAAATTCATGCCACCTGCTTAGTATGCCTTGCATACAGTTTTAGAAGTCCTTGGCGAGAGTGATGGCCTCAAACGTGAGAGCCAAAATCATTAGTGCCTTGCACAATCTAAACGGGTAGGGATTCTGTGAGGTGAGATGCCCTAATTTGCCAATTTTTTCAAGCTTGTGTGCCCTTGCTCGTGATTCCAAGTACCTTGGCACTAGGGAGAAGCCTTAGTTTATGTAAAATTGTCAAAGCACTTTGCTTTACACAACCGACAATATTTTCCAACTGAAATGTGTAAATAGGGAAAAATAAACAAAACTGGATATGGTCTAACCTGGTCATCCTGCTGTAACCAGGTGGCTAGAGATGTCGAAAGAAAAACTCACTCCAATGTAGAGGATAACCCACTATGATCCACGAGAGAAAGCTGATAGCCAACGGATGTGCCTGCAGATATTATGACAAAAATAATCGACCGTGTCGAGCAATTTCAATTGAAATTAACCAGTACTGTATGGTATTGATCCTCCGTCAGCGTATAGAAACCATTACAAGGAGTCGGCCATTCCGAGCAACTTGCTTTCTTCAACAAGTCCAGGAAGAGGTCATGCATGTCTCCTTGAGATATTTTTAAAAAAAATCCCTTGCCATGTATGCAACAAAATTTGAATTCTTATGTGAACTGTCAGAGGCCGTGCCTCAGGATTGGGGAAAGTGCGTCACCTTTGATGCATTTTAGATATATGATCAAAATGTGTTTGATAAGTGCCTCATGCCAGTCTCATACATTACCTTATGTAGAGATACGACCAGAATTGTGTAACCAATTATGCAGATGACAATAAACCCAAAATCAACTGCGTACCTCATTAAGCACTCTTGCCGACCAATCTTGTCAACGCTAAAATTGAATGTATTATCGAGGGGAAACTGCAAATAGTACGAAAGCAGTAACCCAACATTGGACGACACCGGCCGTGCTCATTAGCACCCTTGCACGGAGTCTGCTCATGGCAATACCAGTCCTAGGCAATGTTGCCGCCCTGCATAAACCATGAGGGTAATCAAGTTGATAGAAACAAAATTGGAAGGGGTTACCTTGTTTCCGTTCTCGTATTCGAATATGTTGTATTCACAGCCATGCTTTGTCCATCATGTGCTAATGTTGGCCTTACTTTGGCTAGTCGTAATCCATACCGAGGCCTTGAAGTCCCGTTGGAAGCCCCTTGACCACCTTTGAAGTTCCGTCGTACTACTGCGTCCTAGATCCGGACCTGTCGAGATGCCATGGTCATGTCGATATGCCCATGCTACGAGGGGGGGGGGGTTGGCCCGTGGGTAGCCTCCCTTAGTCAAATTTAATTGCCCAAGGCCAAAGGCCTTAGGGCATCTTGATGTGAAACCAACGTGAAGCTGGGCAATGGAATTCTCCACAGAGCCACCACAAGAGAGAAAGGGAGGTCGGGCTCCGCGCGTTGCTCGGATGCGCCCTCCACTAAGTCAGGTTTTCTCCGGCTCCGCCTCGCGCTCCCATCTAGGCCAACCACAAGCGATTTGGAGCCTGTCGACGAGCTATCTCCTCCCGCCTCAAGAGGCCTTGCACACGCCGTGGCCCACCATCGTCTTCTTCCCACCTCGCTGCAAGCGGCTGTGCACACACAGGCTCGTTTTCGATTTCGATCTCCTTGCCTCTTAAGGAGCCATGCCCACGGCAGTCAAGGTCTTCTCCATCTCCTGCTTAGGGCACTTGCCCATGGCCCCGCAGCTCCTCCCTTGCAAGAGGGCTTGCCCACGACCCGAGAGAGAGAGAGAGAGAGAGAGAGAGAGAGAGAGAGAGAGAGAGAGAGAGAGAGAGAGAGAGAGAGAGAGAGTTTTCGAAAGAGAAGGAGAAAGAGAGAGATCCACGCTTGAGAGAGAGTTTTCAAAAGAGAAGGAGAAAGAGAGAGATCCACGCTTGAGAGAGAGTTTTCAAAAGAGAAGGAGAAAGAGAGAGATCCACGCTTGAGAGAGAGAGAGCTCCATGCCTTCTCCTCCGCCATGGCTCCACCTTCTTTCTTCCTCTCCACCTTGCTCTGATACCAATGTAAGACCTAGGGAACTGAGACATAGGATCCTCCTCCCTACCTCCCTTTATGTAGGCCTAGCTCGTAGCTCTTGCCCTATGTGGATCCCCAGTCCACACTGGTCCAGTCCAGGCCCTTGGCCTAGGTCCTTGACCCCCTAGGTTGGGCCTTGCCCCGTAGGACCCTTGTCCTGACAGCCCCATATCAATATGTTTCTCCATTGAACCAATGATAGTAGCATAAGCACATCAAGGGAGGAGGACCTTCAAACCATTGGATGCACTTACATGTAGCATAGGGGCACTATTAGAACCACTTACTGGGTGACATTAAAAAACATTACTTATAAAAAGAAAAATTATCTCCGTAATTTGGGCTTCTAAGGTTCTAAGGTCATCTGCGCCACTGTGTCTTCCCTCCCCACGCCATAGCTTTCTCTAGCAACCCTTGTCTAAAAAACCCCTTTATGTCTCTCCCTCCTCCATCGCAAATCTACCACATTGTCGTCCCTACACTGCGAACTCCACCAATTGTAAGACAAGGGGAACTAGAACCTGAGAGTCCACCACCCAACCACCCACTATATAGCATAGCCCCTGGCCCTTTGTCCTAGTTGGACTCCCTTTCCACACCGCCTAGCCCGGCCCTGCCCTTGTCTAGTCCGGCCTTGCCGGTGTCCTGACATTACTCCCCCCTTAAGAAGAGTTTTCGTCCTCGAAAACAAAAGTGGGGTACTTCTTCTTAAGAACGCTAATGTTTTCCCAAGAAACCTTCCTCAGGTCGGTCTTTCCACTTGATTAAGGCTTGTTGACGTACGTGATGATGTGTACGCAACTCATGATAATCGAGAACACGTTCAGGTTCATGCGGTAAGGTAGGAGGTTCAATGAAATCAACCAAAACCTGTTGGTCAATGACATTGTCGTCACCATGTAACCGCTTACGTAAACGGTTTACATGAAACACCGGATGAATGCGAGAATGTGAAGGTAGTAATAATTTGTAGGCACGATCACCTACTCGCTTGAGTATTTTGAAAGGCCCACAATATCGGGGAGATAATTTAGGTGTTGGCCCAGTTTTCAGACTTTCTGAATGTTCTAGCACACGTAAAAATACTTCCTCCCGTTCTTCGAAGGTAACTTGCCGACGGTTCTCATCAGCGTACTTATACCGATCCTGTGCTTGTCGGACATTCTGACGAGCAAGTTTTAGCATATCCATGTGGTCTTGGAGAAAATCCTTAACCTGTTGGAGTTTTTCAGTTGCCAACCCCACCGTAATTGGTGACCTAGGTTGAAACCCATACATGAGCATGAAAGGACTAAAGCATGTTGTGACAAGCTTAGCACTGTTGTAGGCAAACTCGAGAATAGGTAAGTATTCTTCCCATTTTGACTGTTTTTTGTTGACGTGTGCTCTTAGCATATCCTCTAGCACCTGGTTAACTCGTTCCGTTTGACCATCTGTTTCTGGATGATCAGCTGTACTGAGATTCAGTTGTGTACCCAATTGTTTAAACACCGCTCTCCAAAAGTGGCTGTTAAACTTAGGATCACGGTCACTGAAAATGTTACACGGCAAACCATACAGCTTGTATAGATTGTCCACAAATAACTTGGCTAGTTATGGTGTCTTAACGGTTGATTTGGTCGGAATAAACCTACATAATTTAGTCAACCAGTCTACGACCACCCATACCGAGTCATGACCTCGTACAGTGGTTGGTAAACCCACAATAAAATCCATAGAGATGCTTTCCCATTTTCCATTGGGAATCTCCAAAGGATGTAAGAGTCCTCCTGCTTTCAGGTGCTCTACTTTGTTAACTTACATTTTTGGCAATGCAAGACATAAGCTTGAACAAAGCCATGTATACCTGGCCAGTAAACTGTCGTCATAGGAGAGCATAAGTTTTTCTAATCCCCGGGTGCCCTGCACTTGGACTATCATGACATTCATAAAGAATTTGGCGCCGAATGTCTGTGTTCGTCGATACACAAACTCTCCCCTTATGGAGTAGGTACCCATTGTCGATGGTGAAATGCTTCCATCGCTATAGTTCATCACTTGATAAAGGAGAACTAGGTGTGGAGGTTAATTGTACACTACCGTCATTAGAGTGAGAAGGATCCCTCTTTTGAACATGGCTCCGCACTTTGGAATATGCTTCATCATGCTCATAATTGCCTTTGAGGGAATCTAAAAATTCACTACGAAGTTTCGTGAACAAGAGCGAATTGATCTCTGGCATTCGACTTAGAGGTCCGCCATGACATTGTACCAGCCTTTGCGATACCTTAGCTTGGCGTCATATTCCTGAAGAATCTTGACCCACTTGGCTTTTCGACCCTTCAAATCCGTTTGTTGTGTAAACCATTTGATGTTTCATGGTCAAACACAATCTCAAACTGAGCACCATACAGATAATGCCGCCATGTTTTTAAGGCAGACACTATTGCATAGAGTTTGCGTTCGTAAGCAGAGTAGTTCTGCTGAGCTGCATCAAGCTTCTTGCTTTCAAATGCAATCGGTCGTCCGTCTTGTAATAAAAGGACTGCTCCAATAGCACGGTCACTGGCATCCGTTTCCAAAACGAATGGTTTCAAAGGATCTACAATGGACAGTATAGGAGCTGTAGCTAATGCATCCTTGAGTGTATCGAAACTGTGTTGTTGAGCGGATCCCCACTGAAAAGCTTTACCTTTGCCTTTTAGTTGATCCATCATGGGAACAACAATTTGAGCATAGTTTTTAACGAACCTTCGGTAAAAACCTACAAATCCTTAAAAAATCTGTAATTCTTTCAATTTTTTAGAAGAAGGCCATTTTCGGATGGTATCCACTTTGGATTGATCCATATATAGTCCGTTAGTTGAAATAACATGCCCTAAATAATAAATTCGTCTTTTAGAAAATCACATTTAGATTCCTTGGCATATAATTTGTTTGTGCGTAACAACTCAAACACCTGCTTGAGATGTTGTAAGTGTTCTTCTTTAGAAGCACTATAGACTAGGATGTCATCGAGGAAAACAATGACAAATTTGCCCAAATATGGCTTCAAGACACTATCCATAAGTATCATGAATGTTGCGGGCGCATTGGTTAACCCAAAGGGGATCACCAAGAACTCGTAGTGTCCAAACCGTGTTCAGAATGCAGTTTTGGGTATATCGACAAGTCGAATACGGACTTGGTGATATCCTGACCGCAAGTCTATTTTCGTAAAAATGCGAGCATGAGTGAGCTTGTCAAACAACTCATCTACTGTTAACCCTCACGGCACACAGACACCCTATGATCTATAAACGTTGTATTATTTAGAGTCAGGTATCGGGCTTGTCGGACCAATAGGAAAAGGGTAAGAGTGATCGCCGGTGAGAGGCGCACTCTAACTGGGACATTCAAGGGATTAGTTGGCTAAGCATGGGCGCCCAAGTGTGAATGGGGTGAGCTCATATAAAATCCAACTAAACCTAATTTTTACTCATTCTCTCATTTGTGCAATAGAAGAGTGCTCTTGCTCCATCTCCATCTCCATCTTCTTCTTCTTCACCTCCTTGTGTGTGTGTGTGTGTGAGAGAGAGAGAGAGAGAGGGAGTGTGTGTGTGTGCGATCGAGCATTACGAATGCACGACGGCGGCGAGGCGGTTGAGCGCGGCACGACTGCAGCTTCTTCTTCATCGCGGCGAGGAATCCACCACGAAGGCGAGCGTAGAGCGGTGAGTGACACACCCTTTGCTCTCTTGAGCTTGCTAGTTTAGGCTTGTTGTGTGCTTGGAGCCATTTGTGGCTCGCACACGGTGTATTGGCAAGTCCCTTGCTTCGAGAGTGCGGCAAGGAGCGCACATTTTTGGCGCCGCTGCCGGGGATATGCCCTACACTAAGCTCGGTTAGTACTTTACGCTTTCTTGTGGTGCAATTTCTATCATAGGAAAGGCAGGGAATGAGTGTGTGTAGTTGTGTGGAGATTTCTGTTTTTTGCGTTTTCTACGTTTTCTGGTCTGCACTGCACAGTTAGCATTTCTTGCGTTTTTGCATTTTCTGCATTTTCTGGTTATGTCAAGTTTCAATTTCTGCATTTTCTTCATTTTTTGCGTTTTCTGTGTTAAATTTTCTGTCAAGCTCCAATTTCTGCAATTTTCTGCATTTTCTGTGCTTTTTCAATTTTCTGCATTTCTTGCGTTTTTTCGATTTCTGCAAGTTCTGCAATTTCAATTTCTGCATTTTCTGTATTTTTTTGTATTAAAAATATATATATATATATATATATATAATTTAATTTTTTCGAAATTTTTTTTTTCTGAAAAATAAAAACGCGAGTGAGTGGGCGGTTAAATTTTCGAAAATAAAAAACGTGAGTTTTAAAACGGACGGGTTGGTTTGTATAAAAGATAGATCGGGATCGGGATCATTTCCCCAAGCCCAAGCCCAAGCCCAAGCCCAAAGTCTTATGATATATCCTAGACTCACTCTTATATATATACCCTACTCCCTCAAGAGAGAATGAGAGCATGTGGGACAAGTCCTCCACTCTCCTCCCTTCTCTTTCCACTTGCACCCTTAGACTTTCTAGTTTGGGCCTAGTTCCCTACTGGAAATTGACAGTTTTAGGGATTCCGAGGGCATAGAGTGACCAAACAGAGGGCTGTAAAGCACGTCACAATCCTCTGACCGAGACGCTCGTTTTGAGCAATCATACGCTCTATTCTATAGCCGGGTCAGAAAAAAAGGACCAAAAAGTCAAATTAAGGAAAGACTTGGGTTGCAAAACACCCAAAAATACTAGGTGAGCAGCCTTCACAGGCACTCACTGACACCTTAGGGTATCAAAAGCACATGCACTTACGCTCTGGGCGGGTGCTAGAACACGATCACATTGGTAGTGCCTCTGTTCATACGGACACCCATTACCCATCCACGATAGGCTCTAGACCCTCAGCGGGGACACAAGGTAGCACCACCCAAGACCCTAAAATAGCCGCTAGTGACTCCTCCTCCGACTCAGAAATCATGGAAGCATACCCTACCCGAAACACTGAGAGAGAAGGCCATGCACCTCCCGAAGCTCCACAGCCTAGTACTAGTATGTTTAGCCGTTTCATAGAAACATTAGGTAGAGCTACTCGCTCGGAACCTGATGCAAATGAAGCACACGAAGGGGGTGGGGAAGTGGACTCTCCTTTCACATCGCACGTGGACCCCACACCCCCAAAGAGTGTCCATGTGGATATCCTGCCAACTTCTTACCAAGAAGGCCGTGTTGAGCTGCCTCTTTCAGAAGTTCCCTCTAGAGTACCGTTGGTGACAAGTAAAACCATGGGGAGCAACATTGCTTCTACCTCACAAGAAACCGTTAACACGTCGACTCTAGAAGGATTGTTCATTAATGATCATTGGACATACGACCTCCACACTGAGGTGTTGACGGATCTACACTCTGGCCACGCCTACCATGTAGGATGGATAGAGATTGTACAATCCACCTCTAGTGCCACGAGCATCGAAGATCAACAGAAAATGATCTGTAATGTTATCCATGGCATTATTCAATCGGAAAGGCAAAACCGAGGGGTAAATATACTCTCAATTGGCCCCATGAGATTTCTGGATACGAGCAAGGCTCAACAGTCTACTCTATCACAAATGGAGACTCCTCTAATGAGCCCCATGGACCCATCTTACGTCATTTCACCTGGGGTCTCTATGCAATCTGAGCCTCCGAGCGACAACTTTAGCTTCCCTAACTTGGCTCAACCCTCTATTAAGGAAAACACAGTGCTCACTCCAGGGATAAGCATGACAGAGAATGTACCGATGACATCTACGGTTAGCGCAGTGCCACTACCTAGTGTCGCAGTACCTAATATGGGGCCTCGACCGTATGTGCCTCTAGCCCCTTATACACACATGGAAATCGAAGAGGATGGGTTGGACTCTGACACACCTCTACGATACCCTATTGAGTTAAATAGTGCCTATGGAAAAGTGCTATATAACGCCTTATTGGACACGGGTGCTATATATAATCTGCTATCCTATGGGGTGTGGTGTCAGTTAGCGAAGCCACCTCTATCTGAGAGTATTATCCAAGTCAAGGGTGTCAACAAGAAAAAAACTACGGTTTTTGGAATCTGGCACACTTCTGTCAGTTATGACAATGGAATTGTAGCT
This sequence comes from Adiantum capillus-veneris, assembly GCF_014529385.1. Classification (NCBI taxonomy): domain Eukaryota; kingdom Viridiplantae; phylum Streptophyta; class Polypodiopsida; order Polypodiales; family Pteridaceae; genus Adiantum; species Adiantum capillus-veneris. The sequence continues at coordinate 79,878,775 of NC_140940.1, forward strand.
CAAGACTTTTTGGTCATGCCTACTGGAACTACGGAGGGTAATATAAACCTAGGCCGCACGTGGATGATAGCCACCAAATGCACTATTGATTGGGGGACTGGGGGTGTTACAACGCAAAAGCCAACTCTTAGCCCTACCACTCAAGCCATAGTCCCTGAGATATTGCCTAAGGAAATAAAACCCAAGACATTGCATGTCCAGGAGGTTGAACCATACGTCCCCATAGCCCAACTCTCTAGAGCTTCAACTGATGTAGTTGAAAGAAAGCTTGAGACACACAAGACTCATCCTAATGTAACGAAGAAAACATACAAGTGGGTCCCTAAAGCTTCCTTAGTGACCATAGCTAGTGCTAAAAAACAGAAGCCTTGTAAGAAACGTACCACTCGCTCCAAGAAAAGTAAGAAAATGTTGCGATGGATCCCTAAACGACTATTGGAAGCCCAAGGCTACTATCAAGGAAATGATCAAATCTGGGTGCCAAAACGTAGATTGTGCTCTTACCTATCACCTGACCCAAGTGAGCCCCATCCCGTAGCTCCAAAATGAATCAATGATCGTGGAAAGAAAAAAATCACAGAATGCTACACACCCGCTCCCGAGCTAGTTTGGGTACCAAAGAAAGAACGATTTGTTCCACCTAGCTCAGGAAGGGGGGAGTCCCATGAAGCTTCTAGCTCCTCATGTAATACATCCATAGAGGTAAAAGCTTCTACACAGCCTCCATCTATAGTAGTGGACCTCCATGAAGCTACAAAAGAATCCACACCTCCCAGTGTTCAAGAATCACCTGATGAACCACTTCAAGTTCGATCCTGGGAGAGTACCTTACCACCCTTGCAACTTGACGAGGCACCTAGGGTAATAGAAAACTACTGGCAAAAATCCTCACCTATTACCAACTGGAACAATTGGTTTCAAAGGGTGACAAGCTCATTTCAAACGGTATGATCTACCCAAGGAAGGGGGGAGTGTTTGTGGACATCCATCATTCATTTGTTTCCCTCTCAACCTTTTTCCCTGACCTCTCAATCACCAATCTTAGGGAATGTACATATAAAGCTTTATACTCACAAAAAAAAAAAGAAAAAAAAAAGAGCAAGAGCAATTAGCAAACGAGTATGCACATTAAAAGTCAAAACATTGACTCAGACCTACACATGTCACATCTGGTACAGTGAAACAGAAACCTATGCCATAAAACACCTTTGATCCTCGTCACTTGAGTGATGGAGGGTAGGTAAGATTAGTACGATAGGAGTGTTTCTGTTTTAGAGTTGAGAGATTAGCGAAGTTATCTTTTCCCACTAATGTGCCTCTTGGAGGTATTCCTTTTGTTTCCTAGTGTGTACAGGAGCGTGTTGCTATTGATAGGATTTGGACCTTCATGGAATCTTTATCTCGACTCACTCTTCAAATCAAGCGCGACCATCGACACAAACAGGTGTTTCTTGTCCATTAGCATTGCCCTTATCTTTTTGCATCCATGTTTTGTCTGCTTTGATTGTGATTGGTAGCATAATATTTAGCGCATTGGCTTAGTATCAAACATTTAATTCAATGTAATGTTTTGTCATAATCACTTGTCTAGGTTGAAAAATCAAGCAGTCCGACTAAGCTAGTTTGACCAAGCTAGGTATTAGAAATCTTCTCTTAATACCATGGGGAATGCCTTCCTAATAAGCAATGGTTACTTAGGTTCTTAATCCGATTTAAGCAGCATTGTATGAAATGTACTAGGGCTTTCTAGTGGGCTTGACCGTAGTGACCTTTAGCTTAAGTATTATAAAGGGAGTTTACTAATGTGATGAGCTTGGGGAGGGTAACAGTGTTATATGACCCCCCAAAGTTACAAAATTAAAATGTTGAAAATGAACAAACAAAAAATCCAAGTGCCACAATGTAAAATTTTAAGCTGGAAGAGAAATCCCTGCTTAAATTGGTACTTCACTCACATGTATCGCCTATGGTACTAGAGCCCTAGAGGTTCCCAATGTGGGCGCTTTTCCTTGAAAAGCAAAAAATCCAAGGCATACAAAATAAGCACACACATCATAATTGAATCAATGTGAAAAGACTTTGGGGGGGTCAAAGAAAAAGTAATCAGTCAGGCGATGATTTCATGAGAAATTCCTTTTATCGTAGCTTAACTACAAGTTTTCTAGATATAGCCTCTAGTCAGCCCTCAAACATGAATACTTGGCTCTCGCGATTAAACAACTTAATTGACCATAGAAAATTAAGAAGCTTACCCATGGTATTAATATTTGATCTCTAGATCTCTAGTGCCTTTCGACCGTCAAATTAGCGACCCCAGACTTGTTTAATTTTTTACCTTTACATCTGTTTATGCATTTGATTACATTGCAATTTAATGTTCATTGCTAACACATTGTTTGAAATTCTTTTACCAATCAATTTGTCTACCTAAAACTGCATATGCTTTTTAAGAGAATGCAATTACTGTGCCAATGTTGTTTGATTTTGCAGTGACTGAAGAAGGCTAAGGACATTCATCTCAAATGCTCTTCCACCTCGACGAACCAGCTTCAACTCAATAGCTTCCGAGGACGGAATCTACATCAGGAAGGGGGGAATGTTAACCCTCACGGCACACGGACACCCTATGATCTATAAACGTTGTATTATTTAGAGTCAGGTATCAGGCTTGTCGGACCAATAGGAAAAGGGTAAGAGTGATCGCCGATGAGAGGCGCACTCTAACTGGGACATTCAAGGGATTAGTTGGCTAAGCATGGGCGCCCAAGTGTGAATGGGGTGAGCTCATATAAAAGCCAACTAAACCTAATTTTTACTCATTCTCTCATTTGTGCAATAGAAGAGTGCTCTTGCTCCATCTCCATCTCCATCTTCTTCTTCTTCACCTCCTTGTGTGTGTGTGTGTGAGAGAGAGAGAGGGAGTGTCTGTGTGCGATCGAGCATTACGAAGGCACGACGGCGGCGAGGCGGTTGAGCGCGGCACGACTGCAGCTTCTTCTTCATCGCGGCGAGGAATCCACCACGAAGGCGAGCGTAGAGCGGTGAGTGACACACCCTTTGCTCTCTTGAGCTTGCTAGTTTAGGCTTGTTGTGTGCTTGGAGCCATTTGTGGCTCGCACACGGTGTATTGGCAAGTCCCTTGCTTCGACAGTGCGGCAAGGAGCGCACATCTACTCTGGGCAATGGGTATTTGTTCTTAACTGTAACCGCATTTAAGCCACGATAGTCTACGCACATGCGCATACTGCCTGCCGTCTTTTTTCTTCACTAAGAGGATAGGCGAAGCCCATGGTGAAGAACTGGGTTGTATAAACCCTCTGCTAAGATAGTCAGCAAGCTGGCGTTCCACCTCAGCAGCTTCTGAATAACTCATACGGTAAGGTGGTTTACTAACAGGTTTACAGCCTGCAGCCACGTCAATGCTATGTTGTACTGATTGTGTCGGCGGTAATCCTGATGGCAAATCATTAGGAAATACATCTTGAAATTCCTTTAATAATTTCTGTAATTGACTAGCAACGTTTGCTTGTTTAGAATTAGCAATTGGTGGAATAGAGAAGAGAGAAGCATGCGGCGTTGAGGAATGTTCAACAGACTCAATGTTAGAAAGAAAATGAGACAGTGAGTAACACAAGAAAATCTGATCTATTTCATTATCAGAAACGAGTTGCATAAGCTCAGCGGTACAAATCAGTGGTGATGAAGGTATATCTTTTTCTCCTAATAACAACACATGTGCGCCATGGGATTCAAACATCAAGTTGTTGTTCTCATAGCTACGCTTCAGTGATGGCCCTAGGCTATGCAACCACTCCCTACCAAGAACCACATCAGCCCTTTCCATGTTCATAACTTGAAATTCCAAACATGTGGAGTACCCTCATACTTCCAATGGAAAAGCTCGGCATTGAGTATCTCAGATTTCAGTATCATGTCCATTCATCATTGCTACCTTGTAGCGGTGGGTACTCGGAGTTTGAGGCAATTTGAGTTTTTTCACCAATCCGTAATTGATGAAATTGTGAGTAGCACCGCCATTTACCAAGATGCGCACCTTGTGCCCTTGCAGATATCCGTGCATACGTACTCACTCATGTGGTCCAAAGGTTGGTTGCCACATGGAAGCTGTGAGACAACATTCATGCACCACCTCAGTGTGTGTTACTTCCACTGTGGAGAATCATGAGGAAGACTCAAGAGGTAGCAGTTTCACCGTGTGCACTGCTTTCTCCTTGCCCTGAGCAGCAGATTTCCCCTTGGGACAACCCTTTTTGCCATTACCTCTTCCTAAACATTGAAAACATAATTTTTCTTTCTTGGCTGTATCAAAGTCCTCAGGAGAGAGAGGACCCCTGGACCCCTTGGGTTTTTTAGATGCATCCGAATTGACAACTATATATATATTTTTTTGTGCCCATACTGAGTGCGTGTATTACCATGTATATTAGCAGGCATGTGACTATTATGTGTTTTCTTTTCATTTGGATCATCATGAATATGTGCTTTCACTATGGCCTCCTCAAGTGTTTTAGGGTCTTGGGTCTTGACATACTTCTTAAGCTCGTGTGTCAGACCTCGTATGAACCGCCGTACTTGTTGAAAGGTATCTAAGCCTTCCAACTTGAGGATAACATCCCGATAGTGAGAGATATATTCAAGTAGTAATGGGTATTGGCGCATGGAACATGTATCCCAAGCTGTCCAATTCCGATCGGCCTCGTTTGTAGGCAAAAATTCCTTGCTAAACATTGCTTCAAAAGCTGCCCAACTCTGTGGTATGATGTTCTTCTCCTTGAGAGACATCCACCATTTGTAGGCCTTGCCTTCCAGAGTTAAGATCGTTTGTAGAGCTCTGACTGTGTCCAGAGTGCGCCGTAAGGCGTGAATTCCATCCCACTTGCTGAGAAAGATATTCGCTGCATCCTTATTGCGGTCTCAATCTTCTCCCTTAAAAATCGATAGTTTGGTGTTTTTCAACAGTTCATCCACCTCTTTTGCAGTGAGAGTATGCAACGTATCAGCATTCGGGCCTTGCCCTAGAGTAGAAGTGCCTTGCCCTTGTGTAGCAACGTGCTTATGCATGTGCGTGTCAGCAGGACTCTTTGACTGTTGATGCATTAATTGAATTACTAATGTGGATAGTTTAGTAACATTTTCATTTAAAGCTTTAAAATTTTCATCCATGATTGTCATGCGTGTCTGAAGTGCACGAAATTCTTGAATATCGAGCAATTCGTAAATATCATCACCTGCCGTAGCGTCGCAGGTACTCTCCTTGAGAGGATCCGGCCACGGGCCATCATTGGCAGGATCAGGTGTACTTTGCTCAAAATCGAATGTCATATTGATATCCAAATCCACGGTGACACACTGTGGTGAAAGGAGTAATCAGACAAAATACATGATATTGAGAGCACTTGCAAAGTATAATGAGCCTTGCTAATTTTGTCAAAATCGAGAGTATCCCGTTGGAGAGTGATTCAAATTGTCCGCCGTATATGGAATTCCACAAGTTCTTGATAGCCAAATCAATTAGACTTGAAAATGATAATTGATTTTACCAAAAAATTGTACTTGAACTCCGTCGAATTGGTGTTCTTGAAATCTCTGAGTTTTTGCGTAATACCTAGAAAATTTGTGCCGGCTACGTCGATGCTATGCCGCACCTTCCAACCTTGCCGAACCCGCACGTGGAGCAAGGGGATGGGGTACCCCACTGTGGGTGCCGCCCCTTATGTTTTAAGTTTTGTGTATGGCCACTAACCCCTAAGGGGGTTGGGCGCCCTCAAGTGGGAAAAAAGACTCGAACAGTTGGCTATGGCCGCTTAACGCAGCGCGCAGGTAGTTGCCATCTCCATGGAGCTCAAGGCGTTGAGGTAGGGGCTCTGGCCCAGTGATGTGAAGTCCCACCCTGCCTGGCGTGCAGCCGTAGAGCCCGCAAACGGTGCGTTTTGTGCAAGTCCGCCTCGGCGGCTCCTCTGTGAAAGGGGGGTTGCCCACGGCGCTTGCCTTGTCGTCCTCCTCACAGGAGGGATGCTCCACGCCCCCTTGACCTTGACATGCACCAAAGCATGCACAATTGTGTGGCTCCCTCCTCCACGGCCGTGCCTTTCCCAAAAAAGGAACCTTGCTCTTGATACCAATGTAAGACAAGGGGAACTAGAACCTGAGAGTCCACCACCCAACCACCCACTATATAGCATAGCCCCTGGCCCTTTGCCCTAGTTAGAATCCCTTTCCACACTGCCTAGTCCAGCCCTGCCCTTGTCTAGTCCGGCCTTGTCGGTGTCCTGACACCAATAGCACCTCCGCCTCAACCAGATCACACCCGTTCCCCTTCAATAGTACGGTGTCCTCATGGTTTCTCTCAGCCGTGTGAATGTCTTGCAAAGGCTATAGGCTGCAACACGCTAGACTCTAGAGAGATAAAGTAGCACAAATGGTTGTCTTATAGTAGGCCTCTAAGACTGAGAGGACTGGAGCATGAAACTCTCCACCCGACCATGCCCTATATAGGCCCTGTCGGACTTTGTCGCGACGCATAATTGAAATAGCGAGCGCTAGTGTCAGTACGAAAGACTCACGTTGTCCACATGTGGAATATATCTCAACTAAGGATGTCTGAAAAAAGAACGTCCCTCAAGTACGAGATGTACTAGTGTGTGGAGATAATTGCAAACACTGTACGACGAGAGTGAGAGGGACCCTCATTAACCTCACTCCACACTGGCTAAACCAAACTCTTTGAGTTCCTGGACCATGTTGTATCCCATGTGACAACATGTACCAAAGAAAACCCTACGTATAGGTCCATAGTTTCACAATACACGAATGTATGTTGGACACTACAACCCCAAAATACTTTGCTCCTACATGACCTTGTCATGTCTCTTAAAAAGCAAAATGGATGAAAAGATAGAAGTTTATGCATCCTACTTGGAAAAGTAAAAAAAAAGATAATTAAAAAAGAAGTAAAACCGAATCAAAAGCGTACCTGGAGGTTGAACATAGTGTTCACTTACCCGTAGTAAAATGTACATGCCCAAATTTCCCGCCTGCAAAGGCCTGGGAACACTAATTGAAATTAAGTGAAAATCAAGTGGTAGTGCCCAAGTAATCCTGGGCATTGCCTTTGCAATCCAAACCCCTTGATTACTTCATTAGCGAAGTGTCGATTTTCCCCTCCTTGGCCCCTCAGCAACCCACGTGGCTGCAGCACATCAAAGCTACTGTAAAAACTACGCCGTCAAAAGCATCGTTACAGCAGCCATAGTTGTAAAGCGTTTTTTTTAAAAGCGCAGTAAAGCGCTGTAATAATTTCCCACTTTTAATGGCTGCTCTCAAGCAAAGATTTTAGATTTGATTGTCGTGCGAAACAAACAGCACAGCGCGCACAACACAACAAACCTCACACGAGGCAATTGTTTTGCTCCGAGACTGCCCATAGGTAACAGGGCTCGTCTTGCACTGGATAGGCAAAAGGTTCTTGAGCATGAGGCTAAGCGAAAAAAGAAGAAGAACAACAACTGAAGCAGTGGTGATGGACATGATAGCAGAAGTATACATTGACAGTCGACATGATGGCAGAAGTCATAGCAGCAGAAGAGATGATGATGGAGATTGCAGTAGACATGATCGACATGATGATGAAGATCGCGGTAGACATAATTGACATAAGAGAAGGTATAAAAGAGACAAAGAGGATGATATAGAAGCAATCATAGCCACAAGGATGTTGATCAAAGGACAGCATGATGATCACAGGTATATATTCAATTATGTGTATGCTGGTAGTGATGGCGATGGAGAACGCCGATTTTCATCTCTCCTTGAGTAGCCCTTCTGCGCGCTTCTATTCGAGTACTCTCTCTCTCTCTCTCTCTCTCTCTCTCACACACACACACACACACACACACACACACACACACACACACACACACACCGATGCCCACCCACCTGCTAAGCGGCAGTGATTTGAACAGGGTTTAGCAGGAGCCATGGAGGCTTCACCACGACCAGCAACTTGGTTGAGCTGATCTCACATGTTCCACCTGCAGCTTTCATCAGCAATACTGTGCCATATGATACGGAGCATCCTCTCCAAATTGCAGTGAGAGAGGCAACTATTGCAGACTTTTGGGAGGTTGCAGATACACACTGTGCTGCTTTCCTTCCGGAGCTGGTCTTTCCTATGGATGCACTTATGTGGTTGGACAAGTAGAAGCTTCTGTAGACGCGTCAAACTGTGACTATTACAGACTTCTGGGAGGTTGCAGATACACACTGTGGTTCTTTCCTTCCGGAGCTGGCCTTTCCTATGGATGCACTGTTGTGGTTGGACAGGTATAAGCTTTTGTAGACGCGTCAAACTGTGACTATTACATTGAAATATTGATCATGGATTTAGCAGCTTTGTGTACAGAGTTGTGGCAATGGTTGGAGGTTTGACGGTGCTCCATGTTGTCGAAGAAATTGTCTGGTTGTGCAGTAAGTGATTGCTGGCATTTTGACCTGGGACATCGTGAGAAGCCTTTGGAGAATGAACCTCTAGCTGGTCTGGAGCTGAGCAGTGTTCTGGCTGTTCTAATTGTTGACGAGTTTCTGCCCAGAAGGAAGTCAACTGGCGTGCATCGTGTAGCAAGGTCGTAGTCTGTTTTCAACTGTGACTATTACGGTGAAATCTTGATCATGGATTTAGTAGCTTTGCGTACAGAGTTGTGGCAATGGTCGGAGGTTTGACGGTGCCTCCAGGTTGTCGAAGAAATTGCCTGGTTGTGTAGTAAGCGATTGTTGGCATTTTGACTTGGGACATCATGAGAAGCCTTTGGAGATGGAACCTCTAGCTGGTCTGGAGCTGAGTAGTGTTCTGGGGGTTCTAATTGTTGACACATTAGCAGAATTTATGCCCAGAAGGAAGTCAACTGGCGTGCATCGTGTAGCAAGGTCGTAGTCTGTTTTCAACAGATGCCAAGCGAGGAACTCTCTCCAGATGCAATCACCTACGTACTCCAACTGCAATCAACTAGCGTGCATCGTGTAGCAAGGTCGTAGTCTGTTTTCAACAGATGCCAAGCGAGAGCCTCTCTCCAGATGCAATCACCTACATACTCCAGCTGCCTCCAAGATCGGGATGGGATGCGGTCTCTTGGTATGCACTTATTGTTGCACGACATGTGGCAAATGGGGTGTATTCATGGGAGAGCCTATGAAATCACCTATGCATGCATCTTGAAGGCATGTGGCACAAGATGCTGATATGGACACAAAAAGATGTTATGCTGATATGGACACAAAAATCAATTATGTTGTTTGTAAGAGTCTGCTGGAAAAAGTTGTCATGCTTGGCACTATCTTGGTTGATATGTATGTCAAATTTCGTGTGCTTGAGAAAGATGCCGTGCTTGGCATTGTCTTGGTCGATATGTATGCCAAATGTGGTGCACTTCAAAAAGCACAAAAAGTGCTTGAGGAGCTTCTTGTCTGGAATGTCGCTTCTCGGAATGCACTGATTGGGGATGTGCACAACAATAGTAGCGCCAGATTCCGGAGTGTGGACTCTCGGAATGTAGTGATTTCAAGATGCTCTAGATTGTTCTCAGCAGATGCAATCACCTGTGCATGCATCTTGAAGGCATGTGGCTCTACGCACAACAAGAGCAGAGCTAGAAAGATTTCGTGCTTGGCAATACCTTGGTCGATATGTATGCTAAATGTGATGTGTTTGAGAAATCACAAAAATGTGTCTGAGAAGCTTTCTATCCGGAATGTTTTCTCTTGGAATGCATTCAGTGCAGGATACACGCAACAGGAGCAGGGCTAGAAAGCTCTTGGCTGCTTTCAACGGGGATGCAAAGTGAGGGTGTCTGAGAAGCTTTCTATCCGGAATGTTTTCTCTTGGAATGCATTCAGTGCAGGATACACGCAACAGGAGCAGGGCTAGAAAGCTCTTGGCTGCTTTCAACGGGGATGCAATCACATAAGCGTGCATCAAGATGCTGATATCGACCAAAAAAATCACTATGATATTGTTAGTCAGGGGTTGTTGCCAACAATTGCCATGCTTGGCAATGCCTTGGTCGATATGTATGCCACATGTGGTGCAGAATGTCGTCTTTCGGAACACACTGATTGTAGGATATGCCCGATAAGGGCATAGGAAGCTGTCATCCTTGGCACTGTCTTGGTCGTTACGTATGCTTAATGTGGTGCGCTTGAGAAAGCACAAAACGTGCTTGAGGAGCTTCCTGTCCGGAATGCCACCTCTTGGAATGCACTAATTGCGGGATGTGCGCAACAAGAGCAGTGCCATAAATCTCTAGGCTATTTTCAGTGGACGCAAAAGCAAGTGTATCTCTCAAAATTCAGTCACCTATACTTTCGTCTTGAATGCTACGCTTACATCTTAAAGGCATGTGGCTCTACGCAAGTGCTCGAGGAGATTCCTGTCTGGAGTGTGCACTCTTGGAATGCACTAACTGCAAGATTTGTCCCACGTGGACAGGGGCAGAAAGCTCTAGTTTGTTTTCAGCAGATGCAAAGTGAGTGCCTCTCTACATATGTAATCACCTATGCATGCATCTTGAAGGAATGTAGCTCTAAGCAAGATGCTGATATGGGCACAAAAATTCACAATTGTATTGTTAGTCAAAGGCTGTTGAGAAAAGATGTCGTGCTTGGCACTGTCTTGGTCGATAAGTATGCAAAGCGAGGGTCTCTCTCCATATGCAATTACCTTTTCACATACCTTGAAGGCATGTGGCTCTACACAAGATGCTCATATGGACACAAAAACTCAGAAGTATATCGTGAGTCGGAGGCTATTAAAGAAAGATGTCGTGCTTGGCAGTATTGTCTAGGTCGATATGTATGTCAAATGTGGTACGCTTGAGAAAGCACAAAATGTGGCCGAGGAGCTTCCTATCTGGAATGACATTGACCATCCAACGGCAAGTGCTTGCTTGCTTTTTTTATGACCTTCATCAGTCGCCTTGTCAAGACGTGCAGTTATTGAGCTATTCATGCTGTAAACTACAATTTCGGCCCTTTGGCGTCTTTCTCATCGCAAACTAAGAAACCGTCACAATTACAGCCTTTCAGTGCAAAAAAGGGGATCGGATTCCTTTATTCTTTCTTGGTACCTTCACAGAAAAACCACAAGATGGGTAATCACTTCGAATCGATGCAGGATGTCGGCAAGGAAGCTCGTCAAGGCTATTCTAAGCATATGCAAGCAGAAGGCCTTTCTCCAATGCAATCATCTATGGAAGCAAGCACCTATGCTAGCATCTTGAAAGACTTCGTAATATGTTGACATGGGTGAGAGAATTTATGATGAGAGTGCTCGTCAGTCACAAGCTATTCAGAAATAGGTATGTGTGCAAACGAGAACATGCTAGAAAGCTCTAGGCTGTTTTCAGCTGATGCGACGCGAGGGCCTCTTTCCAGTTGCACCTCTCTTCAGATGCAATCACCTATGCGTGCATCTCGAAGGCATGTAGCTCTACGCAAGATGCTCTTATGGACACAACAACTGAGACTGATATTGTTAGTCACGTGGTGCTTGGCAATGCCTTGGGCGATATGTATGCCAGATGTGGCGCGCTTGACAAAGCACAAAAACTCCTTGAGGAGCTTCTTGCCAGGAATGTCGCCTCTTTGAATGCACTGATTGTGGGATGTGTGCAACAAGAGCAGGGCTAGAAAGCAGTACGATATTTTCAGTGGATGCAAAGCATTGGAATACACTTTCCCCATAATACACACAACATGAAGCAGATGCAAACGAAAGGCGTTTCTACAAATCCATTCACCTATGCTTGCACCTTGAAGGCTATTGACCTTATGCAAGCTTGTTGTGTGGAATGCCACCACAAGATCGTAGGAAGGGTCTCTATCCAGACACAATCAACTACGTCCACATAGGAATCTGGAAGGAATGCGGGTCAACAGATGCAATCACGTACACAGCCATAGATATTAGAATTTGCGATATGATCGCTAGTCAACATTTGTTGGGAGTACGATTTCATGCTCGGTGGTGGTTTGATCGATATATATACAAATTGTGGTGTTCTTACAATAGCACAAAATCTTCATTAAGGGTATCCTCCCTAGGATGTCGTCTCTTACAACGGGGTTAAGTGCAGGAGATGCCCAACATCGTTGATGCAAGGAAGTCCATTGCCGACAGACATTCAATCGCGGTGAGTAAGCATTATCATTTTCTGATTTTTGATACTGAGAATGCAGTTAATGAACACAGTGAAAATTGCACGCTGTCGTGGGAATGGCACGTTCCCTCGTATTATAAAAATTGGGGAGGACTGTGCAAACTCCCCCATGCAAGGAGACTTGCATGTTTTCTTTTTTTTTAACATAAAAATGGAACAACAAACAATTAATAACATTGACATCTTGTATGATCATGAACATTGAGCTTGACAAAACTCTTAACACTCCTTGTGGTTTTTGGCGAGGTACCCCTCTGAAGCACTACAATCGGTAACCAATTTATGCGGAGGTACACCACTAAACCACGACGATCGGTATCCCAAACACTCTCAGGTAAATAAAACTAACACTCTTTCATGAAATCCTCTCTCTCTCTCACTCTCTCACTCTCTCAGTTTCCAATATTTTGTTCGATCTCAGTTCGATGGAACATAGCTAACGATGCACTCTAGTTAAAATCTACATTGTCAAACCCCTTGGTTAGACCATACAGGGAAATTACTCAACTAGCAACCAATAATAGTTGAAGTCAACTTTGGAAGTTGAACTTGTCCACTACCCCTGGGCAGCTTGTGGACTTGTTTCCTTGAAAGTGCAAGTGTGAAGGTTCCAAGAATTGACCATCAACATGTAGTATGTGATTTAGTAATCATGAGTTGAGTCTTACCCCAAAATTATGTTCGTATAGACACTCTCAGTGCTATAGACAAAATAGAAGATCTGCTCAAGTTGGAATCGTATTCACAATTGGATCTTTTCTAGATCTAAAAGTCCATAATCTTGGGTTTTTGTGAACAGCCATGCTGTCTGAAATTCTTGCTTCATCTATACACCTTGGTAGAAAGAAGCCGTTACAAGTTTAAGACATACAAAAACTCAACTTGATCTTCACACTTAAAGTATGTAGTGCTAAAATAACACCCAAAAAATCAGTAATGGCAAGACTCTTGCTTGTCCATTAGAATCGATGGATACGCAATTGGATAGAACTGTTCAATCTTGAAAGCAATCACTGATGGATTACAAACAGATGGCTCTTAACCCTTCATGTTACCATATTGACATAATAAGATTTTAATAAAATCATGCCTAATTCAACTTTTCCTGCTGAGAATTAGGAAAGAAAGAGAGAGAGAGGGAGAGAGAATGTTGGGCTGAGGAAAATCCCTTATTCTATTGTGTTTATGCCCCTTGTGTATGCCTCTGTGCAGACAATGGTTGTGTCGTAGCTTATCCTATATGTATACAACAATTGCTTGTATAATGCTCTCGTAGAGAGAGGTAACATCAGTCACATCTTGACCCACCTACCTTATATGTGGTCGTGACTGTACCAGGGTGACTTAAATATGGCACTTTGCTGCTATCAACATATGGCATGTATGTTGGCTCGTAGCCTGGCCAAAATCTGCATGTCGAGAGCACTCCATGTTGAAGGATATTGCTTTGTCATCATCGGGTTATCCATGCCAAAACGTACATGGAGGCCTCGCCTCAGTCCTAAGCATGATACCACAATCAAAGCCTTGCTTTACCCTATTTTATCACATTGCAGTGACACCGCACTTGCTTGGCCTCAAGATTTGCATCGGTGGCGGCTACGAGTCCTTCTAAAATTGTCGTGGTCATCATCGATTGGTTGGAAGTATTGCAACCCTTGTTGATCCATGGGCCAAAACCCTTAACTATTGTAACCCTTGTCGGTTTGTGGGCCAAAACCTTTAACTGAGGGGTGCCCACCCTAAAATCTTGAGAAAAATGATCGACAGCAATGATGTAGGCAGCAGGCGACGAGCCGGAGAAACACAGAGACCTAGCGCCTTGTGTGGGTTGCAGCATGCTAAGGTGCTTTGACGATGCCGACCCCCCTCTCCTGGGCAATCTCATCCAAATGCTCAATGCTCAATTTCATGTCGCTTAGTCCTGGCTCCCTCTCCAAGCAAGCGACCGCTCTCGCGGTCATCTGCCTTTGGGCAAGTTCTACAAGCAGTCAGTCCCATGCCCACATCTCCTCGGTGTTCAAGCTCGTAGCTCCGTCAAGGTCCCCAAGGGCTGAGAGAGAGAGAGAGAGAGAGAGAGAGAGAGAGAGAGAGAGAGAGAGAGAGAGAGAGAGAGAGAGAGAGAGAGAGAGAGAGAGAGAGAGAGAGAGAGAGAGAACAAGAGGCCATGCCGTTGTACTTCCCCTCCTCCATAGTTGCCCCTCTCCCTGAGCTCTGAGCACTGGAGCATGCAACTCTCCACCCGACCATGCCCTATATGGGCCCTGCCTAGCTATTAATAGGGCCCCCTTGGCATGTCTGTCCTAGCCCTTGGCCTACCGCCTGGTCTTACCCTAGACTTGACAAGGCCACCGCCTTCCCTTCACATCTACGAGAGAGAGAGAGAGAGAGAGAGAGAGAGAGAGAGAGAGAGAGAGAGAGAGAGAGAGAGAGAGAGAGAGAGAGTATTTTGAATGTATAAAGAGCAAGATAGTTCGCTATATTTACCATGCATTAAGGGAGAGGATGAAATCTAGCGTTAAGCATTTTTTATCTCTAGGATCTCTCAAGATTTCCCTCTAAAATGTATCTGAAACTAGTATCACCTACTAACAAGGATTGTTTAACCCTCTCTCTCCCTCCCCCCGGTTAGACCTTTGACGTCTCTTTGGATTGCTCCAAGAGTATCTTCTTCCTCTCTCTCTCTCTCTCTCTCTCTCTATATATATATATATATATATATATATACATATATATAGATTTATATATATTGTGTCATGTTTTGGTGCAAATTTCTCTTTGCTTTCCCCCTTCCTTCTCATTGAGTTTTGAGCTTAAGGCTCATCGGGACGATCTTTCATGGCATCTCTCTCTCTCTCTCTCTCTCCCTCTCTCTCTCTCTCTCTCTCTCTCTCTCTCTCATCGAGTCTAGACTACAAAACTCATTAGCTAGGATTTTCACGCCTCTTTAGATTGTTGTTACAATGTTTAAAGTCTCATCTTCTTTCTCTCTCTCTCCCCCCATAGTCTTTTGGGGGCATGGAGCGGGTGCGCTAATAGAGGTCGGTGAAGGAGGTGGAGTTGTCTAGTGGTATCAAGTTGATTTGCAAATTCATCCAATCATGCTAGTTTTATGCATTCTCCCCCCCCCCCCCCCCCCCCTTCTCTCTCTCTCTCTCTCACACACACACACACACATGTTTGCACGTGCATGCCCAATGCTCCATTTGAGTGGGCAATCCAAGCCAATTTTTGCAAGTGATGTAGCAAGCCCTCCTCTCTTTGTGGAGCTGACCTTGGGGGTGGTAGGAGAGTGATACTTGCATACACCAAACATCCAAATTTTCAACAATGAAATTATAAATGTAATAGAAGTGAGCGTTGAGAAAAACAAGACCCCAAGAACTTCAAATAAACTTTAGAGAAATGATACGTCATTGCTACCGAGTCATGACCTTGTACAGTGGTTGATAAACCCACAATAAAGTCCATAGAGATACTTTCCTATTTTTCATTGGGAATCTCCAAAGAATGTAAGAGTCCTCCTGCTTTCAGGTGCTCTGCTTTGTTAACTTGACATTTTTGGCAATGCAAGACATAAGCTTGAACAAAGCCATGTATATCTGGCCAGTAAAATCGTCGTCGGACGAGAGCATAAGTTTTTCTAATACCGGGGTGCCCTGCACTTGGACTATCATGACATTCATAAAGAATTTGACGCCTAATGTCTGTGTCTGTCTCGGTACACAAACTCTCCCCTTATGCAGTAGGTACCCATTGTTGATGGTGAAATGCTTCCATTGCTGTAGTTCATCACTCGAAAGAGGAGAACTAGGTGTCGAGGTTAACGTTACACTACCATCATTGGAGTGAGAAGGATTCCTCATTTGTACATGGCTCCACACTTTGGAAATGCTTCATCATGCTCATATTTGCTTTTGAGAGAATCCAAAAATTCACTACGAAGTTCTGTGAATAAGAGAGAATTGATCTCTGGCATACGACTTAGAGCATCAGCCACCACATTGTATCGACCTTTACGACACCGGAGCTTGGCATCATATTCCTGAAGAATCTCGGCCCACCTGGCTTTCCGACCCTTCAAATTTGTTTGTTGTGTAAACCATTTGATGCTTTCATGGTCAAACACAATCTCAAACTGAGCACCATACAAATAATGCCGCTATGTTTTTAAGGCAGACACTATTGCATAGAATTCACACTCATAAGCAGAGTAGTTCTGCTGAGTTGCATCAAGCTTCTTGCTTTCAAATGCAATTGGTCGTCTGTCTTATAAGAGGACTGCCCCAATAGCACGGTTACTGGCATCCGTTTCCAAAACGAATGGTTTCAAAGGATCTACAATAGCTAGTATGGGAGCTGTAGCTAATGCATCCTTGAGCGTATCGAAACTGTGATGTTGAGCGGGTCCCCACTGAAAAGCTTTGCCTTTGCCTTTCAGTTGATCCGTCATGGGAACAACAATATTAGCATAGTTTTTAACGAACCTGCGGTAAAAACCTGCAAATCCTTTAAAAATCTGTAACTCTTCCAGATTTTTTGGAGAAGGCCATTGCCGGATTGTATCCACTTTGGATTGATCCATATATAGCTTTTAGCTGAAATAACATGCCCCACATAGTGAATTTCTTCTTTCAGAAAATCACACTTAGATTCCTTGACATATAATTTATTTGTCCGTAACCACTCGAACACCTGCCTGAGATGTTGTAAGTGTTCTTCTTCAGAAGCACTGTAGGCTAGAATGTCATCGAGGAAAACGATGACAAATTTGCCCAAGTACGGCTTCAAAACACTATCCATCAGTGTCATGAATGTTGTGGACGCATTGGTTAACCCAAAGGGCATCACCAAGAACTCGTAGTGTCTAAACCTTGTTTGGAATGCAGTTTTGGGTATATCGGCAAGTCGAATACGGACTTGGTGATAACCTGACCGCAAGTCTATTTTCGTAAAAATGTGAGCATGAGTGAGTTTGTCGAACAACTCATCCACTCGTGGCAATGGATACTTGTTCTTAATCGTAACTGCATTTAAGTCATGGTAGTCTATGTACATGCGCGTACTGCCGTCTTTTTTCTTCACTAATAGGATAGGAGAAGCCCATGGTGAAGAACTAGGTTGTATAAACCCTCTGCTAAGGTAGTCAGCAAGTTGACGTTCCACCTCAGCAGCTTTAGAGTAACTCATACGGTAAGGTGGTTTACTAACAGGTTTACAGTTTGCAACCACATCGATGCTATGTTGCACCGATCGTGTCGGCGGTAATCCTGGTGGCAAATTATTAGGAAAAACATCTTGAAATTCCTTTAATAATTTCTATAACTCACTAGCAATGTTTGCTTGTTTGGAAGTAGCCATTGGTGGAAGAGATGAGAGAGAAGCATGTGGCATTGATGAATGTCCAACAGATTCAATGTTAGAGAGAAAATGAGTAACACAAGAAAACTTGATCTATTTCATTATCGGAAACGAGTTGCATAAGCTTAGTGGTACATATCAATGGTGAAGAAGGTACATCCTTCTCTCCTATCAACAACACATGTGCGCCATGGGATTCGAACATCAAGCTGTTGTGCTCATAGCTACGCTTCAATGATGGTCCTAGGCTATGCAACCACTCCCTACCAAGGACCATGTTTGCCCTCTCCATGTTCATAACCTGAAAACCCAAGGACGTGGAGTAACCTTGTACTTCCAACGGAATAGCTCGGACTTGAGTATCCCAGATTTCGGTATCATGTCCATTCATCATTGCTACCTTGTAGCGGTGGGTACTCAGAGTTTGAGGCAATTTGAGTTTTTTCACCAATCCGTAATTGTTGAAATTATGAGTGGCACCATCATCTACCAAAATGTGCACCTTGTGCGCTTGCAGAGCTCCGTGCATACGGACTAACTCATGTGGTCCAAAGGTTTGTTGCCACATGGAAGCTGTGAGACAGCATTCATGCACCACCTCGGTGTGTGTTACTTTCATTGTAGAGAACCGTGAGGAAGACTCAAGAGGCAGCAGTTGCACCGTGTGCACTGCTTTCTCCTTGCCATGTGCAACAGATTTTCCCTTGCGACAATCCTTTTTGCCATGACCGCTTCCTAAACATTGAAAACATAATTTCTCTTTTTTAGCTTTATCAAAGTCCTCAAGAGAGAGAGGACCTCTGGACCCCTTGGGTTTTTTAGATGCTTCTGAATTGGCTACTATAAATTTTCTTTTATTGTGCCCATAATGTGTGCGTGTATTACATGTGTATTAGCAAACACGTGAGTATTATGTGCTTTCTTTTCATATGGATCATCGTGAATATGTGCTTTCACTGTGGCTTCCTCAAGTGTTTTAGGGTCTTGGGTCTTGACCTTCTTCTTAAGCTTTGGTGTCAGACCTCGTATAAATCCTTGTACTTGCTGAAAGTTATCTAAGCCTTCCAACTTGAGGATAACATCCCGATAGTGAGGTATATATTCAAGTAATGATGGGTATTGGCGCATGGAACACATGTCCCAAGCCGTCCAATTCCGATCTGGCCTCATTTGTAGGCAAAAATTCTTTGCGAAACATAGCTTCAAAAGCTACCCAACTTTGTGGTATGATATTCTTCTCCTTGAGAGACATCCACCATTTGCAGGCCTTGCCTTCCAGAGTTAGGATCGTTTGCAGTACTCTGACTGTGTCCGGAGTACGCCGTAAGGCGTGAATTCCATCCCACTTGCTGAGAAAGATATTCACTGCATCCTTATTGCGGTCTCGGTCTTCTCCCTTAAAAGTCGATGGTTTGGTGTTTTTCAACAACTCATCCACCTCTTTTGCAGTGAGAGTGTGCAAAGTATCAACAGTTGGATCTTGTTCTTGATTAGAAGGGCCTTGCCCTTGTGTAGCAACGTGATCATGCATGTGCGTGTCAGCAGGACCCTTGGACTGCTGTTGCATTAATTGAATCACTAATGTGGATAATTTAGTGACATTTTCATATAAATATTTAAAATTTCCTTCCATAACTGATATGCGTGTCTGGAGTGCACGAAATTCTTGAATGTTGAGCAATTCATAAGTATCATCACATGCAGTAGCGTCGCGGGTACTCTCCTTGAGAGCATCCGCTCGCGGGCCATCATGGGCAGGATCAGGCGTACTTTGCTCAAAATCAAAAGTCATATTGATATCTGAATCCATGGCGACATAGTGCGGTGCAAGGAATAGTCAGAAAAATACCCGAGATTGAGAGCACTTGCAAAGTTTAATTAGTCTTGCTAATCTCGTCAAAGTCGATATTATCCAAGTGGAAATCAATCCGAAATGTCCATTTTGTAGGGAATTCCTTAATCCCTTGTAGCCGAATCGATTATGCGTTCGATCGCAATCGATTTTGAAAAATAATGTCACTTTGAACTCCCCTTGAGATGCTTTTATTAAATTTCTGAGTTTCTGTCGATAATACGCAGAAAATGTGTGTTGAAGTACTTGCCGGCCGTGTCGATATACCAAACCTCGCAGAAGCCTCACAAGAGGGAGGGGGGGTACCCCTACTCTGGGTACCGTCCCTTGTGTGTTGAGAAAAAACTTTGGCCACTAACCCTGTCAGGACATGGGTCCTATGGGCAAGGCCACCCACACGAGCGGACAGTGTGTACGCTAGGGGGAGGCTATAAGATAGCACGGTTGGGTGGAGACTAACACACACATTACCATCGCCCTTTCACTTGTATCTGATCTATTTTTGGGAGGAGGCTAAAAGCGGCTTGCATGTGCGTACGGCGCCCTGCTTCTCTTCCATGTTCCACAGACAGCGACGTCTCTGCTGAGCAGCAAAAAGAAGACAGGTACAATTTATTGTGCGAGCAGCACGTGGACAGACAACGGCAACCGACCGCGGCCGCCCCACCTACGTCCTCCACAATGCACGACCAAGGCGGACAACCAAGGCAAACTCAATTGGCAACTTGACGGCACCGAGGCTCCGAGCGTAGGAAGGTTCGCTTAACCTTGTATGAAGGAGGGTTGAAGCCACCCCATGAGGGTAAGAGGCCAACACTTTGCCATCAAGCTATTGGCCCTTGTTGATTATAACAAGGAAAGATAGTCTACTTGTGTTGAAAAGAAAACTAGAAGGAAAGGGAAAGCTTCAAACTTCAAGGAAGCTTTACCCTTCCTTCTCACTTCTTGGAGAAAGGCAAGTTTTCCTCCAAAAATTTCTTTTTCCTCAAAGAGGTAGCTTCAAAGTGAAGAAAAGCCTTCACAAAAATGACGAGTTTCTGTGAAGAATCATCAAAGGTGTTCTTACAAGAAACAATAAGTGAAGCGCTCAAATTCTCGCAAGGCGAGGTTCGCATGCAACGCAAATCACGGAGCATACAAAACACAAAGACTTCAATTTCTCAAGGTACAAGTTGGCGTTTTTTTTTCTCTCTTTGCATTAGTGTGTGTTTACCATGGCCAATGAGAATATCCCACATACACACACGTTTGATTTTGAGCACGTAGATCAAAATCAGGGCACCACGGGTGCTACTGACACTAATATGCATGATGATGATGATCTAGGAGATCATGGGCTTGTAGATATGGCTTCTTTGAAGACTTTGGAACATCGCCAAAGCGTACTTGAAAGAAACCTCTCTGCACTCAATGCAAATGTTACCAATCTTACAGAGTTACTTGTGAAATTTATGAATTCACAAACAACTCAAGGAGCCACAAGTGGCACGGTTCAAGGGAACCAAGCTCGCATGACTCAAGGAGTCCAAGAGACAAGTGCTGCAAAAGATGTAGAAGGTAGCAATAGATTACTTAAGAATATCACCATTCCTGAGTTTCACGGGGAAGAGCGTGATCGCAACAAGGATGCAGTCAATACGTTCTTATACAAATGGAGTGATATTCATAGATTCAGACACACCCCGGATATAAAGACGACTGTGGAAACAAGTCTATCTCTTAAAGGCAAAGCCTATAAGTGGTGGATAACATTTCCAATAGATGCTCGTCCTCCGTCTTGGGTTATGTTTCAAGCTTCTTTCTCGAAAGAGTTTTTGAACTCCAATGAAGAAGAGAATTGGTTAGCATGGGATGCATGCCGCATGTCTTGCCTCTCTCTCACACAGTACCTTTCAAAGTATTGGAAAATCATATTAAAACTAGAAGGTTTAGATGAATTCCAAAAGATACGGGGTTTTAATAGGGGTCTTGACAAAGACTATCGTCTTCATGTCAAGACCCAACATCCAAAAACTTTGGAAGAAGCCATTAGTCATGCACAAAGATATGATGATGACCAAGAGAGGAAAGAAAATGTTCCCTACTCTAAGAATACTTTTGTTAAGAGCAATGTGGCTAAGAGCCAATGGCGAGGTAGATCTCCCACACGTTCCAAGAGGAATAAGAGACAATCTACCTCTCCACGCCCACAAGAGGCCAAGAAGCTTAAGCAATCACAAGATACTCCGCGTGGGTCTCTCAACACTGCTGATTCTGAGCGTGGAAAGAAACACAATTTGTGTTTTAGATGTCTTTCGGACCAACATAACAAGAAAGATTGTCCTCTTTTGCAAGGCAAAGAAAAGGCCATGCACACGATGCATCGCCTCACATTAGATTCATTTCCTAAATATTGTGATGTAGAGGTTCTTCATATGGAAGAAAAGCACAAGTGTTGTGTGCCTGCTTCAATGTGGCAGCCCACCTTTGGCCCCCATGATTTGATTCGCATGCATGGCACTATTAACGGACAACGTGTTCGTATTTTAGTGGATGATGGTGCAACTCATAACTTCTTGAACTATAAGCTAGTCAAGAAATTGAAGCTTACACAGACTCCCTGCTCTCACAAGTATGTGGTGGAGCAGATGTCTGGGCTAGCTTAACCAATATTCTAGCTTTTTCTCCCCTAGCACTTCCCCATATAAAATGATCAGTTTAACATGAGAAAATCATTTAGAAGAATTAGATATTGATTATTATGACAAAATTATTATGTCCATGAGAGAGAGCTCTATGCCATAATTCACGCTTTACGAAAGTGGTGACACTATTTATATGGTGCCGAGTTTGAAGTAGTTTTTGACCATGAGAGTATCAAATGGTTTACTACTCAAACAGACTTGAAGGGCCGTAAAGCTAGATGGGCAGAAATCCTTCAAGATTATGATTGTAAGCTACGATATTGCAAGGGGCGATATAATGTAGTAGCGGATGCACTAAGTCGGATGCCTTAGATTAATTCACTTGCTTTCACGAAACTAAAGAGTGGATTTTTGGAGTCATTATGTGGCAAGTGTGCACAAGATCAATCGTATGCTAAAGTGTGGAGTGCAGTTCTAAAAAGGGATCCCTCATACTCACATGTCTCTGAACAGCCAGATCAACATGTCTCTACACGCGCAGATAGAAACTCCAACACATAGAGCTCCACCCCTACTCAGGAAGAGCTTAAGCGATGGAAGAATTTTTCCATTGATGATGGCTACTTACTCCACAAAGGTAGAGTATGTGTGCCAAAGGACTCAAACACTAGGTGCCAAATCTTATTTGAGTGTCACGATAGTCCAACTGCTGGTCATCCAGGTACCCGTAAGACGTATGCTTGAGTTTGACGGCAATTTTATTGGCCATGCTTACATCATGATGTTCAAGAGTACGTACTAATAGCCGTTTTTCGGCTCTCCGTAATTTTCATAGCGAGTTACCTCACCCTATCAAATCACTCAAACACTGTGGCTATGCCTACCATTTCACTGTACATAGGCGTGTGTGAGTTAGGGGACTTTCCCCATATTTTCTTAAAAACCCTTAATTAGCTAGTCACTGGGCTAGTTGAGCCAAAAAATAAAAAAAATAAAAAATATAAGTATATTATGACCCATTTGTGTGTAAATATTTCATTGTATATAGGGCTTAAATAAAAGGATTTTTCATAATTATTTTGGTATTTATTTAAATATTTCTACCTATGGTGTGTTATTTATGCTATGTACATTGACTCACAATTACCATATTTTTTCTTACCATTTTGCATACTCTTTATTCCATATAAAAATAATTTCATGCAAGCCTCTCTTATTTTTGGTGTAACTCCATCCCAACAAAAATCCAAAAAAACTAGTTTATTTATGTGTATATTTTTTCACTATTGTCATTTTTTCCTTCCTACATCTATTCTCTATTACTCTCATAAATTAGAACACCAAAAATATTCATCTTTTTATGGTAGACTTATAATGAGAGAGATTTATTTTGACCCTTTTATATTTTTTTCACCTATATTATTTATATTTGACATGTAAATATTTTTTTAGACCCCTCAATATTTGATTTTCTTAGTTGTACTATTCACTTATATCATGATCTCAATTATAGACCTACCAAATAAGGTCAAGGGTATGTGGCATGCATGCATGCACCATGGGGAGCTCACTCTTGGAGGTATTCAAAAGAATCATCCAAAGAAGGACCTCACAAGGACTTTGTGCAGTGGAAAAAACAGTCGGTTTTGCTGAATTTTTAAAGATCACATGCTCCCCGAATTTGAAAAGGTGATACAAACAAAAGTTGTATCTCGTGAGCTGAACTTTTACCTCAAACTTTTTCATATTTTTTGAGCTACGAGCTGTGAGCTATGATTTTATTGGTGGACCCCAGTTTGCCCATGCTATGCAGCCACACTCTCTCTTCCACTTTATCATTTTCCTCTTTCATACACACTCCTCCCTCTCCTTCCCACTCCCAAACCTGCAACTCCCATGTCCTAATTCACCCTCTTCACCATTGCCACATCTCTCACACCTCCATAGCCTTCATCCTCCATTTCTACACCCTATGTGTCCCCCTTTCTCTCTACATATATGTCCATATTACCATACTCTCTTCAGCTTTGTAAAGAACTTCAAAAAACCAGCAAAAATCCAAGGATAACCTATACAAATGAAGGCTTTTATCATGAATTTTCCAAGGTTTGAAGATAACGTAGCTTCATCGACACGCGCTACTTCGCCATGTTGACTGCTTCTTCTTCCGGTGCTGTAAAGATGTGAATGTCAACTTCTCCAAAGCTTCAACCTCTCTTTACAAGCTCATCCCTTCTCTAACTTTTCTCATCATATATCTCACCATTTGGTGAATGATTTTGTAAATATTTTTTAGTGATAATTACTAACTACTAACCACTAACCTTATTGTAAAATGCACCCTCTACTAGAGTAGGCACTCCCAAATTATTCACTCAATCCTCTCTCCTTTCATCCTCATTAATTCTCTTCCCTTGAGCCCACATCCATGTGACTCAAAGGACAAGAGAGACCCACTCTCATTAAAAGAAAATAAAAATATGCATAATCTTTTATTCCTTCAAATAAACTCGATTAGGCCTAATCCAAGTCGGGGCTTCTAAAACCTATAAATAGAGCCCTTCTCTCCCTTGTAAATCACCACATGATCACACTAGACCACACCATTCTCAACACATAACACACCACTCTTCAAGCCTAGTTGTGTAGAGTGTGTGCATTGTGAGTGCTCTATTCCATCACTACACATAGGTGCATGGAGAAGCTTGAAGTTACTTATGCCATCTAGAGGAGTGGAGTGATACTATACTCTTCATCACACTTGTAGCCTACTCTTGTGCATAAATAAGATTTATAGTTTTGGGTGCAATTGTATGCTGCAACTACTACTCTTCTCTCCAAATTGACTTGATAAGTGGCTCATCAGGTGGTTGAAGGTATATTGTCCTTGAAGTTTGTTGTGCCATTTCATGCTTGGTGGTTTGAGGGCTTGTTGAATTGTTTGCCTAAAAGGTCAATTGTAAGAGGGTGCTCGGTGAGAGGGCTCCAGTGACCCTAAGACAATTTGTGTATTGGCAACAAGGTCAAGTTTTGTGTTGTCTCTCTATTTCTCATCAAGCTTTGTGTGCATCTAGTCTTTAAGGCTAAGACTGAGTTGCTCAAGTTGATTTGTGCTCTTTACCTCTCTCTGGCGTGGTGAATGTTTGTGTTTGGTGTGTGTGGCTATCTTGCATTCCCTTCTCTTTGTGCGTTTGAGTACAAGGAGATATCACGTGCGTCCTAGTTCACATCTACAACTAGGTGGTGCCCCTTTTCTTGTTTGGTTTCTGGCTGTGGATTGTTGTTGTCTCTGATTGTGCTTGCCCCAGCCCCAATTGAGCAGCACGGGAGCCTCGAAGGGTGTTTAGAGGCCGCTCTTCTTGTTGCCCGCCCCGGACTGCCTCAGTACTAAACTGCCAACAGTGCAAAGTTAATAAGGCAGAGCGCCTCAAGGTAGGTGGCGTGTTATATCCTTTAGAGATTCCACAAGGTAAGTGGGAGAGTATCTCTATGGATTTTGTAGTAGGACTACCTACTACAATTCGTGGCCATGATGCCATTTGGGTAATTGTAGACCGTTTCACAAACATGGGTCGATTCATTCCCACTAAGACTACGATTAAGACACCGAAATTAGCACGGCTATTTGTAGAGCATATATATAAACTCTACGGTCTTCCAGCTAGTATCATTAGTAACAGAAATCGAAAGTTCGATAATCACTTCTGGAGAGCTGTGTTCCAAAAGTTGAAAACTTAACTTAATCTAAGTACGACTGATCATCCAGAAACGCAAAGCAGTCAAACAGAAAGAGTTAATCAAGTGCTAGAGGATATGCTACGAGTATACATTAGCAAGAAGCAAACCAATTGGGAAGACTACTTACCTATATTGGAATTTGCTTATAATAGCTCAAAGCATGTGACTACAGGGTTTAGTCCATTTATGCTTTTGTATGGATTTCAACCTAGATCACCCGTTACAGTGGGGTTGGCTAAGGAGAAGATACAATAAGCGAAGGATTTTCTCCAAGACCATTTTGACATGCTTCGAGTTGCTCGACAGAATGTTAAGCAAGCTCAAGATCGATATAAGAAGTACGTAGATGAGCATCGACGTCTTGCTACTTTCGAAGAAGGAGACAAGGTTTTCCTCAAAGTTCCGGAGCATTCAGAAAGTCTGAAGACATGAAAAGTTGCTAAACTTTCACCACGCTATTGTGGACCGTTTACCATTCTCAAACGTATAGGTCAAGTGGCCTATAAGTTAGCTCTTCTAGAGCACTCACGAGTTCATCCTGTTTTTCATGTTAGCCGTTTACGAAAATAGCTAGGATAGAATGATAATGTCATTGACACAGGTGTGTTGGTTGACCTTATCGCACCGCCAAGCATTCCTCGTAAGCCCGAAAAGATTTTGGATTCTCATGAGCTTCACACCAGACATCATGTCAGACGACGACAGGTGTTGGTAAAATGGCTAGATAGACCTAAAGAAGGTTCTACATGGGACAATGTCTCCGCACTTAAGAAACGTTTTCCTATGTTGTTTTCAAGGACGAAAAAAATTCTCCAAAAGGGGGGGGGGGGGGGGGGGGGTAAATGTCAGGACATGGGTCCTATGGGCAAGGCCACCGGCACGGCCAGACAGTGTGTACGCTAGGGGGAGGCTATAAGATAGCACGGTTTGATGGAGACTAACACGCGCATTACCAGCGCCCTTTCAAATCCCCAAGGGATCGGGCGCCCGTCGGGTGTGTACTTGGAGTTGCTCACCGGCTATGGCCGCCTGCTCTACAGGCAGCACGAGGGGTTCAACAAAGCTCCCCCCGCCTCGTATGGTGCTCGTCTTCGCCTGGTACATGCACGGAAAAAGGTCCCCACGCTGGCGCGATGCAGTAGAGCCCACAAGGGCGTATTTTGGTGCAGGTCGCCAACAGGCGGCTTCTCCTTGCAAGGGCTGTTGCCCATGCCTTCGGGCTTGTCGTCCTCCTCACAGGGGGTGAGCTCCATGGCCCCCTAACCCCGACATGCAAAAAAACATGCAAAATTGTGTGGCTCCCCTCCTCCACGGCTATGGCTTTCCCAAAAAAGGAACCTTGCTCTTGATACCAATGTTAGACAATGGGAACTAGAATCTAGGAGTCCACCTCCCAACCACCCACTATATAGCATGGCTCCTAGCCCTTTGCCCTAGTTGGAATCCCTTTCCACACTGCCTAGCCCGGCCTTGCCCTTGTCTAGTCCTGCCTTGCCCTTGTCCTGACACTTTAGCATCTTTATTAGCGTATGTCATCGACCTGCACAACTGGAATAGCCGGCTCGACCTCCAAGCCTTCTCCAATTTGAATTGAAATGTGCCAATGTGGTCCATTGCGAACACGTGTGACATAATTGCACCTCTCTTCTCTCTCTCTCTCTCTCTCTCTCTCTAAGAGTCGTCATACTCATCTGCGCCTTGGAATATCAACCTCTGAAGGCAGTGATAGAGTGCTGAAGAAAGGCTTGCTGTTTACCAGGTCGGTTCACGACAAGGCTCTATAGAAATGAGTGCAACAAAGAGGGAGGGATTTTGGCTCCCCCCTTGCCACATGTCGTAAGCTCCTCAATCTGGTTGGAACACTTTCCTGTTTCATGCTTTAGACGAGTCCAGAGTCCAACTTTAGTATCTTTATTAGCATATCATCGACCTGCACAATTGGAATAGCCGGCTCGACCTCCAAGCCTTCTCCAATTTGAATTGAAATGTGCCAATGTGGTCCGTTGAGAACACGTGTGATATAATTGCGCTTCTCTTCTCTCTCTCTCTCTCTCTCTCTCTCTCTCTCTCTCTCTCAGAGTCATCACATTCATCTGCGCCTTGGAATATCAACCTCTGAAGGCACTGACAGAGTGTTGAAGGAAGGCTTGCTGTTTAGCAGGTCGGTTCACGACAAGGCTCTATAGAAATGAGTGCGACAATGGTAGCAAGGTTAATAGCTGCACGTCATGGTAGGCTACAACTCGCAGGTACTTCCAAAGCGGGCAGTAGTGGCCAAAGGTGAGGGATCCACGAGAGGCCAGCTCGCATTCCAAATCTCCCTTTTACGTCTCTCTCTCTCTCTCTCTCTCTCTCTCTCTCTCTCTCCCTCCAGGTCCATGTTTATCCGTGCGCGCGCGCGTGTGTGTGTGTGTGTGTGTGTGTGTGTGTCTCACTTTCTAATGGCTTTGTTAAAGTCTTGAACACAAACACTCTCTCTCTTTCAAGTTATATACAACCCTTCTCAGCCGGTCGTCCTGCTGAAATAGAAACTTGGAGATGACAACATCCTTGAGCTGGCCTTGGTTGGATGGCATGCTACCATTTTGTTGGGGGTTCTTGGCAGTGTTCCCCAAGGAGAATTCCACACGTGCGTGCGCACACACACACAGACAGAGCCCCAGATGCGCCTAATGTGGTGGTGTGTCATGTGTGTGCCCGAGGAGGCTTGCAATCGTAGAGAGAGAGAGAGAGAGAGAGAGAGAGAGAGAACTGCAACTGCGCCAAATGTGGTTCATGTTTTTGCTTCTTCGACTGTGGACATGCGTGTACGCGCAGGATTGCATGTGCGCTGCAAGAAGCTTTCTCTCTTATTTGGAGGCTATGTACATGTAGCAATACACAAGCTGAGGCGGGTGCAACAACTACAGCTGACGCCTAAGTGTAGCAGGTTAGCGAGCATGGTACGGCGAACGATCGGGGTCACAAGGGTAGTAGCTAGAGGCACCATGTTGATGACGACTCAGGGTGCATGGACAATAGCAGGTGATGATCGTCAACAGCAGATGGGGTTGTGTAGAGATGACAACAGAGTGCTCTGGCTGATGTGGGGCCAGTTCTGCTCGCTGGTCGCAAATGGTCCCTGGCACCATGAGGAGCCCTGAAGGTCTGTACCACAGTTGGGATTTGGCGGCAAGCGTGTGGATGACCCAGTGAGACTGGGATGAGTACCATCAGATAGTATGTTGTATGCCTGCACAAATAAAAATCCACCTCCTCTTCAAGATGGCTGCAAAGTAAGCACATTATCCCTGACACATTGCTCGTGACACTGAGCCCGGTCGATAGACAGTGGAGGGCTGTTTGTGATTAGAAAGATGTTAGATTTGCTACTGCAGTGGACCTAGAGCAGGCAGATCTGATGGTGTTTTTTTGCACGCATGCGATTAGTTTTCCTGTGTTGATAACCCTAGATGAATGGTGTCAAGTGAGAGTACTTCCCCTTCCATTAAGTATTTGGATAGTGAGGTCACATTCTCTTCGCTGCTGTTGTTATTGTAGACTCAACTTATCTAGTTGTTATCTAAGATGAAAATTTACTTCTTCAATTTTTGTAGTATGGAAATAGTAGTGTAGCTTATATCGAGGAAGGTCGCAAAAGCAATTGCGTACATAAGGTGAAGTAGAATGACAAGATTTATCGAGAAATTGTCAGTCCTGTAACTTTTATACTATCCCATTTGGTTAGGTTTTGCAATGGCTTGGATGAGATTATGGTCCATATTGCTAACGACCCCCTCCCCTAGTCCTCTTCCATTCACTTGCGGCATTTTAGCTCCTTCCCAAATATACAAAATTCCTTTCCATGAATTTGCCAAGAGGAGATTTCGTAAAATTGGGTTATGTTTTCAATTTTTTACACTAATTTTCTCTATATTTAGGGGTGGAATATTTCCTTTTCCCCTTGCCCTCAATCGGCAGTCTTCAAATTGAAAACAACATGATATTTAGTTGAGACACATTTTTCCCAAAGAGTGGTTCTTGGTATTCTAGCTTCCTCTGCTCTCTCTCTCTCTCTCTCTCTCTCTCTCTCTCTCAAATGTGTTTTGTGAGTAGCTTTGTAGGTGTTGGTTGCACGCATGTAATGTAGGAAAGAAGTCCTTGAAGCAAGCCAGACCTCGATGAGGGTAGAGAGAGAGAAAGAGAGATAGAGTGCGCACATGCATTGCTCTCCGATGGTTGGCAGTTTGAGACCAAAGCGTCACCACCTGTCAGATGATTGCACACATGCTGCACTACCACCGGCATTTGGCCGTTAATAGGAAAGTCAACATGTTTTGTTGCCTGTCCTTGCGTCACCACTAGTGAGGCGTTTTCCCTCCACGTGAACGGCTTGCACCGGGGGTGACTGTTCAGGCATGTGCAATGACGTTGCGATGGTGTCAATCCACCACCGGTGACTCTCTCTGTGGCTAGGTGCACGGGCGTGGTGGGCCTCTCCTGAGCTTTGAGCGCTTTTTCATCGACAATAGCCACCGCTACTACGCTTTTGCGCACTCTAAGAGAGAGAGGCGGCCGAAGGCCGTTGGCCATACTAGTTATCATAAAGAAGTTGCCAAATGCCTTTGGCCAAAGGTCTTGCTTTCTTTTCAATGTTTTTTAACATCATAAGTTTTTAATCTTCAAAGACAGGTCACATTCTAAAACAATCGACGGTGTAATTCCCAAAACAATAGTTAGCCTTGTAAAGAAGATAGGATCTCTTGACAGGATGGGCGAATATGTCCCTCTAATCTTCGGAGCAGGTCGTATTAGGGAGAATCAACCAAGATGCTCCCATGTCATTGAGGGGAAAATGAGAGGACTGGGATGTGGAGCAGGGGAAGACAACCCGTGCATCAAGCAGTGTAGCAAACATGGAGATTTTTTGCAAGAGGGAGATAGTGTGCCGCGGGTGAGCGAGGGGCGCATCTCTCTCTCTCTCTCTCTCTCTCTCTCTCTCTCTCTCTCTCTCGTACTGTATGGGCTTCTCCAGGTGCCAAGAAAGGTTGTCGAACCTGCAAAACGAGGGAGAGTCCAAAAGGTCAACTTCAAAGAGAGGGGCTCAAGGGCAGTACTTGCCCATCTATAGGTTGTTGCTTTGCATGAGGAGGAGGTTGGGAGCAATATGGAGCAGGCGACCAAGGCTCCGGGGTTGCATTTCTATGTCCTGCCAAGTGGTGCATGGTTGAACGAAGCAAGAAAGAGAGCGAGATCGGACGAGATGGTTGGCTGGGACGATGGGAACGTAGCCAAACACAGACCAATGTAGGGCAGCAGGGCTATGTGATGAACAACACAGGAGAGAGAGAGAGAGAGAGAGAGAGAGAGAGAGAGAGAGAGAGAGAGAGACTTCGATAATGTTGAAAAAATGAGAGGAGGGCAAGGACGAAGATGCAGGGGGAGTACAATCTCTACTGGATGTTTGCATCGACCCAAGGAGGCCATTCTCACACTGGGATTGAGTGTTCGAACAGGTCGCAAGACTGTGGAGCACAGCAGGAGAGGACGGGACAGCCGGAGCGACGGAGGGGGAGACCTGCAGAACGTGTGCATCGCCTCCAGTTGAGTGTTATTTTTAAAAGTTAAGATGTTCTGGAATCTTGTTGGGAAATTAATTAGTTGGTATGCCAAATAGATCCCAGCCAATTTTTTTTTCGGTTTGGGGCTTATTAAGAAGAATCTTGGGAGATGCTTCAATGGTTTTGAGATGAAATGTCGAGGAGCATACACGTGGAGGGGAGGGATATGTTTTTTGTTCTATCGGCTTAGGAGATGTTTTTTTTTGGGAAAAGTGCACACAAGTGGTGGAGAGAGAGAGAGAGAGAGAGAGAGAGAGAGAGCACTAGATGATTTTTTATGATTGGATGGAGTGTAGTGCGTGCTCATATGCAGAGAAGGGCCTGGATCTAGGTGCAATCTATTTCTCTGTTGCGATGACGTGTGTGTGCAAGGGGAGCGGGGTACGAGCATGGGTGATCCTCGTTCCGGCAGGTGCAGGTGAAATCCTTGCCAAGCTGAACTGCAACGTCGCAGCTCTTTCATCACTGCGAGCCAGAGAGAGAGAGAGAGAGAGAGAGAGAGAGGGGGAAGGATGTTTGGCTTCACAGAGGCATTGATGGCATGTTTAGCCGGTGGATGAGGCGCGCGCACACGCACACACACACACACAGAGAGAGAGAGAGAGAGAGAGAGAGAGAGAGAGAGAGAGAGAGAGCCGTCTGTTGAGTTGTCTAGTTGTCTTCCTGCGCCTTGTCCTCTGAGCTCTCGCTATATGAGTATAACAGGTGGTGTCGGAGGATGCGTGTGTGCATGCGGCCGATGGGGATGACCTGATGTGGTGGGAGAACTCAGAGGAGGGCTATGACGCATTGTGCAGAGACACAACAGAGCGCAGATCTTGTCTCTCTGTTGCGAGCTCATCTACAGCTTGGACCTCGGGTGCATGTTCGAGAGGACACACATCATGTTTGTAGAGATTGTGTGAGAGAGAGAGAGAGAGAGAGAGAGAGAGAGAGAGAGGAGATGCAAACTGGCAGTACTTACATGGCATGGTGTTGTATAATATGCCGAGAAGCCATTCTAGGAGGGGTGACCGACCAGGGCGAGGAGAGATCTGAGCATCATGACGGAGGGGGCGCACAGTTGTCTCACTCAAATTCTTGTGTGTGTGTGTGTGTGTGTGTGTGTGTTTGTTGATGTTAGCATGGTCACCATGAAATGCGTTTCAATGGCTCTGGAAAGGTGTAATTGTTTAGAGTCTTGAAACGTGTCGCTGATCAAGTGAAACAATGGTGTTTACAGCAAGCCCTCAGGTCCGCTTGGACTGCTTCTCTTTGTCGCGCTTGTGAAGCTGTGTGTGTGTGTTCCAGAGTATAGTTATGGCACTGTCGTTGGGGCCACTCTGTCTCAGGATGGGGTGGTTGGATCTCTCTCTCTCTCTCTAAATGCAGCGATGGTCAACATAATGAAGACCTTGTATGCCTGTTTTGTGGACAGAGCAAGCTATGAATGGTAGGACAGTGCCAAAGGGAGGCAGCGAGAGAAGGCACACAGGGTCTGAAAAGGCTGAGAGAGAAGGCACGCAGGGTCCGAAAAGGATGGTGCGCATGAATCGAGGCTACAACTCCTTTGCTTTTAAATTTGCAAGATTCGTTTAGACCCAAATAAGTGCTGCAGACGTCGTTAATCTCCTGCATGCAAAACAACTTGCATCTAGTTGTTGCATAATATGTATCACGATTTATTACTCAGTCCTTACGTGATCAATATTTGTTTGATTGATGGTATAGTTATTAGCTCCAAAAAAAATTGTATAGAGTAACTTTGTTTTGTATTTATTTTAATCACCCACAATCTTTAGGTTGTTATTATCGCCCCCCCCCCCCCCCCCCCCCCCCCCCCCCCCCCAAAACACACACACACACACAAACACACAGATATCAAATGAAACACATACTAGCCAAATTACCGCCAAACACTACATCTTTTCTAAATAGCCCCTAACTAGGAGTCTCTTTGGATGTCATTGGCTTTATAATGCGAAGTTGCATTTGGAGAAAGCCCCTCAAGTTGCATATGACATAGCCATGTTGGGGTATCCTACAATCAACGCAATCCGAGGGATGACGACCCTCACAAGAAACTCGTCAACATTTTTTTGTGCCTCAAGTCCAACCACTATACACTACAAGAGGTTGTGTGCACTTGTGACGTTTTCAGCGACGAAAATACATTGGGTTTTTATACTCCCCGATGTCGTTAAGATCGTCGGTAACAGCATCGATACGGAAACATTGTTATGAGTGTCGCGATATGCGTTGCTACATGCGTCGTTATATAACGACGCATAGAGCAACACTTACATGCCACCTATAGCGACGGTCATAGCGACACCCGAGAGTAAAAAATTTTGGTGGAGCAGGGCATTCAACTATCAACCATATTGAATGTTTCAATAATAGAGTAAACCTAAATGAATCCAAGACAAGCTTAGATTCACCTTTGAAAGAAAGTGTAAGCTTAGGTATAGACCCAAAGTAGTCACCCACAAGACAATATAATCATTAATTCCATCATCCATAGTATTGTTTGCAGAATAAAGATACAAAACTGACAAAAGTAAATTGATGATAAGTAAATCAATGACAATTGTACACATCATAGGCAAAATAACTTGATTGTTAAGCTTTGCAAATGTAATAGTTACAACACCATTGTCATTATTGAGAAAATATACATGGTTTTCCAATAGTTACAAAAAAGACATATACACGTCATCTCATGATACATATGCTATGACAAAAGGAAACTACTGCTATCTAGCTATGGCTAAATTGACGTCGTCTAATCAGACTTGTCATCGCGTCCAAGCGACGTACCTGTCGGATTTTGCAAAAAAAAAAAGATAACTTTCTGTAAGTACAAACACATAACTTACAAAACAATACAACAAATTGAGAAGAGTAAACCCTAATACTAACCATGCCGTCGCGAGAACTTAGAATGTCCATCAAGACGTTTAAGCCCTTCCTGCCTGCGTACTCGCACTCGTACAATGTGGGGTCACGTCCTGTCATCGACCACTGTTCAAAACATACAAAGAATCCATTATGTTAAAATTTAAAAACCCCTAAACCCTAAACTATCAAACCTAAAGACCAATGCAAAAACACTTACAAAATCGGCTTCAACTGATGCCCATCCGCCGCTCCCCAAGTGGTGTGAGTTCCTTGCCTCTACTTGTACCTTAGCTGCCTCCTTTTGTTGCTTCCACTTGTCAGGATTCTCGCGCGCTGCTTTCTTCGCATTCTTCCAATCTTCTTTGGCCAGTCAATCTGGTATATTCCACACATGCTTTATTGCTTTTTGCACTTCAGAACGTTTGTGCTTGCAATATCGTGCATTCGAACCTTCATCATGTCTTCATTAAAGCGGTCATCCCGTGTTGACACAGGAAACTCGTCATGCAGCATGCTGATGAATCTGTCTTTTAATTCACTTGGTACTTCACTCTGGGTGTTTAGTATGTAGTGTCTAAACACTTGAGAGCAAAGATCGTGCATGCACAAGATCACCTTCTTGCCTTCATCATCCAAGATGATGCTACCACTGAAGTCGACCGAGTAAGGCAAGCCCTCTCGTCGGTGACGCGTGAACCTGGGTGTCCCTGTAGGGGTCTCTAGCGGCTTGTCGATAGGGGTACAGATGTCAGGTGTCTCCACTGGAGTTTGGGCCCAGAAGCGAGGAGTGTCGACGAGACTGGGGTGACTCCCGAAGGAGTAGGTAGTGGTGTATAGCTAGGAACGGTCGTCAGCCGTGCAAAACCTGGCGTAGATGGCGATGTCGTGGTTGGTGTGGGGGCAGGCAAAGAAGGAGAAGGTAAAGAGCCTCGTCGAACACGAGGCGATGTCGAGGCATCAACGGCGACAACCCACAACAACCATCGTCGCCACCATTAGAGCATCGGTGCCTAGATGAGTGTGAAAATCGTTTTGTCGACACCAAAGCTTCGGAGTGCACTGAATGCTCCGAAACAAAGGGAGGCGCTAAAGGAGTAGAATGACGTGATGGTGCTCCAGAGCGATGACGATCCTCGTACCACTGCCTCTGCTGGGGTGACAAAGAAGAAATAAAGTCCTCATCATCCATACCTGCATGAAACACACAAACATTTAATCTTAATATTGAATGAATGGAGAAGAAAACATGGACAAGTAGAGAGAGAGAGAGAGAGAGAGAGAGAGAGAGAGAGAGAGAGAGAGAGAGAGAGAGAGGACTCATAAAGGGGGAGGGATTCCTGTGTAGAGAGATTTCGTTGAATTTTATGTGCATTTGTAAAAGCATTGCGCTCCAGGTGCGGAGACTGAAGCTGCAATCGTGAAGGTGATCCGTCTCTGCTCATAGATACTGCTCGCCCCACCACTAGATCTAGTTGATCGAGTGAAAGAGACGCTAAGTGTTGGAATTAGGGTTGCAGAGAAACGCACACAGCTTGGAGAAGACAAAGGAAGCTCAAGGCACACAATAGAGAGTGTATTACTTAGTGTGCAATGGAAAGATAGATAGCCCTAGAGTGATGGGCGTATATACAATGTACGGAAGGAAAAACCTCCTAAAGAGGGAAAAAATGCTCCGACGGTCCTAGTGTGTTCACACACATCACTACCACATGTATATGGTAACAAATCCCCCCTGGAGTGATGCATTGAACGAGAGCTGGCACATGAGTAAAGGGAAGTGCCATGCCCTGAGGACATGATCAGTCCACAAAGGGGAGTAAGCCCAAAGCTTTGCGGAAAGCTTCAAGCTTCTCACGAGACAATGCTTTTGTGAAAAGATCTGCAAGGTTGTCTTGTGTTAGCACATACGCCAAGCTGATCTCTCCTGCTGAGAGCCTCTCCCTGACATGGTGGTAATGCACCTCAATGTGCTTTGTGCGAGCATGAAAAACTGGGTTCCTCGCAACTGCCAATGCTCTCTGACTGTCAGTGTAGATAGTGTTGGTAGTGTCCTGTCCAACACCCAAATCAGCCATAAGGTGTCTGAGCCATACATACTCAACCGTAGCTATGAAGACTGCCCTGTACTGAGCCTCACAACTCAAAGTGGCCACAATAGGTTGCTTCTTACTCAACCATGATATACATGAACTGCCAAGCATGAAACAAAAACCACTTGTGAACACTCGTGTGTCAAAACAACCAGCGCAATCTGAGTCCGAAAAAGCATGTAAGTCTGGCGGCAATGATCCCCCCTTGGGATAAAACAAGCCAAGGTGTAAAGTGCCACTAAGGTAGCGGAAAATCCTCTTGACAGCCTGCCAATGCTTAGACCCTGGGCTATTCATGAATCTGCTGACTTGTGAGACTGCAAACTGAATATCTGGCCTCGTGTTGCATACATAAATGAGGCAGCCAACAACAGTTTGGTGAAGAGCAACATCAGCAGAATCGCCAGCATCATGTAGACTTAACTTCAAACCTGTTTCCATGGGAGTGGCAATAGGTTTGCAATCCTCAAGTCCAAACTTACATATCAATGTCTCTATGTAACTTTTCTGACACAAGGCAATACCACCATCACACTGCTTAAACTGTATACCCAAGTAATGATGCAACAGCCCCAAATCTTTCATCTTGAAAATAGCATTCAAATCAGCCTTAAATTCAGCAATATGTCTCTCATTTGGTCCAGTGATCAGCAAATCATCAACATAAAGAACCACAATGAGAAGTACATCACCCTCATGCTTTACATACAATGTGCTTTCTGTTGGACTTTTACGAAAGCCTCGTTTAACCAAATGAGTGTCAACTTTCTCAAACCAAGCATGAGGAGATTGCTTCAACCCATACAAAGCCTTCTTACATTTGCACACTTTGTCCTCTTGTCCTTTTATGACAAAACCGCGAGGCTGCGTTACATAAACTTCCTCAAATATGTCACCATTCAAAAAAGCAGTGACAATGTTTGATTGTTGTACATCCCAACCAAAATGAGCTACCAATGCACATAGAAAACGCACAGTAGTCATGTGACAAGTGGGAGCAAAAATCTCTTCATAATCTATGCCTTTTTGTTGTGCATAACCCTTTGCAACAAGTCGAGCCTTATGGCGATCGATCTCACCATCCGGCTTGCGTTTCAACTTGTAAACCCACTTCGTACCAATGGCCTTTTTGCCAGGAGGCAAATCACATAAAGTCCATGTGTCATTTTCTATAAGTGCATCATATTCTGATTGCATGGCAGCCATCCAATTTTCTGAATTCTGTGCTTCATCAAAAGAAAGAGGCTCATCAACATCATGTAAACTAGACACAGCCAAAGCATAACAATCTGATGCATAAGATACATGGCGAGAGCTTGAACGAGTACGACTAGACAAAGGTGCATCCAATTTACTGTCACGCAAAGTGTGCACCAGCCATTTTGGTATACCTCTAGCCTGCTCATTTTCAGCCCTTTCCTCATCAAGTACATCATGTACATCTGCATCAGTAATAGACTGATCTGTAACATTTTCAGAAACCTCCATAGGCTGTACATTTGCCTCATTGGAAATTACATTCGTATTTCGACCACTGAAAAGAGGCAACAAAGTGTCATAAATGTCTTGTGAGCTTACATTACTGTCTCTAGTACATGACAGCAAGGGCTGAACAGAATCTTCCACAAACACTGCATCCCGTGAAACCAGAATACGTTTTGTTTGTGGATGATACAACCTGTAACCTTTGCTTTCAGCACTATAACCAACAAAAATACATTTGACAGCCTTATCATCCAATTTTCTGCGCTGTGTTTGTGGCACCAAAGCATATGCCAAACAGCCCAAAACACGCATGTGCTGAATAGAAGGCTTTCTATCATGCCATGCTTCATATGGAGTAATAGATTGCAAAGCTTTCGTAGGACACCTGTTAAGTACATAAGTGACACACATGATGGCCTCAAGCCAAAAAGAATGCGGCAAAGCTTGACTTTTAACCATACATCGTGCCATTTCTGTGAGTGACCTGTTTTTCCTCTTAGCAACACCATTTTGCTGAGGTGTATAAGGCACTGTACATTGGTGTTTTATCCCACGACTAGCCAGAAACGCATTAAATTCATGAGACATATACTCCCCCCCTCAATCGGAACGGAGGGTGCCCATAGTACATTTCGAGACATTTTCAGTCATAGCCAGAAATTGTTTGAAGCACATAAAAACTTCGGACTTCGCTTTAAGCGGAAATACCCATGCATGCCTGGAGTAATCATCAATGAAAGTCATGAAGTACAGGTAATTGCCCAAGGACGGAGTTTGCATGGGCCCACAAACATCACTATGCACTAGCTGCAACCTGTATGTGGCCCAAACTGAACCATCCTTTGGAAACTTAGAACGCTGCATCTTACCCAAAATACAGCCTTCACAAACATGTTTGACAGGTGCTTCAAGAGGCGGCAAAGAAGCCACCATATCAGATTTCTGCAAACGCAGCAAACTGGCAAAATTCAGATGACCAAAACGTGCATGCCAAAGTTTTGCATCTGAAATAGCCCTTGAATCTGCAACAGCATTTGCAAAATTTTGTCCACACTTGTCATACAAAGTGAGCTTATACTGCCCACGGCACAAAAGGTCAGATGCAACAATTTCATCACCAAAATTGAGATCATGAACTATACATTTGTCATCCACAAATTGGACTACAAGTCCAAGTCTAGCAAGTGTGGATACAGACAAGAGATTCTTCTTGATCCCACGTACATAAAGTGCATCAACAAGTGTAAAAGAACTACCATTAGCAGCAGTAAGCACAATCTTTTCAACTCCCTGAAGTGGATAAGAGGCATTGTTGGCACAAGTGACTGAATTCCCATGAGGGACAGACTCGAGAGAGGTAAACAATTCATGATGTGAGGTAATGTGCTTTGTATCACCACTGTCGAAATACCACACATGTGAATCTGTAGCAAAACTGACAAGCATGCATCATGGACAACATGATTGTAAGTGCACTCTGCGCTAAAAGCCCGTTCTGCATCAACATCATCATTACAGTCTCCTTTCACAGAAGACTCAACAATGGCTGCATTTGTAGTGAAACCAGCATTTGCAGTGGAACCACCCTCTTTCTTCTTAGACTCTTTGGCCTTCAACTTAGGACACAACTTGATCAAGTGATCATTAGCTTTACAATAATGGCAACGCATCTTTTTTTTGCCCTTATCACCAGAATTTCCAGACGAATTGCTGCCAGCAGAAGCATTAGGAACATAATTTTTGCCACTCGCAGCAGAACCATAAGAAGTGGCTGCATTACTGTTACCACCCTTTCTTTGAGAAGCAATAAAAGCCTGTTCAACTGCACGCTGTCTAGTCCTGTTTTTTCTGGACAGTGACTCTTGCAACAGCAATGTGCATAATGCATCAAACTTGACAACTTCTGGATTTCCTTGGGTCATCAGTCTCCAAGTACTAGCAAAAGTCTAGTAGGAATCTGGTAAGGCATCAAGAACAGTCTGCACAAGGGAACTGTCTGAAATGACTTCACCTGCAGAAATAAGCTGCTCATTGATATCCTTGACACTAGCAAGGAAAGTGTCCATATCATCTTCCTCATGCATAATCTTCGACTCCAGCTCTTTATGCAGCAAAGCAATTTTAGCCTCATTGCGGCTTGCATAAAGACCTGCTAGAATATCCCAAGCCTGTTTTGCAGATTTTGCTGAACGGATGTGAGGAACAATGGTGCGCTTCACAGACAACACAATCAATGCATGAGCCTGCGCATCCTTTACATCCCAATGAGCTTGTTCTGCCGTAGGCAAAACAACTCTAACAGTAGCAATCCTTACAGCAAGACCTGCAACATCATCAACATCGCCTACATCCTCAGAACTAGGATGTACATCAATGCCCTGCACAATGTTCCAGACGCCCTTTGACACAAGAACATGTTGCATCATATAAGCCCACATAGGGTAGTTGTCCCCATCCAACCTGTCCTCAACAACAAACATCTTGAACACATCTGTGTTGTTGTTGTCAGCCATGGTAAATGTTGCACCTGATGTGAAAACTGCCCGAAAATAGGAGAAACGGAGCGGGAACAACACGTGCTATATAGCACAAACCGTAGAAGACTATAAGGCACCTGTTATGCAAAAAACGACACTGACACAAATTCTGCACAAAATGACGAAATAGCCCGTGCAATATTGCTTGTAGTGGAAACGGAGGTTGAAATGAGCCGAAATAAAAAATATGAGCAGACCCAGCTCTACAAGCTGACCCAAAATATTTGTCGACTTGCGAACGCTCACCAAAGCTCACTGAAATCGGAGAAAGTGAGCAGGCGTATACTGGAGCAGCTGGCGACTAAGCTTGGGAGGACGCAACCTGCTCTGATACCAATTGTTGGAATTAGGGTTGCAGAGAAATGCTGACGGGAGCAAAGCGAACCCCGAACCCCGACAGCCTCTAAAACACCGGGGACCGAATGGCGCGCCTCGAGCCTGTCATGGTAAAGAAAACAGGGGGCACCACCTAGCTTCAGCGGCTAGGATGCAAACAACACACCACCATAACAAAGTTTTCATCCAAGAGAGATGGATGCTTGGGAGTAATGATGAAGAGGAAAGGGAATGAGATCAAAGAGAGAGAGAGAGAGAGAGAGAGAGAGAGAGAGAGAGAGAGAGAGAGAGTGAGGGAGGGGGTATAGCGGCTTAGTACTTAGGCACCACAAAAGGATGGCGAATCCGCACACCCTTCACACATACAGAAGCTCACTCCAAACACAAGACTAGGTGGCGATTTCGCACACCTCACATGGGCAAAACATTGCAAGAAAACATACTCACAAAACCTCAAGCTTTATTTAGAGAATAAGGCGATGAAATGGGGAGCATAGGGTAGGGGAATGAGAAGGGAGAGCGTGGTAGAGCACATGGCGGATAGGTGGGAGTTGATGGCGAAGACTCGCACGAGGGTTATGGCCTTCATCCTTCATTTAGTTTCCCTTCATCTTCCATAGCCCAAGGGTGTGGAGGTCATGCTCAAGACGAGCATGGTGATTGCGGTGATGGTGATGGTGTGGGTGTGTGTGTGTGTGTGCACTAGGCACACAAAGTGCATAGTGTACTCTTTGGTGATGGTGTGTGTCCTTAGTGTGATGGTGACCCCTCTTTATATAGGGGAGGAGGGGGGAGAAATTCTAGAATTTAGAAATGAAGAAATCATTATCTACATAGGCCATGTGACTGTGGGTCCCACTTGTCTGGCTGTGTGTATATGTGCCAGAACAGCAGTCTCATGAGAGAGAGACTAAGAGAGAGAGGTGGGTTGATGGAAAAAAGTGAGAGGTGACATGGAGAATAAAGTAATTACAAGAGGGGAGAGAGGGGAGTGTGTTCAGAGGTGAATCTGTGTGCAGATGTGTGTGAACACAAGAAAAATCAGGTAACCACCGGGTGGGGATGGGTCTATGGGTACCTTTTTCAGTGAAACTGAGTGTGTGTGAGTGTGGGGGAGGTTATTTAGCTACAAGACAAGAGACATGGCGCCCTTTAGAGAGAGAGGGGGGTATTTGGGTCATGAGATATGATAGGAGAGAGAAAGAGGGGGTGGGGTATACTATTTTGGAAGATAGGGTAAGTTGCATGTGAGTTAGGGTGCATTATTGGTGAGTTATAATGCATTATTGGTGAGAGGTGGGGTAGCTTGAGGGGAGAGAGAAAGGAGAAAGGACAAGGGGAAGAGAGAGGGGGTTGACCTTTTGAGTGGAGGAGAGGAAAAGGGACACCCGGCGGGGCAACAGTGAAGAAAAAGGAGGCAAGGTGGGGATGGGCTACCCCGCAGGCATGAGGTGGCCTATTTTACCTTTCTTATATATTTACATAATCATACTTTATTTTTTTCTTACTTTTTCCAATGTCTTTTATCACTTCCTCCATAAGAGGGGGTTTTCATGGGGTGGGGACGAGAGAAGAGGGGTATGGGAGCTTGGCTTGTGAAAAGCCCCCATCATTAGCCCTCCCCTTTTGGCTAGAGGCATTCATGTCTCTAGCTTATCTGTTTGATCATTATCGTCGGAGGTGGCGGCTGATGGTGTGTCCTCATCTAGAATGTCAATTGGTGGAGCCTGGTCAAATCGAAGAAAATAAGGTTTAAGTCGCCAACCATTTACCCTGGTTTTATGAAGTTTTCCATCAGCCTCCATAAGCTGGTAGCTTCCATTGGCATACTTTTTCCTGATGATGAAAGGGCCTTCCCATCGGAGCAGGAGTTTCTTATCCTTGCGCGTGTCGAAGCGATTGTCGTAGCGGAGCACCAACATTCCTTTCTTCAATTCTTTTTTCCGGAGATGCTCGTTAAAGCTAAGCCGTCTATGCTCTGCTTGTGCTGCATAATAATTTATTGCTTCTTCTCTGTCTAGCTGCAGTCTTTCCAAGTTGATGATGTGATCTCTCAAATGCATGTTGGGTTGTTGAAGTTGGCTTGCCATTACTCTGAGACTTTGTAGTTGCACTTCAATGGGCAAGATTGCTTCCTTACCAAATACTAGATGATACGGTGTGAATCCCAAGGATGTACGAAATGAAGTTCTGTAGGCCCATAAAGCTGGTAGTAGATACTTATCCCAGTGTCCGGGATGATTGTTTACTTGCTTGGTAATAATTTTAGAAACCATTCCATTTACCTTTTCAACTAGGCCATTACATTGAGTGTAATATGGTGAAGAGTGCCTTCTTGTAATGCCCAGTTTCTGCATTAATTCTCCTACCAAGTCTGCTTTGAAACCTGGCCCTTTATCAGAGATGATCTCTAAAGGTGTGCCAAACCTACAGCATATGTGCTCGTAGATAAATTTAGCTACCTCTACCGCTGTGATTCTAGTGGTGGCTGTAGCCTCTGCCCATCTAGTCATGTAGTCGACCCCCATGATAATGTAGAATTTTCTTGAGTTGGCCCTAGGTAATGGCCCAATGGCATCGATACCCCATTTTTCAAATGGGCCATATGAGAGAATAGGTGTCTGTGGTTCAGGCATAAGTGACCTAGTGCCGGCCTTTTGACACAACTTACACGTTTTGCACCAATGGTGTACATCACGGTTGAGGCTAGGCCATATGAAGCCTGCCTGCAAGATTTTCCTACTTGTTATGTCTAGGGCAAAGTGACCACCACAAACCCCGTTGTGACAGCTAGCAATTACTCCCGTGATTTCGTGAGAGAGAGGGACCTTCCTGAGTATTTGGTCCTTACCCTTACAGTACAAACCATCATTGATGAGTCGATACCTTGTGGCCTTCCGCGTCAGCCATTGCTTCTGTCCCTTTGTTAAATCTGATGGGCATTCCTCTGTTTCCAAAAAATGCATGATTTCAGGCAAGGCATCACTGCCTTGAAATAGAGGGAGCTTTAGTTTTATTGCTCCAACCACCACTTCCTGTAGTCTTTCACTTGCTAGGGCATCTGCTTCTTGGTTTTGAGCCCTTGGGATATGGTGTATTTGAACTTCTTCAAACTTACCCAACAAGGTTTTTACACCACTTAAGTGAGTCCTTAAACTAGGATTCTTGCATGTCCATGCTCCATTGTCTTGCCTTACCAGAAGTAGAGCATCCCCAAATACATTAAGGCGTTGTACACCTTGCAAGACGCACCATTGTAGACCCTTGCTTAGTGCTGCATACTCAGCTTCATTGTTAGAATGTGAATCTAACAATTGGCCCAACGAAAATACCTTTGTCCCTTTGTCATCAAAGACCACTATGCCTGCAGCTGCTTTGTCGGATGCTCGCTTGTAGGCTCCATCAAAGTAGAGAGAGTATGCTCCTTCTACCATCGGTGGTACTGGAGGTAATCGGACTTCTCCTTCCTTAGATTGCTTCTCCTTCCTTTCAAAGACTTGGTAGGTCATGAGTCCCCCCAAACTTGCCCTTGTCGTGCTTTCTACCTGTACCGTGTAGTCAAACTCTTGCAGACGAACTAGCCATTTAGTAATTCTAGCAGACACATCCATGTGTTGTACAACATAGGGAAATATTTCATCCGTGGTTAGAATCACAAATTGCTTAGGCAGCAAATATGACCTAAACTTTGTAGTTGCAAATCTAAGAGCTAGGACTAAGTGTTCCACATGGGTGAAACCTTTCACTCCTGCTGTCATCATTCGACTAGAGAAGTAGATTGTCTTCATGAAAGATGTCGTCGTATCCTTTTGGAGTAGCACAGCCCCCAATGAGTCATCACCAACACTTGAGGTGACATAGAATTTTTCATCCCACTTAGGTGGTGAGATAGTTGGCAGAGTGGCTAAGACCTCCTTTACCTTGTTGTAGTGATGTTCACTTTCCTCGTCCCAAGTGAAAGTTGATCTTTGAGTGAGTTGTTGCAGTGGTAGAACAAGTTGTGATAGTAGATGTATGAATCTACTTAAGTACCTCACCTTCTGTAGAAAAGAGACCAGTTGACGTGCGGTCGTTGGTGAAGGTAGGGCTATGAGTGCGGACACCTTACTTGGGTCGGCGTTGATACCTTTTGCTGAAATTTCATGGCCTAGTAGAATGACTTTACTCTCCCCAATGTGGCATTTATCCA
Source organism: Adiantum capillus-veneris (assembly GCF_014529385.1). Lineage (NCBI taxonomy): Eukaryota > Viridiplantae > Streptophyta > Polypodiopsida > Polypodiales > Pteridaceae > Adiantum > Adiantum capillus-veneris. The sequence continues at coordinate 79,923,697 of NC_140940.1, forward strand.
CATTTAATTGCCCACCTAGGCTCTGCAACCTGGCCAAACCTTCAGTTACCTTTTCTAAATGTGAAATACGGGAGCTATATATACAAAAATCATCAATGAACACTCTTATGGATGTTCCAAAGAATGGTTGAAAAACATATGTGACATATCTTTGGAATGTGGCAGGTGCATTTGTGAGACCAAATGGCATAACCCTGTATGCAAAACAACCCCATGGCGTGATAAAAGTGGTTTTTAGCTGATCTTCCAAGGCTATGCGTATTTGAAAGTATCCAGAATAACCATCACAGACGGTATAGCATTCAAAACCCGCTACTTTATTCAGAATTTCATCCAAGAAAGGGAGAGGAAAGTGGTCTCTCTTTGTAGCTGCATTTAGTGGTTTATAGTCAACACAGACCCTCCACTTACCATTCTTTTTAGGCGTCACCACTACGGGTGACACCCATTCTGAGTTTTCTACAGGATAGATGAATCCTGCCTCCAGCAGTTTCCTTACCTCGGCCAAGAGTGCCTTTTCTTGTATGACCCCCGGTCGTCGTAGCTTTTGCACAGCTGGTTTTACCCCTTCCTTCAGCTTAATATGATGTTCCACCACTGTAATGCCTGTGATTCTTTCATAGTTGTCAATGAACAGGTTAGGAAATCCCATCAACATTTGCAAAAAACTATCTTTCTCCTCAAGTGTTAATTCCGTAGACAACATACCCTTCAACCTACTTCCTCCTAGGCCAGGTGATTTGCGCTCCTCTTCATTGGGTTGCCCTTTTGGTGATGGATCACCAGTTGTGCTTACCCTTTGTGGATCCTTCATAATGATACCCATCACATCAATGGAACTGTCACTTTCTTCGGTGGATGTGGTCTCCTCCTCAGAACTGGAAGATTCGCTAGTGGTTTCATCTGCCGATGTTTCCAGATTCATTTGCTTCTGCTTGCCAATCCTCATGTCGTAGTAGATTGTCTCCCCTTTCTTACCGGTCATGCGTAGAAGGCCAGTACCCCAGTCCTGTTTTGCCTTCATGGCTATCAACCATGGCCTTCCCAAAATTAGTGGATAGCCCTCCCCCTTAGTAGGCATTACAAAAACATCTACCTCTACCTCAGTGTTGAAAGCTTTGATTTTCACGGCACTTACCACACCCACACACTTTACTTTTGCGTTGTTTGCCATCTTTGCCTTGCATGGAGAAGGCCTGTCAACCTCGAGCCCTAATCGAAGCATCATAGCTTCGCTCATTACACAGATTTGTGCACCTCCATCAATGTAGGTGTTTCCAACCCTCTTTCCTTTTATGTTTACGTCGACAATTGGAAGGATGTCATCCATGTTGCATCCCGAAATTGCTCCGGCTACCTTTGTTTTGGAGCGTCTTGTACTTACCATTTTAGACCATTGTCGCCTTACTTTAGGTACAAGATGTAGCAGCTGTGGCCATGTAATCTTCGGTCCTTGCTCTGCCACATCCAATGTTAGATCATAGGGCTTAGAACTTTTCCCTAGCTGGAAGTCGGTGATGCCCAATTTTCGTCGTGGCCTGGATGGCCTCTTGCTAGTTTCTCCTCTCATGCTTCTCTCATCATCTGATTGTGTAGCCTTCTCCCTCCTAGCTCTTTTCACAGTCATGGCCTCAAGTGGTTCTAAAAAGGTTACCTTCTCCTTACCCTTGTCCCTCTCCTTTGATCTGGGTGGATCCACTACTACGGCTTTTCCTTTCTCTTCTAGCCTTATGATGTTTACAGGGCGATCAGGTGGTGGGGCTGGTGGAAGAGGTGGAATGGATGCTTGTAGTGGTGTCTGGGGTGGACGTAGAATTTGTGTTGGTGGGGTTGGTGCTCGGGGTGGGGGTGTTCTTTCTCTAGGGGGTGACAATTGGTTCCTCCTACCTCCTCTATTATAGTTTTGTTGTGGTTTGGGACAATAGTACATACCGTGACCATGTTCTCCGCAGTTGTAGCAATGATACTCCCTGTTTTGTCGTCGTGCTCTTCCAGGGTCTTGATCTCTTTCTTGACTCCTCCCTTGTTGTATTAAGTGGACATACAAATTCTGCAGTTGGTCAGTAATATGGGCCAACATATCTTGTTGGTCATCTCTTACCCCAAGAGCTGGTGGTGGTGGTGGAATGGTGGTTGTCGTAGTTGCTGGTCGACGTGATGTTGTTGTTTCTGTTGACTCGGTTTCTTTGGCTTTCATTCGCAGCTTCTTGTCCTTAACGCGAGCAATCTCAACGGCTAACTCGTACGTAGCCGGGAATCTACCTTTCACCTTCTCCTTGAGAAGCGGCCATAAGCCATGCGTGAACCGATCTTTTTTTAGGAAATCGGGTGCAGCTTCCCCCCTTGCCAGTGACTCAACCCACCGTTCCCACAAATCCACAAATTTGGACTCATAGGTGGCATATTCTAAAAGACCCTCCTGCTTCAAGTCTCTCAACTTGTCCCACAACTTTTCTGAAGTGGTACCTCCCCCAAAGCGCCTCTTAAAAGCGGTTTTTAAGGGTTCCCAGTCATCCTTGGTTGCTTGTGGAAGTGCATTGTACCATGATCTAGCTTCTAGCTTCATGAGATGCTTAAAGATTGTAACCCGGGATTCATCCGTATCTTTGTTGCTCACTACACATGCTACTTCAAAGTCATCTAGGAAGTCTGTTACCAAATCCTCCCCCTTCTTTCCTTTAAATGTTGGAAATGCTACACTTGCCATGATTACTGAGAGAGAGCTAGAAAGACACACTACTTAACTTGCAAAAGTTTTTTTCTTCTTTACAAGGAGGCGTGTATACCCTCTTATACTAGGACATAGATTAAAACTTCAAACGGTACATTGCCTTGTACCAAAGGTAAGACAAATGGCTGATCTGATGCCAGAACCTCAAAAAACCGCTCGCCACCCAGCATGGTGTCAATGACGTGCTGGTAGTGAGCCTTCAAATCCAGTATTACCTTGATTGAGCGTACACGTGTTGGTATGTGTGATCTGTCTTGAGGTAGGTTGTACTGATTCATGTGAAGCTTAGAGGTGCTTAGTCACTGTCCAAGCTTGTGGGAGAGGGTGGAGTTCTTTCCTGAAACAAACTCAGTAGATCCCTAGTTTCTCTAGTGAGAGTGTGAGCCAATGATTCCGTTATCTGTGCTGCAGCATTAGGCGCGACTTGAAAACTGACTGTGATAATTATCTCGGTGACTTGAGTTACCCGATTCTCAAAGTAGAATAGTGTTGATTCTCTATTGTGCAGAGCTCCTTCCATTTTGTTGTTGTTGGTTGGTTGTAGGTTGCGGACATGGTTTCGACCTTCTCCTTCTTCTTCTTGGCACTTGGCCTATGTATATCCACTGGGTTTGGCGTGTTGGTTGACTCTCCCACTGCAAATCGATTACCGTTACGCCTGGCACTCGAGCTTCGATGGAGATGCGGAGTTCGTCTAGTTGTGCTTGGAGCTCTTCTTCTTCTGTCGTCCAATTAGCAAATCCTGCTAGCCATTCATCCATTCAAAATAGTTTAGGGGTTTCAGTCTTGTAAACTGAAGGGTTTCATGAAAAGATCCTCGGTGGGGGCACCAAATGACGGGAGCAAAGCGAACCCCGAACCCCGACAGCCTCTAAAACACCGGGGACCGAATGGCGCGCCTCGAGCCTGTCATGGTAAAGCAAATAGGGGGCACCACTTAGCTTCAGCGACTAGGACGCAAACAACACACCATCATAACAAAGTTTTCATCCAAGAGAGATGGATGCTTGGGAGTTATGATGAAGAGGAAAGGGAATGAGATCAAGTGAGAGAGAGAGAGAGAGAGAGAGAGAGAGAGAGAGAGTGAGGGAGGGGGTATATCGGCTTAGTACTTAGGCACCACAAAAGGATGGCGAATCCGCACACCCTTCACACATACACAAGCTCACTCCAAACACAAGACTAGGTGGCGATTCCGCACACCTCACATGGGCCAAACATTGCAAGAAAACATACTCACAAAACCTCAAGCTTTATTTAGAGAATAAGGCGATGAAATAGGGAGCATAGGGTAGGGGAATGAGAAGGGAGAGCGTGGTAGAGCACATGGCGGATAGGTGGGAGTTGATGGCGAAGACTCGCACGAGGGTTATGGCCTTCATCCTTCATTTAGTTTCCCTTCATCTTCCATAGCCCAAGGGTGTAGAGGTCATGCTCAAGACGAGCATGGTGATTGCGATGATGGTGATGGTGTGGGTGTGGGTGTGTGTGTGTGCACTAGGCACACACAATGCATAGTGTACTCTTTGGTGATGGTGTGTGTCCTTAGTGTGATGGTGACCCCTCTTTATATAGGGGAGGAGGGGGAAGAAATTCTAGAATTTAGAAATGAAGAAATCATTATCTACATAGGCCATGTGACTGTGGGCCCCACTTGTCTGGCTGTGTGTATATGTGCCAGAACAGCAGTCTCATGAGAGAGAGACAAAGAGAGAGAGGTGGGTTGATGGAAAAAAGTGAGAGGTGACATGGAGAATAAAGTAATTACAAGAGGGGAGAGAGGGGAGTGTGTTCAGAGGTGAATCTGTGTGCAGATGTGTGTGAACACAAGAAAAATCAGGTAACCACCGGGTGGGGATGGGTCTATGGGCACCTTTTTCAGTGAAACTGAGTGTGTATGAGTGTGGGAGAGGTTATTTAGCTACAAGACAAGAGACATGGCGCCCTTTAGAGAGAGAGGGGGGTATTTGGGTCATGGGATATGATAGGAGAGAGAAAGAGGGGGTGGGGTATACTATTTTGGAAGATAGGGTAAGTTGTATGTGAGTTAGGGTGTATTATTGGTGAGTTATAATGCATTATTGGTGAGAGGTGGGGTAGCTTGAGGGGAGAGAGAAAGGAGAAAGGACAAGGGGAAGAGAGAGAGGGTTGACCTTTTGAGTGGACGAGAGGAAAAGGGACACCCGACGGGGCAACAGTGAAGAAAAAGGAGGCAAGGTGGGGATGGGCTACCCCACAGGCATGAGGTGGCCTATTTTACCTTTCTTATATATTTACATAATCATACTTTATTTTTTTCTTACTTTTTCCAATGCCTTTTATCACTTCCTCCATAAGAGGGGGTTTTCATGGGGTGGGGACGAGAGAAGAGGGGTATGGGAGCTTGGCTTGTGAAAAGCCCCCATCAACGCACACAGCTTGGAGAAGATGAAGGAAGCTCAAGGCACACAATAGAGAGTGTATTACTTAGTGTGCAATGGAAAGATAGATAGCCCTAGAGTGATGGACGTGTATACAATGCACGGGGGAAAAAACCTCCTAAAGAGGGAAAAAAAGCCCCGGCAGTCCTAGTGTGTTCATACACATCACTACCACATGTATATGGTAACACTAAGAAGCAGTATTAGTGCTTCTTAGCATCTCTTTCACCCGATCAACTAGATCTAGTGGTGGAACGAGCAACATCTATGAGGAGAGACTGATCACTTCCTTTGCGATTGCAGCTTCAATCTCCATCACACTCGGAGCGCAATGCTCGTCGTCCGTGCTTGTGAGAACATACCTGGAGCATATGTACCTGGAGTGGATGCAATGATGATTAAATACAATGATGATTAAATACAATGACACAATGACCGATATAGACAAGAATGGACAAATAGCCGTCGGAATACAATATATATTATAAAACGGAGCAAAATTGTTCAAATACAATATTTATGGATTTAAGAGGTCTCTCTCTCATTTTCGTGTCCTCCGTTTCATTTTGTAGATCCTCTGCATGCACCCCATAGAGAGTAGCAGCTTGATGCTCGTCTAGCACCACCTCAGCAGCTTCTGACTGAGCATCTTCTCCGATCTCCACTATTGATGCCGCTGTGATTGGCACATGGTAGCCCTCATACGTCCGTGCACTACGAGGGGATACCTCCATGACGTACCACCAGTTTGATGCAGACTTTGTATGATGGAATATCACCTGCCAGAGCCACATAACTTACATGACAGCTTCCAAGCACATAACTTCTAAAATTGGATGTTAACTATTTACATACTTACTTGTTCACAATGCTCGGGTAGTACAAAAGTGTCTCTTAGGTCAGTCAATTTCTTCGTTGAATCCACCTCAAGGAAACCAGACTTTCCTCTACGCACAGTAGCGTTTCAACCCTCCATAATTATTTTGAACCATTGCACGTCGAACAAGTCGACAAAAAATCTTGCATAATCGATCCTCAAAATCTCTTGTAGCGTGCCGAAGTAAGTGAGTTCCACCACCACAGGATCTGCATCAGAGGACCGTTGTCGATTAGACTGTTCAAATTTTGCCATGATTCCATAATCTTGAGTAAAATGCTTTTTGTCGAACTGTTCCACCCTAAAATGTCGACCTTTACACCATGCTGCTGTGTATGACTTATACGACAACCAACAAAGATTATGAGTGGCCGTTCAACCTAGAAAGTCACTAGTCGTACATTGCAAACTTACCTTGGTCGCGCAAACCCGAGAGTACTCCCACTCCTCCTTAGTCACTTCTTCAGCGCACTGTTGTGCGTTTTTCAATTGGTTGTACAACCATCTTATGCTCATGAATGTTGGTAGGCTCTCCAGACCCGTCGGATAATGCATTGGTGGTCGTCTTCCCTGTCTCCACTCGATTTGTGCCCTTTGTCACTATTGCTTTGCCTCCTCATATTGTGGAATCCACTTTTGCATCACTAGATTGTGAAGCATGCAAAATCGGTTGATTTTAGCCTCTAGATCTTCCATCATCTTCTTCTCAACAACGAGATTGCACATGACAATCCTAGATATGCGCTCATCATCTACGGTTCGCCATAGCGTGTCCCAGGCTTTATCAAATCCGTCTAGCCACTCTCCAATGTAAACTGGGGACTCTGATACTAGCCAACCTTCTGCCATGCTACCCTCCAGACGTGCCTTTTGACGCACATATCCCTTGAGCGTTTTCATGAAACGTTCTAAAAAGAACATCCATCTGGAATGTACTGTGCCAGCTATTTCCACCTCATCAACTATGTGAACAAGAAGATGTACCTGAATGGTTAACATGGTAGTAGGAAAGTGTTTCTCAAACATGCACACAACCTCCGCAGCGTTTAGTTTGGCGAATGGTATGGAGTCTACATTGATCTCCTTTTGTGAGATCCATTGCACCAACTTCGCAAGTTTGTAGATTGTATTACGGATGTCAAGAGACAAACATCCCTCAATGGCCACCGGTAAAATAAACTGCAAAACACGTCTAGCAATGATATTAAAGTCCACACACGAATTTGTTACACAATTCCCACTATCATATATTCCACTTCAATAATACCTGACACATTTTATGCGAGTTGTGTGACTTCAAACCGGTAAGCTTTCCTTCTTTAGTAAAACACGTTCGGAGCGAGTGCATTACACCAGTGGGGGTCCGCACAGATCGAATGGTCTCTTTTACTTTGCGTTCTTGGGCTCCTGTGAAAATCCATGGCGCTTTAGGGAGTTTTATTGATCCATCGGATGCTGTTTGCAACCAATATTGCTCCATACGATCCACATTTCTAAGGTCAAACCTGGCTCCTAAAGTATCTTTCTTACCGGTCAGATGGTCCCATAGCATATTATCCACATTCTTGAATATGTGCATTGGATCGAGCAAGTGATTGACCATGAGTCGGGGCTAATATGGTAACTCGTACCATAGAGAGAGTCTCTTCATCCCTGGGGGCAAACCGTCATCACACATCTCCTTCTGCTCTAACCATACTTGTGCAGACATCCTCGGTGGCTCTCTTCCAAAAAAGCCACCGCATAACACATGATTCTCTGGAAGATACACTTGATGACCTTCATAGATTTGCTTCTTCAATGAGGGTGCCCGACGTGCATTCAGTCTAGGTCCACATGTGACACATGCTCTGTATCCGCTTGTTTGAAGCCCTGCATGTATACACATGACAATAGATAAGCTTGAGAAAAACCAAGATTTACCGTGTTTTGAGTTTGAGTGTAAATCACATGAGCATTCTGTTAGTCCGGGATAGTCATGCATGGTCCACAATAGAATGCCTCTGATCAAAGCATTCCGTCGACCTGTGTGTCGGCTCATATCCACCACTTCTATGCCAATCCACAGTTGCTGTAGCTCTTTCAATAGTGGACGAAGATACACATCCATATTCTTCACTTTATACCGCCTCGGCAAAATCAAGCTTAGCCACAGGTGCCCCTTCTTGGTAGTCAACCACGGGGGAATGTTGTAGTTGACGATGACAACGGGCCATACACTGTAAGATGTTGATCTTTGACCAAATGGATTTACGCCATCCATAGCCAAGCCTAGGTGCAAATTTTGAGCTTCCTTGGCAAAATCTGACCATGTTTCGTCTATATGTTTCCAGGCTGCGCAATCTGCAGGAATCCATAGCAGACCATCCGAAGATTTAATCTCCTCATGCCATGATGCTAGGGCGGCCATGGACTTACCTTCAAAGAAATGCTTGATGCGAGGAAGCATAAAAAATGTCACAAAACCTATTGTGGAATTTTTGTTCTGTGGAGATCTACTCGATATCTCTCGGAATCACATTTCGGACACTTCTCCATGTCTATGTATTCCCCTCTGAAAAGAATGCAGTCGTTAGGACAAGCGTGAATCGAATTGTAATCCATCCTCGAGTTTTGCAAGATCTTTCTTGCTTCCTCTTTGGAATCTAGCATCACATTATCAGTTGGCAGTATGTGCTCTTTGAGCAATCTACATAGCGAAAAAAATGCGGTACAATTGTGTAAGTAATCTATCAGATCATTAGATATCGAGTTTTTTAATTAAAGTAATATATTGTAATAGATCACCTGAAAAGGGTTGTGACGCTAGTGTCACTCCATCCAAACTTTGCCTGCATGTTGAGAAGAACCAGGAGCGCCTTCAATCTAGACACACGTGCTCCATCATACAATGACATATCGGCTTCACTTTTCATATCATCATAGATAAGCCTTTCTGAATCCATGATCGTCTCGATCATTTCATCAATCTTGGACTCAAACATTTCCTCGTTGGGAATGTGGTCTGCATGATCATCCTCCGAGCTGTCAAAGGCTACATCTTGTGGCCTCACGTATGCTGTTGACCAAAGCGCCTGCGAACATGTCTATTGGGTTGCAAGATTGCTGTGTGTTGATCAACGTCAAAGTCCGACGAGTTATAATTGGCAACAACTCAATCTATAATAGATGGATCGAACTCGCCAAATTTACGAACGTGCTGCAAAGAAACACGTCTTGTTCGTCGCATAGCATGCTTGCATTGATTACAAGGACATAAGATCCTTGTTGAGAGATAGGTGTTTCGGTTGAACGGCCCCACATCCTCGTCACTACTCATAATGAGGGTAAAAACCTTATAACCTTGAAAATTAATTTTAATCTTCTATTGGCATCCTCCGTCTTTTATCTCTCTCTCTCTCTCTCTCTCTCTCTCTCTCTCTCTCTCTCTCTCTCTCTCTCTCTCTCTCTCTCTCTCTTCGTTCACACTATAAACTACCTCACATTCTCTATTTATGTCCAATCCCCGCACACCTCGGTCTAGAGGTGCACGGAGATCAGAACCATCGGGTTATAATCTCCTCTTTATTGGTCAATGCCTATATTTGTGGGTACGAGAAATCTACACACCCACGTCTACATGATAGTGCATGTAGTGGACAAAACCCCTTTGCCTCTTCTCTAGCTGTAGCATTTCACAGCATCTTAACATCTCTTCACATTAGATCTTTGTTCGAGGGATTACTTAGCACATTATGTGTTGGCCTCCAATCTGAGTATCATACCGTTGAAAGATTTCCATCTTAAGGTCGCATCCATAGAGAGGAAGAGAGGGATCATCGTTCGTTTAACTCTATTTTTTTTACCGGAATTCCAAAAAGACTCAATCCAAAATCTAATCTTAAATCTAACCTAATTGAACATGTGGTGATTTGTGGCTAATTGAATATGATTAGTGTGTGAGTTAATAGATGTTAGATTTTGAATATTGTTGTGTAACTAGTGTTTGCTCTTTGGGCAAAGCGCACCTTCATTGACATGCACTAAAATCTAACCTATATCTAATCTAAATCTTAAATCGAACATAAATCTAAATCTAATCTAATCTTAAACTCAAAATAAACCTAAATCTAATCTAATCTTAAATCTAACCTAAACTTAAATGTAATCTAACTTAAACCTAAATTTAATCTAGTTAATTTTAAATATTGTCTTAATGTTAAATCTAAATCTAATTTAATATTAAACTCAACACAAACCTAAATCTAATCCAATTTTAAATCGTAAACCTAAATGTAATCTAAAATCTAACATAGCTAGCTAATCTTTAATATTGTCATAATTTTAAATCTAACATAATCTTAATCTAACGTAAGTTTAAATCTAACATAATCTTAAACTCAACATAAACATAAATCTAAATGTAATCTAACCTAATCTAATTTAAATCTTAACCTAATCTCTCTCTCTCTCTCTCTCTCTCTCTCTCTCTCTCTCTCTCTTTCCTCTTCTCCCCTTGCCTCTCTCTTTCGTCTTCTCCCCCTCTCTCTCTCTTTGGTTTTTTATTCTCTCTCTTTCTTTTTGTTTTCTCTCTCTCTCTCTCTCTCTCTCTCTCTCTCTCTCTCTCTCTCTCTCAATGTGTGTGTATGCATTCTTTGTTTATGCATGTGTGTGTGTGTGTGTCTTTTGTTTATGCATGTGCCCTCTCTCTCTCTCTCTCTCTCTCTCTTTCTTTCAAAGACAAATGTGTGTGTGTGAGAGAGAGAGAGAGAGAGGGAGAGAGAGAGAAAGAGGGGAAGGGAACATGAGAGAGAGGAGAGGGAAGGAGCATACCTGGCTCTCCTTCCTCTTCTCGTGTGTGTGTGTGTGTTTTTGTGTGTGGGGAAGAAAGAGAGAGAGAGAGGGAGAGCACGGGTTACCTCTTTGCTTGAGCACCAAAAACTCAAATATGAGATCTGAGTTTTCGGGTGCTCTCGGTTTATTTTTTGTCGCTATGGGCGTCGCTATAACGTGGATTTTCACTTTTGAGTGTCGCACTGCGAGCGTCGCTAATGTGGAGTACCTCTTGTAGTGTATAGGTTTATCTAACAGCCCCTGACTAGCAACCTCATCTTGATTTCTTTCAATCATTCCATCATCTTGCACCATGTCCCAATCCTTGTAAGTTGCAAAATCAGATAACACCGACACAATAAGGATTAAACCATATGGATTTTTGAAAGGGAGTCATAACATGGACTTATGCATGACAAAGGTCAACAAGTCTATCTACATCCAAAAAAGGCGATAGCAAATTGGTAAACATGGCTAGACGTTATCGAGTTTTTTTAAAAAAAACCTTGATCTTGAGTTTGTTTTGGAGACAAACAACTCCCGCTTACCCCACTTAGCAATCCCACTTACCCCACTTAACAGGGCTATTTGTACAAGATGTTTTCTGACATTTCTAAGACTTGGTCATTTTTCTTGACCTCTATTTGGATACATGCAAGGCATGTGAGCATGTTTGGGCTACGAAGCAAGGCTCCATATGAGGCTACTCAAGCACAAGGCTCATGCATTAAGTGGCTGTAGATTTCATTGAATTTAGTCACATTCAAGCTTTAATCAACCAAGTACATCCCATTGTTCTTGTTTTTGCTTTTTAAAAAAAAATTTAAGTTATGTAGGACAGACTAAAGAATTAAAAGGCTTTGAAGCTCAACATTGGGTTAGTAAAGAAAGCAACGCAAGTTTACGGTATGGCTCTCACGGGTTGGACCTTGAGAATTTTATTATGCATAGCATGTGAATGCTCAATGAAGAATCAAAAACCTTTGAGCATAAAGCTTGACAAAGTTTTATTCGTAGATGCTACTATTTGAAGCAAAGCATCTTATTTTATGATTATGGCATAGTAGTTTCCAAAGATATGTTATCAATATATGGACGTGGGGGGGGCTTTTCAAGCGTATTTGATCAATTATCCCAATGGGTGCCGTCATTAACCAAGCAAAGGGGCTTACAAGGTACATAGGAGGAGCTCTATGTATATCAAAATCCATGGCTCCATGCCAATGCCTTGTTTGAGTTTGAATCTACAATAAGGCACCAAGCACTGGGGGATTGACATTCTTGAGATACAAGTTCACATTTTACGTATGACAAAGTCAAATCGTACTTGAATGTATCAATGTGAGTTCTGGATAGTGCAAGCACTCAAAGGTATTGCCTACAATCATTGAGGCCATCATTATAGCCAAGGGCTTATCAATCTATTTTTCCTAAGGTGCATGCACGAGGTGCCAGTATGTTGGATTTAATTTCACTTGATCAATTTTCTCTTTTGCTACAGTGCATGATACTTTGTCAAGGACATTTTTTTGAGTTGCATTTGTAGGCACTCAGTGTGCTACATACGTTAGAGATGATGAGTTCTTCTGCAGATGGCATGTATGGCCAGGCTATCAAGAAAATATTTCTTATGATAATATGAATCTTCTAAGAGAGCTTCAAGGAAGGCCATCCCTTGTTTCCATTACAACTCTGTGGACTTGCAACCACACATTCATGATTGAGGCATGCTTGTCAAGCATATCTATATCTATGCAAGACATATTTTTTAGAATATTTATCTTCTTTCAATGGGAAGTAGGATAAGATGCACGGATCTACTGGTCAGTCTATAGAATTGGCTATACCTATACAAGTCGCATTTTCTTAGGTACGACCCAACTTGTGACTAACAAATCATTCAATAAGTGTTGATGGTCCCTTATTTGGCCCTTTGCACTTGTACTTTCAAAGAAAGAAGTTATACACTATCAAAGTAGTTAAGTTCATTTTGCTGATCTGCTTACAATCGTTAATGGTAACATGGAAGCTTGTGATAGTTCCCCTCTACCTAGTGATTTAAATAGTATCATTTTGTATGTGTGTGACCTTTTAGTAGCCTAAACAGGGGTAAATCTGATCAAGGGTTTCAATCCAAGACCGAGTGTTCTTGGACAAGATAAAACTAGGGATTTTTAAAGTTTGTGCAACCGTGTTGCACACCTTTGTGCATAGGTACCTCCTTTAATAATCTTTCCTTATGATAGAATTGAGGGTCCACCCCGCATATTATATACTCTTTTCTGGTACTCGTTTACGACGATCATAGGCATACAAGGTAGGGATCATTTTTGGCATATGTTGTTAGTCACAAGGTGTACAACATGGTCTCAAAACTCATGGAGTTCAATTCAGCCATTGTGCAACAAGGTTATGAGGGTCCCCCTTACTCCTGTGTTGCTGAGTGTTTCTAGTTACCTCTACACACAAGTACTTCTCGTGCTTGACAGGTGTCACATTTACTGACATCACTATATGAGACATATTTCACATGTGGAGAATATGGGCTTTTGGGACGCCTTTTTCTCAATTATGTGTCATGAAAACGTCCCTATGTGGTGGTCAAATTCTATTATTAGAACATTTCAAGCATATAATATTGGGAACAATTTTAGTGGTAGCCAAAGATTGTCACGTATTTAGTACTACTTGTTAATGTAACAAGTACGATCAACAATATATATGATGGTTGTTTATAATTTTTTGGTTGTAGTTATGCATACCTCGTACACACATAGCAAAGGGTATTTGATGTCATTGGATTTTTTTTCTACCAAGTATATTATGATTGCTACTGTTTACGGTGGGAAGTTTTTACTTTCTTGGAAAAGAGCTATTTACACATCTATTCCCTTAGCTTTCATGTATAGAATGAGCATAAATTAAGCCATGGGCATTGACAAGCACAAAACACTTCAATCAATGTAGACTCGGATAAGTTTTAGCAAACGCATATCTACAACAACATGCAAATTCATCTATTTGACGGTTTATAAAGCTTATTAGTCATAACAACTACAATATTATCCATAAAGATACCCTCTAATTTACCATTGGAAATATTTAAACGATGTATGGATTGCCTAAAAATATTGTGAGTGACTGTGATCTTAAGTTCAAAACTCACTTCTGGAGGGTTGTTTTACAATAGTTGGACACAGAACTCAATCTTCGTATTGCAGATCATCCAAAGATGGATGGGTAAACTGGATAATTTAACCAAGTGCTCAATGATATACTAGAAGCATACATTAGTACGACGGTGCCAAATGTGGGACGGGTGTCAAACCTCACTCCTATCTTATTGCAGATAGAGCGAGAACCACGAATATAATTGTCAATCCATGGGACAAAGCTGACTCGACTAGTGCATAGAGGCTACAAGAGGTTGTCAATCTCTTGAAAAACAACAAACAACTCGCATCTAACTCAAGCTACACTTAAATGATAGAAATCACCAAGAGCTATCTCTAATCGGCAAACAATCATAACTGTTACAATATCAAACGACATCCAAACGTTACGAAACTTCTAGGACATGTTTATAAGACCTAAGCACACATGCTTATGGTCTCAAATCTCACTTTAGGTCAAACGCAAAAATCGCGATTATTAACAGTAGTGAGTTTTTGACCTAGTCATTTTCGACTCAGAATGCATCAAAATGGTTAGCAATGATGCCCTAATACCCCACTGTACTTATTTTATGAGTTTTAAGATTAAATTCCTACTTATGATGAAATTAGGCCGCGTGTCAACGATGCAAAAAGCTATGGATTACCATGAAATGCTTACGTCAATGCGTAGAGCTCTTACCTGTGGTTGCAACGCATCAGATGGCACTGCAATGTGACAATCGGGAAGGGAGTAGGAAGCGCGAGAAGTGAGCACTGTTATCTCACGCTGTGTTTTCATTATCCAAAACGTAATAAAATCTTTACAAAGTTGGCTTTTATACTTAGCCAAGGTCTAAAATGTGTAATGTCCGGTATCCAAGACCTTTAAGGCTCCACACTTATTGTATCTGCAACCTAGGTACACTAACTATCCTATACTTTACATCTTGGAACTCTTATTGAGCCCGTAACACATTACAATTATCACAATGGCTAAATAAATTGGGAAATTACAATACATGGTCATTTTGGAAAAATGAGAAAAGTGTGTAACTCCAATCTTCACTGCTTCTTCATATTCATCTTTGATGTGCATTCATAAGGCTTTGATCTTTAGCAGCTCCTATTAACTGACGTCGGCTTAGTTAACATGGTGCAGGAGTCCCTTTACTACATGCCACAATATTTTGTCCATATCTTTTACCATTGTTGGGGGTGCCACTGCATGTCACACGACTACCGATCAGGGTTCTTCTGATTGTCCACATAGCTTCATTGACCTTTCGTTCCAAAACACAAAACTTTGTCTTCTCTTTGGAATTCTCACTCCCATCTACTACCCCTGAATATTTTGTGAAAATGATTTTCCTTGGCCTTCTGTGTGTTGTGCGGTCTTGTGTTTTTGCATTGTACTCTGGCCTATCCTGTCGATTCATCCTCAACATCAATCACAATCAATGGTCCTTGCTTTTGCCAAACGGTTTCTTTGTCTCCTTCAAGCGGGGTACGAGCCTTACACATGGGCGTTCTAGATGTAGCCTCATTTACTACTCTTATCACTTGTGCTAGATTAGAGGAAACTCTTTCCTTGAGCCTCTCTAATAAAGGACCCTTTCCAATATGTTTACCTTGAGAGTAAGAAATTGCCTTCGTGCTTTGTAGTATTGCATTTTCCATATTTGAAGTACATGCATCATACAATGAGATTTTTCTTTTGATCCCTTCGCCTGTAAGCCAGCTACCATGCTTGCTCTCGGCCAAGTTGGTTCTGGGAGTGTTCGCCCCATCAACACTTCTCTCTATTGCTGACACGATGCTCCCCCAATGTGCAATACACACCTCCCACCAACTCAACCAAGAGTCCATTGCAGAGATGTTTTTATCCATGCAATTTTCATTTTGCCATCATTGTCGAAGTAGACGAGACTCCACTGCAACTGCCTCTTTAGAGGGGGCTAGACGCCATTTTTTGCACATGTCTTTGTGAGTTTGTTGAGATGAAGAGACAATGTACTTTGTGGTGTGTGCCACCATGCTTTGTTTTGAATGAAAAAGGCAAGATCGCTCTTGATGTTGTAGGACATTGTCTTTGCCACCATTGGACACTGTGTGAACTGCATTTCAGTTGGCTTGAGCTTTGTCTGCCATGAATCCATGGAAATCTACTCTCTCACATCCATGACCCTCCATAACTTCATTTATGCAATGCCAGAAAAGAATTTGTGCTTCCATGTCTTCCTCTTTCATCTCACATGTTGCAATAGTGAGGAGATCTTGCTTGCTACAATATAAGACAAGCACATTAGTAAACACATTGCTGGCTGTTTCTTAAGATATGCCAAACTTTTGAAATGTGTTCCTAAGACAACAAACCCTGTATCGTAAACGTGGCATGCCATGGTCACCCAATGCGCCACTCGGTGAGTGTGATCAAATTGCACCCAAGCGTGCCGAAGATCTCCAGGTCCACTTCGTTACAGTCGATTAACCAAATCCAATCGAGATGTAGGATCAATTGTAGACTTCTTGAACACAAAACAATGCTCCCCTTCCGATCCTTGCCTAAAAAAGTTGCTGTTGTAAAAAATAATATGTGCAATCTCTTTTTAGCCGCAACAAAGAGTCCACACCAAAGCTCTCCTTTGTTGGCCCATTCCTACTTGCAGCCATGGACCTTCGAAACCTGTACTTCAGAGTTAGATTACTTTGAAATATTATGTCCAAACAAAAGAAACATGAAAGCATCCTCACCAATTGTCCACCACAAAGGGATCCATTGCCTCAACAACATTTAGAAATTCTTGCTCACCAAGTACATGGCTAGAGCCCCTGTATTGCATCAAAGTTGTTGTCACAATTTCCTTGCCACACACATTCGCACCTTTCTTGCACCTGCATGTCTATCCACTCTAAGAACTTGTGCAACCATTTCTTTGTTTTTATTGGTGAGCCCTTTTGACGACTTATCCCGCATGTCATGTTGGTAGGTTCCTTGATGTACCATTAATATGCTCATGCTCTCATCCCTTGGCATGACATAACATACAAAGCAATCACATGTACGCAAAGAAATGGGTGGTTGATCGCAATAGTGGCAAGTAAGCTTGCCACCAAGTCCGTCGCAAAACTCGCCCACACAAGGTAGTTTTAGCATGCTGCCGTTGAAAGAGTTGTGTTTGACTTCTCAAAATTTACCAATTTGGGATAACTTTCATTGAGACATTTTAGAGCACCTGCACATTGACTTTTGCGACACACTCGAGGAAATGCAATATTTGAGGTTTGCGGTTAGGTCCAATGGTGTGGATCATACTTATGTTCCATAGCACCCATTGGATGAACCTTTCCTAAGGTCAGTGGAAACTCAAACACTATGTTACAATTGTACATCTTTGGTATTTTTGACACTTGTTTGAAAGAAGCTTCGTCAAAGTGTTGGGCTTCGTCATTGCATTAAAAATGACAAAATACTATTTGTATTCCTTACCTTGATAGAGTTTTGCAATGCTTGCTCTCCAAAGGGTTGTTCTTCTTGGACTAGTAAGGTCTATGCAGGGAACCTCCACCGATGGAGCAGTCATGCCACTAGAATTTGAGACCGTGTCATCTTTGATTAGCACCACAAACTTTGTAGAAAAAGAATCGTCCAAAACAAAAAAATCCTCTCCTAAGTGATTGCTTGTTCTCTCCATTAGTAATGTCAACTCTTTAGTCCCAACCATGACAATTGCATGCAACGCAGATAAAGTTTGTGGTGAAACATGCTCTTGTAGATATTTAACCCCAAAGATAATCTTCCCATTGGTAAAAGAAAAATCCATTTCGAAAGAAGGGAAGACTATAGTGCGTGACATGATAATCGAGTAGAAATCTCTTGCAGGAGATTGAAAAGATGAGAGTGAAAGTGTTTAGTTACGTTTAGAGAATTTAAGAGCATTTTATATTGATCTTAGTAGTTATTAATAATGTTTAATAATTTTTAAAATCCATATTAAAATATTTTGTTGAATTTGCATTGCCCTCCCCCGTTCGCTCTCTCTCTCTCTCTCTCTCTCTCTCTCTCTCTCTCTCTCTCTCTCTCTCTCTCTCTCTCTCTCTCTCTCCCCCCGTGTGGACTGCCCCCATCCCCCCCCCCCCCCCCCCCCCCTCTCTCTCTCTCTCTCTCTCCCTCCCTCTCCCCCCTGTGTGAATCACACAGGCCCAAATTTCCCCCTTCCTATTGCCCTCTCTCTCTCTCTCTCTCTCTCTCTCTCTCTCTCTCTCCCCCCCCCCCCCAGTGTGAATCACACAGGCCCAAATTCCCCCCTTCCTATTGCCCTCTCTCCCCATGCCTCTCTCTCTCTCTCTCTCTCTCTCTCTCTCTCTCTCTCTCTCTCTCTCTCTCTCTCTCCCCCCACTGTGTGGATTGCCCCCATCCCCCCCCCCCCTCTCTCTCTCTCTCTCTCTCTCTCTCTCTCTCTCTCTCTCTCTCTCTCTCTCTCTCTCTCTCTCTCTCTCTCTCTCTCTCTCTCTCTCTCTCTGTGTGGGTGGCCGGGCGGTGCATGCCGGCAAGAGCGGAGGCGGGGCGCGCGTGCAACGAGAGAGGCCTGGGCAGTGCAGGCCGGGGGGGGGGGAGGCAAGGGGCATCGAAGGGGGACTGGGCGCACATGGGAGGAGGCGGCATGGGGAGGCAAAGGTGCAAAAAATGCAAGGGATGGGGGAAGGGCGAATAGGGCGGTAGGGGATGGGAGGAAAATGCAGGGGCGATCGGGGAGGCGACGACAGGGGCGACAGGGATGTGTTGAAGTCCATGTGGATTGCCACGCGACGCTCCGCCCGAGTTGATGTGGCACCTGTGTGGTAGTCCACGTGGACAACGGAGCACCACGTGGATTGTAGCTGCATCCCCTCCTCACGCCACCACTCGTCCATGCTCCCTGCCCCCCTTGTACTCAACTGCCCCTGTCTCCTCGCGTCGCTCCCCTGCCCCCTCCTCCCTCGTGTCCCCTACCTCCGTCCCCCTCTTGTGTCCAGCTGCCCCTCGTGTCCCTCCCGCCCTACGTCGCAGCTGCCCTCGCCCCCTGCCCCCCTCGCACCTTGCCGCCCTGCCGCCCCTCCCGCCTTTTGCCCCCAGGTGCGCCCGCCTCGCATCCCCTATCCCCGCCCTGCCCTCTCTCCCCCTCGCACCCCCTCACACCCAACTGCCCCCTTTGTCCCTTCCCTCCTTGCTCCCCCACGTCCGCGCACCCCGCCGGTCCCCTACCCCCTTGAGAACGCCCCCCCCCCCCCCTCTTCTCGGCTCCTTCCAAATGCCTTTAAAAACTCACTTTTGGACTCTTTATTTTTCCTCATAGTTCTACTCTTCCTTAAGCTTTAGTGATCTCTATCCTTTAGAAAATCATTTTTTTTTCATTCCTTTATAGTTTTACAAACCTTCTATTCCTACTCTCTTCTATTTCATTTCTCTTAAACCTTATTCCCACCCTCTACACTTTCAAACCTTTCATATTACTTTCACCTTTCATCATTTCTCTTAAATGTTCTTCCCACACCTTCAAACCTCTCATATTACTTTCACATTCTATTAGTTATTTGAAAATCATAAGCACCCTAATTAACAAACAAGATGCCAATTTTAACAAGAAAATAGTCCGAAGATGTGGACCGCCATGAAGAGATGATGATTCAAATCACCCAAGAAGAAAATCCTATGCGCACCACTTAAGAGAGCGGTTTATGTGGTTGGAGCGTCTGTTTTGACGACGATGCAAGTGCCTCCTTCGATGAGTGCAATCACATCGACGATCATCCTTGCGAAAAACACGGGCAATGATCTCTTACCGATTTCTTTGGATCCATGGTTGATACCCACATCTCATCGGGTTGGATTGATGCACATGTTGTGCCATACAATCACTTGTTGCCTCGCATCCCCCTTTGCCGTCTTTTAGCCAACCCGACCATTAGAACGAATTATGATTGTGTGACTGAACTAACGACCTCTATAGCCGAAAGAGGTTACCAGCCCACGATGGCTCGCTTCATTGTGTCAGAAGCTTTTTTTGCACAAGATCCTATACCAGTCAATAGGTGTGGCACTTATGAGAGAGAGTTAGTGACGTCGGCCACATTTGATGACCAAATTAGTGACATTCCCGAGCTCTCTTACATGGAGGAGAAAATGTTCATTGTTTGGGACGGCAACCACCGTCTCCATGAGTGGAAATATTGGGCATTGCGAGAGCCGCTGGATGAATTCTCTACACCAAAGGTTGAGTGCATGATTGTGAGGTGAGGCCTTGTGGAGATGGCATAATTTCTTTTGGTACTCGGCATGATCAACAAGTAAGTTTCTTCACACTTCTATTGGTGCACTTGATATTATCAATTGTTAATATAATGTTTCATTTAAAATTAGGGTGACGCGAGTCCATGTGCCTCACACCACTGCACATGACATATTTATAATGCAAAAATTAGCACTTGCAGACCCATAGTCCTTATTGGACAAATTCAATGAAGAATATACGACAAAAGCTTATAGGGCACTTTGTGGGAAGGCAATAACCGTTCAAAATGGCTTAGACTACCTATGTCTTTGCTAGCGTAACTATTGTGGAAGGTATTTGTAAATTTTTAATAGACATACATTAGGTACCACATAGGGTCTTTTTTTTAAATCAGTTTGATTTGGCGATTTATATTGCAAGAAGTGTTCGATGCAATGTATCGACTGAAAACAAAAAATTTACCAGTGAAGGGGAGTAGAGAGTACCACATGCACGAAGAGGACTACAAGGCAAGCTATGATTTGGCAGTGAAAGAGATCGAGAATTTTCTTATGCGAAAGGGACTAGAGATAGCAGTCATAGCTAATCCCAAAAATGGAATATGTTTTTTTCAAAAATGCATCTCTTTTGTGGGTTGGGGAGAGAAGGGTTGCAAAATGACCCCCTTTAGAGTCTCCAATGTTGCACAGGTACGAATCAGTCCTTCAAAGTAAGTAATATTTGCTCTTGAAAGCACTGTTTGTTCTCCTTAATTTATTAAGAATGTTATCCAATGATACATTACAAAAAATGTCGCTTGATCAATATATTGGCCAAGGGCGATGTGTCGATAGTGGAAGCATCTATTTCGACACAGGAGAAACCCTTCTCACAATGGTTGAGAATGCATGTAAATTGGTGACAACTTGAAATGTGAGTGTACTAACACTAGAGTTTGGGGTCTTATCTAGTATTGACACATTACTAATACTTAATGTGTAGGGGTGTATTGAGTGTGGCCAAAAATATGGAGGCCGAGAACTCCACGTTAAAGAAGCTACATGCACGCGCCGCACGTGATTGTGGCATGTCCCTTAGCGATGCACTGCAGGCTTTTTGACAAAAGCACTTTGGCAAGGCTTTTGCGTGATGGAAGCAAACCATACAAGCTACCAACAACACAAAGGAGCAACCACATTTCTTTTGTACTGTCCGATGCATGATATACGGGTATTGAACTATACAATATTAAAATTGTGTGTTATAAATGGTGGAGTTATTCCTCTTGTTTTTTGCAGATGGTGGTTGGACGTCCTTAAAATCGGCCTTTGCAATCCATACCTCGAGCATCCCAATGATGCCTGGGTGGAGTCTCAGAGAGAGGAGAGCGGCCTCTATCATGACGATTGGATAGAGAATCTCCATGGTAAGAAAATGTGGAGAGACTATCCATGGTTTTGGGACTATGCGGATGGCGAATTTCTCGAAGACGAAGCTGAAGCATACAACAATAAGTAATGTTTTACTTGTTCAAGTAATGTGTTTAATTTGCTATAGTATTGTCACTTTTTTGTGGACTTGCAGCATTGCATAAGAAGGTTAAGGGTAAGGAAAACAGCGGAAATGTCACCAGCAATCAGCCTCCCATTGATGCCATTTCCCCTGGCATGACCAAGGGACATCAAGGCCCAAAAATTGCTCAGGACAAACCTAAACAAGACAAGAAGAGAGGACGACCAATCATCAGTGAATCTTCAGAGTTTTCACAGTTTCAGAGCGAAAGGAGTGAGCACGAGGTGACGGGTCACATTATGAGCAAGGTGATTTTGATCGTCACTTGAGTCACAGAGATCCAATCCTTCCTAAGCCTCGAGATCCCGAGGTCCCGAGTGAACCATATCCATTGGTACTATTCAAAGCAAGGGTAGCTACTCAGTTTCTATTCAAAACAAGGGTAGCTACTCAATTTCTATTCGGCCATTTGAACCATTTGACTCCTTTCCACTAGGTAAGAAATTCCACCACAAACAAATGTCTGTTTTGACAACAACAAAATTGTGATACCTAACATTTCATTGAATTTTGCGTTTGACACAGTTTCGGCTCACTTTGACGCACAAATGGCAGAAATCTTAAGTGTTGGGGTAGACCCAGTATATCTTGTAGTATTTGTTGATGTATGCCATCTACGGAAGGCTATCATGGATCCAAAGATTTCTTCAGAGTGAGTTTATGACACTTTGGCTCCCACTTTGAATTTGGCAAGCACTCTCTCAATCTTCTTTTGCATGGTATTTATGTATTGCAGGAGCCTTCGAGTGATCCAACATTTGATTGAATCTCTCTCATACACCGACAAAATGGAGCCTGACCAGCGGCTTGGAGGGGTGCGACTTGTGTAGGCAGACCTTCTCACACATTGCAAACTTGATTCCGGTAGTGGTGGCATATCCCGACGGAAAGCATTCTCTGTCAAGTTTGTTTCTAGTGTGTTCATCTTGGTTGCAGAGTTTTTACTATCGGATGTCACAATAGTCATGGTGTGTCGGGAAGACCACTTGGCACTCATCACCAAGGAGGCATGCTTGCACGATTTTTGCCATCTTCGCACTATCTTTCTTTGTATGGTGTCACGCATGTCATAAAATATAATATCTAACTTTACCAAATGATTTTCTCATATTAAACTGATCATTTAAGATGGGAAGATAAAAGGGGAACAAGAGTTAGGATATAGATATGAGCTTCTAGACATATCTCAGTAGGGGACCAAAAGGAGAAATGGTTGTATCTCAATAGGGGCCCAAAAGGAGACGGTCTACCAAAGAGCAATGTGCAATAAGTTTTTCCAAATTTACCTCAACAAGGGACCAAGAGGAGAGATGGTTACATCTCAACATGGGTCCAAAAGGAGGTAGTCTATCAAAGAGCAACATGCATCTAATGGACCTTAAAAGACCTTAGGGTTAGCTTCATTAAAGACCTCCAAAAGTTAGTGTTAAAAAGTCCGTTGACCTTAGGCAAGCTAGGCCTGACCTTGAGGTGGGAATCCTACCCAAGCATGAGGTGCTTGTCGGCTTGCTAACTAAAGTGCTTAAAGTGTTTGTGGGAACCTTGCCCAAGCTTGAAGTGATTCTCATGCTTAAATGACTGAGGTTCTTGAAGTGTTTAATTCAAAGATAAACTCTCAAGAGGCATAAACGGTTTCCATGCTTAATTGACTAAGTGCTTGAAGTGTTCGATTCGAACCAAATGACTTAAGAAGCATAAAAGACACATGTCAAAATCCTCCACATGTGGCCCTCATGATGTGCTTGAATCCTATTGGACGGGCTTTAAAGGGGTCCAATGAGAATTTAGATGCGTAAAAATAAATAATTAAGCTTTTTCTCTCAAAGAGGACACATGTCCAAATGATATAATTAAATAATACGAGAGAGAGAGAGAGAGAGAGAGAGAGAGAGAGAGAGAGAGAGAGAGAGGAAGATGACTATGGAGAAAAAGAAGCTTGGGTGGTATAGAAGATCATACACCATAATGACTGAGGAATTCAATAGGGTGACTTTAAGGAAGGAACTTCCACGGGGGCAGGTCCTTCTCGACCTGCATTTGACGTCAAATTATTGTATCTAAAATTTCAATTCAAGAACGAGCTTAAAGCCAAAATCTAAAAGGATGAAATGGATCGCTACTTATGTTGGACAATTGTTGAAAGGATTTGCATGGTAGAGAGATGAGGCATCTGTGGGTTTTATTTTTTAGGGCATGGATCAAATGGCTAAGAAGATAAAGCTATTTTAGCAGAGGAAGTGGGTGACAAAGAGATGATTCAACAAATGAGTTTGTACATGCATGCAGGACTTTTGAGTGCTTTAGCGAGAGAAGTTAAGTTTTGGCCGTAATATCCAAGGTGTAACTACACAGGATTTATCACTAAAAACTATTATTTCAATTACTTTGCAAAAGTATTTGAGGTTTACATATTTGTTAAGTTATAGAAGTTCTAATGGAACAATCGGATAAAAAATCTGATTCCATTTAAGATCTTTACGAAGAGACAAATGTTATGCAAAGTGGCATCACAACAATCCATAATTAAGTTACAACATGGGATGATAAGACATTAGATTATTAACCTTGGTAATGAGTCCATTGACTTCTAAGATGCACTCTACAATTTTTCATCATGCATACGGACTCTGGGACTATTAATTGTGATACTCACTCACTTGGGAACAATAAGTTGCTACGGTTAGGAGAAATTTAATGCCTCAAGACTGTAATTGAGGAGAAGAGTTGACCCTTGGGAAAGTTGGAGAAACTTTGGCTAAGTTTTAGAAAAGGAAAAGTGTTTTTTAGGAAAGGAAGGATGTTTTGAGAAAGGAAGAGTAGTTTTAAAAAAGGAAGAGGATTTTTAGGAAAGGAAGGGTGTTTTAGGAAAGAAAGAGTATTTTCAGGAAAGAAAAAGTGGTAAGACAAGATTAGAGCTTAGCTTTTCTCTTTTCATCAAATAGATAAGCTTTCTTCTAAAATTAAAGTCTTCTATATCCCGCATTGAGAATCGCATGCAAAAAAAAAGCCGCGAATGCGTACGAATTCATCTTCTTGCTTTTCCCTATTTTTAGTGCTTTCTTTTGCCCTTGAGAGACTATATAAAGGGCCCTCTTTCTTCAATCTCAAACACACATAGAGGCTGTCAAAAATAGACGCTCTTTGCCTTGACATTTGAGGTTTCTTCTCTCCCTCAACCTCTCTCTATCTCCATCTCCATCTCCATCTCCACCGCGTTGTGCTACCCCTCGGATTATAGAGCTCTCTTTCTCTCTCTTGTCATCTTCTTGGCAAGCGAGGAAGCAGTAAATCTTCTTTTTACAACAAATCTCTCTCTCTTCTCTATCTCGATGTGATAGCCCCAAAACGATTGACAAGAATCTCCAAAGACACTTATGTTGCTCCACTTCCAAAGAAGGTACAAAGGAAGGTGTCCTTTTCTCCAATCGTAGCTCAATCATCGAAGGTATCAGTTGTTGATGAAGAAGTTATAGCTATCCAACCTCCAATGCGTGAAAAAATCAAACACATTGCTAATTCGGTAAAGATAAATTAAAAATTTTGTATCATTATACATGCTGACTTGGTAAGTCAAGCTTAGGAATCCTCTTAAACCGTCCAAGAAATGTGATTATATCACACAAAAAAGCATAAGATTTTGTAGAGTAGTGAAAGAATTGTTTGATAATTGATATCAGGAGTTAATTGATCATGTGTGAAGAATCATATAAAGAGAACAATTATTGAAGGAATATATATTTTTTAAATGAAATTTGTGGTCAGCAAGAGAATTTTGTCATTAGTGGAGAATAAGTTGATACTATCAACTCTTTTTTTGCTGTTGTAATTAGCAAGATGCCTTGCGACGGCTAGTAAGATGCCTTGTGGTTAGCGAGATGCCCCCTACAAATTGCGAATGGGAAAGTTTGTGCATTTTATGGCTAGCAAATAAGTAAATCCTTTGCAAATGCTCTATAAGTTAGATACAAGAAGTCCATAGGTAGCAACAAACTCATAAGAAATTGGATAATTTTTTTGTTAAAATATAGAATTGTCTTTGTTAGACTCTTTTTGAGAAAGAATTGTTTGGGTGATAATTGAAGGGCTGTATGAAAGAACCTATACTTGGAATTAATAAAGAAACCCACTTTGTACATGTAAAACAATGTGTGGTAGTAATTAAAAAACACGCGAAATATGTGAGTACTATGTGAAAAGTGGGAGACTAGTATCCTGATACCAATTGTTGGAAATACGCTGCAAGGAAACGCACGCAGCTTGGAGAAGATGAAGGAAGCTCAAGTCACACAACAGAGAGTAGTATTACTTAGTGTGAAATGGAAAGATGAGATAGCCCTAGAGTGATGGGTGTGTATATATGCATGGAGGAAAAAAACCTCCTAGTGAGAGAAAAAATGCCCCGGCGGTAATTCGAGCCTTATAGCGATCAATCTCACCATTTGTCTTACGTTTCAACTTGTAAATACAGTTCGTACCAATGGAATATTTACCAGGAGGAAAATCACATAAAGTCCATGTGTCATTATCTATAAGTGCAATGGCAGCTCATTTTGGATGGATGTGCATCGATTAGATATTGTTACTGCTTTCTTGAATGGTGACATATTTGAGGAAATTTATGTAACGTAGCCTCACAAATTTTTCATTAAAGGGCAGGAAGATAAAGTTTGCAAATGTAAGAAAGATTTGTGTGGATTGAAGCAATCTCCTCGTGCTTGGTACGAGAAAGATGACACTCATTTGGTTGAGCGAGGCTTTCATAACAGTCCAATAGAAATCACTTTGTATGTAAATTGTAAGGGCAATGTAGTTCTCATCATTTTTCTATAGGTGGATGATTTGATGATCACTGCTCCAAATGAAGCACATATTACAAAATTTAAGATTGATTTGGATGCTACTTTCAAGATGAAAGTTTTGGGGCTCTTGCATCATTACTTGGGCATATAGTTAAAGCAGTGTGATGGTGGTATTGCCTTGTGTCAGACAAGTTACATAGAGACATTTGATGTAAGTTTGGACTTGAGAATTGCAAACCTATTGCCACTCCCATGGAAACAGGTTTGAAATTGAGTCTTCATGATGTTGGTGATCCTGACGATGTTGCTCTTTACCAAACTGCTATTGCATGTCTTATTTATGTATCCAACACAAGGCCAGATATTCAGTTTGCAATCTCACAGGTCAGACGATTTATGCATAGCCCAAGGCCTAAAACATTGGCCAACTGTTAAGCGGATCTTTCGCTACTTGAGCCACACTTTACAACTTGGGTTGTTCTATCCCAAGAAGGACCATTGTTGTTAGATTTACATGCTTTTTCAGATTGGGCTGGTTGTTTTGACACGCAAGTATCCACAAGTGGTTTCTATTTCATGCTCAACAGTTCATGCATAGAATGGTTCGGCAAGAAGCAACCTACTCTGGCCACTTTCAATTGTGAGGCGAAGTACATGGAAATCTTCACGGCTACAATTGAGTGTGTATGGCTCAAATGCCTTATGCATGATTTGGGTGTTGGATAGGACACTGCCAACATCATCTACACTGATAGTTAGAGCCCATTGGCAGTTTCTAGGAACCTAGTTTTTCATGCTCGCACAAAGCACATTGAGGTGCATTACCACTATGTCAAGGAGAGACTCTCAGTAGGAGAGATCACCTTGGCTTATGTGCCAACACAGGACAACCTCCCAGATCTCTTTACAAAGGCATTGTCTCGTGAGAAGTTTGAAGCTTTCTGCGATAAAGCTTTGGGCTTACTCCCCTTTGTGGACTGATCATGTCCTCAAGGCATGGCACTTCCCTACACTTTATGTCCCAGCTCTCATTCACTGCATTACTCCCAAGGGGATTTGTTACCATATACATGTGGTAGTGATGTGTGTGAATACACTTGGGACCATCAAGGGCCTTTTTTCCCTCACTAGGAGTTTTTTTCCACGTGCATACATACACGCCCATCACTCTAGGGCTATCTCATATTTCCATTGCACACTAAGTAATACTACTCTCTCTTGTGTGCTTTGAGCCTCCTTCGATTTCTCCAAGCTGTGTGTGTTTCCTAGGCCCATACTATGTGTTAAAATTGGTCGTATGAGACATACGTTCCATTTTAGCATAATATGGACTACCCAAACCATATTGAAGGGCTTTGAAAATTTTCATAGGTGGGTTCGAGCACATATCCCCCACCCGTGCAAAGTTGCACAGCCATCCAATATGGTATAGACAATCAAGGCCCACTATGTGCTAAAATGGGCCATATGGCTCATATGGCCCATTTTTGGCACATTGTACGGGTTGAGACCGCCCCAAATGACTGTGAGACTTTGCATGGGTGGGGATGAACACCATTACCTCATCCGTACATAGTTTCACAACTATCAAATATGGTTTGGGCGATCAAGGTCCATACTATGTGCTAAAATGGTTCAAATGTCTCATACGATCGATTTTAGCGTATAGTATGGGTTAGGACCTCCCAAACCATATAGGATGGCCACAAAACTTTGCATGGGTGGGGATGAGCACTATTTTTCCATCGTGCAAAGTTGCATAGCCATTCAAACTAGTATGGGTGGTCAAGGCCCATACTATGCGTGAAAATGGGTTGTATGGCTCATACGGACCATTTTAGCATATAGAGTGGTTCGAGACAACCCAAACCATATGGATGGCCACAAGACTTTGCACGAGTGGGGGGTGAGCACCATTTTCCCACCCTTACAAAGTCTCGTGTCTATCCAATATGGTATCGATGAAGTCAAGGCTTATACAATGAGCTAAAATGGGCCGAATGAGCCATATGGCCCATTTCAGTGCATAATATGGGCCTTGACCGCTCAAACCATATTGGATGGCTGTGAAACTTTTCACAGGTGGGGGTGAGCACCATTTTTCCACCCCTGCAAAGTTACATAGCCATTTGATATGGTATGGGCGGTCAAGGCTCATACTATGTGTCAAAATGGGACATATTGCTCATACAACCCATTTTAGTGCATATTAGGCGTTGGGACCGCCCAAACCATATTGGATGACTATGAGACTTTGCACGGGATTGAGCATCATTCCACCACCCTGCAAAGTTACACAGCCATTTGGACGGTCAAGGTCCATACTATGCACTAAAATGGGTCGTAAGGCACCCACTATGGAAGGCATGAGCTCGCCAATGGGTGTCGCATGTGCTAGTAGAAGTATGGATGCTCAGGTCAATGGTATGGGGGCTGATGCAGAGGATGCAGGAGGAAAGGTAGGAAAAAGCGGGAGAGAAAAGTGTCACCCGCTCAAAAGGTGATGCATGAGTGGGAACAACCTCAAAATCCTTGATTGAAGGGAGGGTAATGGGCTTCTATGACACATCCGTACGTAGTCTTTCTCTTAAGTGTTGCTTGCGTTCTTGAGCTTTTTGTCTTTTTTCTCTTGCAAGGGCGGTTTCCTCCAGGGTTCAAACTTTGTGGATGGGATCCTAGAGTTGTCGATCGTGCTTTCGAGACCTTTGAGATTGTGAACCCATGCTTAGTTATAAAAATGAAAGTTAGAATAGTTAGTCAATAAGACATGGAGGGCTCCAAAACTCAATCATGCACAAATGAAGTGCTTTAAAAAAAAGGGTTTTTATACCTTTGCTTCATAGTGTAATTTAAAAAGGATAAATCTTGATAAAATTTTATTCAATCCTATTTTAAAAAAATAACTTAAATAAACTTCTAATTATCTTATGAATTTTATGTGATAAGTAAACCAAAAGGTATACTAAAAACTAAAAAAAAATTGTGATTCAATGATATTTTAAACAAAAAGAATTTTATTAATAATTTTATGTACTTTTAAAAAATAAAAAATACATAAAATCATAATTTTTTGCTTAAATTACCATATAAATAATTAGGTTGAGGTATCTTGATTTTTAATTTATTTATGTTAATTTCTTTTAAACTAAAAAAAAGACATGGCTATTGAGGTGGCCATGCATGAATGACATGGTCATCCATGTGGCAAGCTGATGTGGCTGATTGATGACATGGAATTCATAGGTGGAAAGATGAGGTGGTGGATGGGATCCCCTCTCTGCCATGTCATATGATGACGTCGTGTCAAAATAGTGATATGTACGATGTAATGATTAGGTGGAAAAAAAGGAGGCTAATGAGTTGGCGAGGTGGCGATGTGGCATGCTTGGTGGTGAGTGATGTGGCAAGCCATGCAAGTAATACTTACACATGGCATATGAGGTAGTTAATGACATGGCACTTAAGGTGAAGTGGCATATAAGGTGGCAGTGGAGAGTGATGGATGAGTTGGCAGTGGAGGGTGGTGGATGAGTTGGCAATTAGAGTGACATGGCAAGCTAAGTGTTAAGGTCAAATTATTGACAATGGTGATGTAGAAGGTGAGATGGGTGACAACATGGACCTTTAGTGATGTGACGGCCTCCTTGTAAGAGGTGGACTAGACAACTAGGATTGGGAGAGTAGGACCAAGCCATGGTTGGTGGACAAGTGTCAAAATTTCTAAACTTGGTATTTTACCAAACCTAAGGAGGCACACCTCAAGTGAATGGTGCAAGTGAAAAAAATTAAAACAATGGAAAAGTGTCTTTTCGTTAGTCAAATTGACTAATTTTTTTTTTCTATGAGGACCTTACACTAAGAGTTATGACATATATGAAAATAAAAATAAGTGCCAATGTACATTATTTATTAGATTAAAAAAAATCTTATATCAAGGTCCTCTAAGTAGTCTTTGTTATTTTCTAAGGTAGATCTTTGAAAAATGATCAGTTAAAGTTTAAGTTTTTTTGAATGATCACATTCCTTGGGTCATAATCTATCAAATGATTGTTGGATCTTGCAAAATAAGTTCTATATCATTACGTATCTCGTGTAAAAAGATTATATTTTTGTAAATAGAAATTCTAACAAAGAAAAATGAATAATAATTATGCAAAGATCCAAAAGGATATCAATAAATCAAAGTAAATTGCTTGCCAAGTGAACATTTGATGTGCAAAACGACAAGTAAAGCAGAAAAGCCCATATAAAGCTATAAGTATTTCTTCATCAAGGTCACAATGTTATGACAAGGTGTGACGAGCAAAACTAGATTAGTCCTTGTGCAATAAAATTTCCATTTAGATGTGAAAAGCTGAAGATTAGAGCTTTCCATTGTGTTTGCAACTATGTGCTTTGTGTGGCTACCAAATCTTGCCTCTTCAAAGTAAGTGCAAGCAAATCAAATGTACGTAGGAGTGGCAAAAAAAGGGTCGTTTTTTTATTGTCTTAATGAGGGTAACTGTTGAAAGTGGGTACACCTTATCATCCATACACCCCATGGTGCCCTTTGTGGCTTCCCTCTCCCCTCCCACCTATCCTTGCTTCAAGAAAACGTGCAAGAGAGAGAGCGAGAGCCCTTGTGCTCAAATACTAATGTAAGGTAGGAGAGCTATGCATGCCAATATCCACCCAACCTTTTATAGACTCTAATCCCCCTAAACCGTGCATACCTAACCTAGGTTCGTGCCCCCTAGTCCTGACAAGCAATTAGTTAGGCTTCAATTTTGGCGGCATTATTTTCTTTTTACACGATAATCATATATCGAACACAAGTTTAAAAGCGACAATGCAAGGCATCTCTCTCTCTCTCTCTCTCTCTCTCTCTCTCTCTCTCTCTCTCTCTCTCTCTCTCTCTCCCCCCCCCTCTTTGACGCATCCTGCTCGACGCCATCGCTAGCTTGGAGAGTTTTCCCCTCATACAGTGCGTGCCCAAATTCTTGGCAAGGTCAAGAAATTGACCCTTTAATTCAATTAGGGGTGCATGCACACCCTTCACTCCCTATGTCGATAGGTGGCTTGGAGAGTTTTCCCCTCATATGGTGGGTGCCCAATTTCTTAGCAAGGTCAAGAAATCGACCCTTTAATTCAATTAGGGGGGCATGCACACCCCCCACGCTCATTGAATCGAGCCTTGAATGGTTCTTCCAAGCATTGTTTCACAAAATTTTCAACTCTTCCCCTCTTCGACAAGGCACTGCGTAATTTGCAACTTTTGAACAAAATTTTCAAAATGTCATACAATTTATCAGGGAGTTATTTTGGATGTTTTCACGGATTCTTGACCCTTGGAAACCTTTCAAGTGAAGGACCTTTTTAAGATCAAAGTTATTTCACACGTTGGGATGGATTTTCGTAATTGTCTAGCAAGTGTTATTTGGTATTTTTTGGAAGCCATAATTGACATCGAAGGCGGTTTCAAAAGATTGTTTTGACTATTTGGCATGGTCAATTGCCATCTAGTGTAGTGATTGTTCTTCTACTTTTTACTTGTGCAATTCGCCAGGAGCCTTTTTTAGTACAAGGTATTTCTTTTTTGTTTTCTCACATAGCACAATTACACCAAGGATTCAAACATAGGCCTGCATCATAGTTTCGATTTTGAATACCTTGCACCAGTTTTGCCTCCTGTTGCCCCACAACTAACTACTCTTATGGAGGGTGCCAGCATGAAAATTGGCCAAGATAATAGCATAAAACTGCTTGATATGTAAGAATTTAGAGCAGCACAAACACGCATGTCTAATTTAGAGTCAAATTTTGCCCAATCAAATGCAAATGTGAGTAAAATATCTTATTTAAGTGTGCAATTCATGCAACAGTCAGCCAAGGGCCCTACTAATGAGTAGACTAGGGTTTCTTTGGCTCTAGTGCTTGGAATAAACACCCCTGGTGTGCAATAGTAAGGCTCCATTTGGATGTGTTACCCCTTCTCTCTCAGAAAAAGGTGAATGGTTTGTTAAAAAAAACACATAGCCACCACCTTTTGAGGAGAGGAAAAGGAGCGCAACAAAGATACGGTGAACATATTCTTGAGAAAATGGGATGGTATTCATGATATTAGACAATGTTTGGATGCAGTTAAGGCACTACAAAAAAGTCTAATACTAGAGGGTAAAGCCTATAAATGGTGGATGTCGATCAAGGAGAAGGGCATCATACCACATACATGGGTGGCCTTTGAGGTTGTGTTTAGAAAAGAATTTCTTCCCACCAATGAAACAGACAGAAATTGGACTGCATGAGATAAATTCTCTATGCGTTAGCATAAGACATCGCTTGAGTACATTTCAAGCTATCATGATGTGATCCTCAAGTTGGAGGGTCTAGACACCTTCTAGCAGGTGTATGGGGTCATCCGTGGGTTAACACCAGAGCTTAAGAAGCCTGTTAAGACCCAAGATCCCAAGACGCTTGAGGAAAGTATAGTGCAAAATCATATTCATGATGATCTAGATGAAAAAGACTTGCATAGCACACACATGGCTGACACTTCAGATGCAAATGCACGTACATCTCATGGTAAGATAAAATTGATGGTAACTACATTTGATGCATCCAAAAATTCCAAGGGGCCTAGGGGCCATCTATCTATTGAAGAGTTTGAGGAAGCAAAGAAGGATAAGTTAAGTTTTAATTGCTTAGGAAGTGAACATAGCAAAAAGGATTTTCCCAAGGGAAAATTTGATTCCCAAGGTAGGGAGAAAGTGGTGCACATGGTGCAATTGCTTCCCCTGAAGTCCTCTTCTTGCTTTTCCAATGTGGAAGTGACACATACCAAAGCATTTCCATGTGACAACTAATCTTTGGTCCACACATGCTAGTGCATATGCATGGGTTTATCCAAGGCCACAAAGTGAGAATCTTAGTAGACGAGGGTGCCTCGCACAGTTTCATTTACTACAAGCTGGTGAAACAGCTCAATTTGTGCCAAACCCTAGTTCCCATCGCTACAAGGTAGCCATGATGTTGAGGTGTGGGATACACAAGTAAAGGGTGTACCGTAGGAGATTCAAGGATATCATACATCGTAGGATTTTCAAGTCATGAATATGGATCAAACAAATGTGGTACTAAGTCGGGAGTGGTTATATGGGTTAGAGTCCCCATTAAATCATAGCTATAAGCATAATAATTTGATTTTTGATCCCAATGGTGTGCACGTGCTACTATTGGGGGAAAAGGATGTGTCTTCCTCACCACTTATTTGTATAGCCAAGCTATTAAGCTCACTTCTCAAGACGAAATAGAAGAATTCTTTTTGTGTCACTGGTAAGTGGGAGAGTATCTCTATGGGTTTTGTAGTAGGACTACCTACTACAAATCGTGGCCATGATGCCATTTGGGTAATTGTAGACCGTCTCACAAAGATGGGTCGATTCATTCCCATTAAGACTACGATTAAGACATCGAAATTAGCACGTCTATTTGTAGAGCATATATATAAACTCTATGGTCTTCCAGCTAGTATCATTAGTGACAGAGATCGAAAGTTCAATAATCACTTCTAGAGAGTTGTGTTCCAAAAGTTGGAAACTAAACTTACTCTAAGTACGGTTGATCATCCAGAAACGAATGGTTAAACAGAAAGAGTTAATCAAGTGCTAGAGGATATGCTACGAGCGTATGTTAGCAAGAAGCAAACCAATTGGGAAGACTACTTACCTATATTGGGATTTGCTTATAATAGTTCAAAGCATGTGACTACAGGGTTTAGTCCATTTATGCCTTTATATGGATTTCAACCTAGATCACCCGTTACGATAGGGTTGGCTAAGGAGAAGATACAACAAGCGAAGGATTTTCTCCAAGACCATTTTGACATGCTTCGAGTTGCTCGACAGAAGGTTAAGCAAGCTCAAGATAGATATAAGAAGTACGCAGACGAGCATCATCGTCTTGCTACTTTCGAAGAAGGAGACAAGGTTTTCCTCAAAGTTTCGGAGCATTTAGAAAGTCTGAAAGACGGGAAAAGTTGCTAAACTTTCACCACACTATTGTGAACCGTTTACCATTCTCAAACGTATAGGTCAAGTGGCCTATAAGTTAGCTCTCCCAGAGCACTCACGAGTTCATCCTATTTTTTATGTTAGCCGTTTAGGAAAACAGCTAGGAGAGAATGATAACATCATTGACACAGGTGTGTTAGTTGACCTTATCGAATCGCCAAGCACTCCTCATGAGCCCAAAAAGATTTTGGATTCTCATGAGCTTCGCACCAGACATCATGTAAGACGACAGGTGTTGGTAAAATGGCTAGATAGACCTGAAGAAGGTTCTACATGGGAGAATGTCTCCGCACTTAAGAAACGTTTTCCTACGTTCGTTTTCGAGGACGAAAACGATTCTCCAAGGGGGGGTAATGTAAGGACATGGGTCCTATGGGCAAGGCCACCGGCATCGCCGGACAGTGTGTACGCTAGGGGGAGGCTATAAGATAGCATGGTTGGGTGGAGACTAGCACACGCATTACCACCGGCCTTTTAGTAGACCATAGGCCCCCAATCTACGAAGAATAAAGATCCTTTCAAAACATCTTTTTTTTTTTCTGCAAAACTCACAATTGTGAGTGAATTATATTGATCAACCCAAAAAATTACAAGGTCTTGTCATACTCATGTTGAGCCATGACATCATCCAGGGACCAAAATTACATCGGCTATCAGGGAAGCCACTTCTACCAACCCGCCCCCTTATTCTTGATACACAAGGTCCATTATCATGTTCTTCTGATATCTTTTAATTACCGATGGCCAAGATTTTCACCCGTCCTAGGCATGCCATCCACTGACAACAAGGCACAAGTAGTCCTAGACCAATCCACCGAGTGTTGCTTGCACCTGAGCGTCCAAATTAGCACTTTGCTTTCTTGTATAATTTCTGCGAAGCTTGCCACCTCAAAACCTCCTTCAAACACACGGCGGTTCCTTGTCTGCCATACATTATGTAACA
Organism: Adiantum capillus-veneris; assembly: GCF_014529385.1. Lineage (NCBI taxonomy): Eukaryota > Viridiplantae > Streptophyta > Polypodiopsida > Polypodiales > Pteridaceae > Adiantum > Adiantum capillus-veneris. The sequence continues at coordinate 79,959,302 of NC_140940.1, forward strand.
AGAAGTACCTGACGATTTGAGTGTTGATGAGGAGGGCAGGACTATCTAAATTCTTCCCTCCAAGGAATAGATCAGTCTTGAAAAAACCAATTCTCCATGTTCTTTGGACCCACTTGCGTATTTTCCTTGAGAGGCCTTTGATAGTTGGGCAATCCATGAAGAGACGGGCCATATCTTCACTAGCCAACTTGCACCCCAAGCATCGATCTGATCCGATCCCTCTCTCCTGAATCTTCACCCCCGTCGGTAGAGCACCCCAAATTACCTTCCATAAAAATACCTTTATGTGCTACCAAACTTTTGGCTTCCAGATGTTCTCCATTACTTGCTCCCACCTTTCCTTCGGCCATTGTTTTTTCCATATCTTGTTAAGGGGGCTAGACCAATTCTTCTTATGCATCATTGTATGATAAATGTCTTTAGGATGGGGTTTCCAAAAGAGACTGCTTCCGGGCCATTTCTAGGCATTCCAGTCAAACTCCGAATCATAGACTGGCATCACTATATTGTCAAGCCCTTTCATTACTTTGTGGACAAGCAAGACCTCCAAGCTATTAAGTTGGTACTGGGTAACCAGAAGGTTAATGGTTTTCTCTTGTTGTCACCGTCCCAGACGTGCCCAAGTCGATTTAGACCCTTATTATTCATCTTCCTGGCTGTCTCTATCAAATAGGGAATTTATGGAGGATCTACAAGTTTGGAAAGCCAGGGGGACCAATGGAAAATGGAGTTCTTGAAGTATCTAGTTTCTTCCCCCCACTTTAAGACTCTTGCTGCTCTATTGCATTTTCTTACCAATTCTCTTGAGCTGCCCCACAGTCTTAGGGTAGACCACGTCGAGGCTAACAGTTTGTCATGAATCTCCACCCCCCTCCACATTCCACCTTTCGAGCCAAGTTTAGCTGCTTCTATCATATCTTTGATCATGACATCCCAAACTTGATCCTGTTTAGCCAAGGAAACAACAAATTTGGTGCAACAAGCTTCTGCATGGGCCACAGGGTTGAGAATTCCGAGGCCTCCTTGATTCAACAGCCGAGCAACTGATTCCCAACGGGCCCATTGCCATGGCCTAGAGGATTTCCTATTGTTTTTCCATAAAAACCTTTTTATTGGTTTTAAGAACTCTTTCCAGTGACACTTCGCCATCTTGAGAAGCGGGCTTGTGAAGGCAATATAAAGAATCATAAAGGCATTTATCACTTTTATCTGACTTGGGAATGGGAGAAGAGCATACTCTCACCTACTCATTTTTGTTTTGATTTTTTCAAGCACCCACTCAAATATTTGCTTGTGAGTTACGTCCACCCCCAAGGGGGCTCCCAGATGTCTGAAGATATTCCCTTTTGTGACAATCTCCCCCGACCAAGCAGAAGGGTCAAATGAGTCATTTTCCGATAGGGAGATCAGCCTTGACTTCTCTATATTACACTGGGACCCCGAAGCTACTGAGAATATTTGTACAATCTCTAGAGCTTTCCTAATGACCTGGAGGCACGCCTTCAAGAAGAGGAGAGAATCACCTGCAAAAAGTTTTTCTAGGAGTTGGCTATTTCCTGGTAAAGCCAGACCTTGCAACTCCCCTCGTTCCGCACTAGCTTCAAGCGTCGTGATTAAAGGATGTGATCCTATGGTGAAAAGCAGGGGGGCCAGAGGGCATCCCTGCTTAATAGACCTTTTGACCTCAAAAGAGCCCACAATTCTATCGTTGAATAGGAGGCTTCTAGCCCCCAATACACGTACCAGACGACATAGGCGAGGCCCAAAGCCCAGAGCTTCCATGACGGCTTCTATATATGTCCATGTTATTCTGTCATAAGCCTTTTCTAGGTCCAACTGTAGCAGAATGCACTCTTGCTTTGTGACAATTGCGTATTGGATGCCCACCATTGCTGCCAAGATGTTATCGTAAATGGACCTTCCTTTGATGAACCCATGTTGATGGGAGAGATGATCTTGGTTAGTAAGGGGGCAAGTCTGAGGGCTACTGCTTTAGCAATAATTTTTTAGGCCATCGACATCATCATTATAGGGCACCAATGTTTCAATTGAGAACAACAAATCTGTTTTGGGATGGGTTTGATAAGCCCTCTCTTTACACTTATCCCCAACGACCCTTCGACAATGGCTTTATTGGCCAACCTTGTGATTGGGACCTTGAGATCATCCCAAAATTCTCTATAGAATTCCACCAGGGAACTTTTCCTTGCCAAGGGCTTGCAATGCTAGTGAACATTCGTCTTCGGAAAATGCCCTTTCCAAGCTATTAGCTTCTGACTGGGGAATCTTCTTCTTGACACTCTGAGGTAGGGTCCCTCTGGCTTCTTCCACTTTGTGGGATTGGATCTCTTGCCGTCCAATGATTTGACTAAGATAGCTCAACATCAGACCAGCCATCTTTTCCTAGTTATGAACTGCTGTCCCTTTCTCATCATAGAGCGAGCGGATGTGGCCCCGTATCTTCTTGATTTTTAAAGCTCTAAAAAACTACGTTTGATTGGAGGCTTCAGGTTGAAGGAAAGTCTCCCTCAAGAGAAGCCTTGCCTTTCTACGTTTGATTGGAGGCTTCAGGTTGAAGGAAAGTCTCCCTCAAGAGGAGCCTTGCCTTTTTGATATCTTCTAACTGCTCATTAGTAAGCTTAGATTTGGCTTCGAGCCATCGTTTGTGCTCATCCTCAGTAGCAAGCCCATTGAATTTTTTGGAGGTAAGCAATTGTACCTCCGCTATAAGATGCAGAAGGTATACCTCCCTAACTTTCTTGATTCAGGGGCTCAAGGTTTTGATTGCTTTCTGGATTCTCCAAGCAAAGAGGTCCCACACATTGTGTTTGTTGAGGTTGACATCTTTTTTGAGCTTACCCAGTGCTTTCTTGGTTAGATTCCTGAAAAGAGGGTCTTTGAATAGGTGTGCCCTATTACTAACAAGTTTTTTCCACCTTTTGGGGTCTGCTCCTCCCCTGTATTCTTCTTAAAATGTATGTGCAGAGGTATGTGATCCGAAAGGCTTTTTGTTGGGACTACCTTCATCTCCATCAACGACTGTATGCAGTCAGCTTGGTGTGAACAATAGCATATGTCCAACCTGGAGGCATTGCGGGCATACTCGAGGCTTGTGTAGGTGAAACCAGGCGTGCTGTTCCATAGGCCGACTTCCCATAAGTCGATGATCGCCCACTTTTCTCACAAACTTTGCCATTTAGACCTTTCCGAGCCAGCCAGCATATTGGAGGATCCTGTTCTATCCCTCCTCTTTTCTACCATATTGAAGTCGCCAACCAACAACCACTCACCTTCAATAGGAGAATCTCTAAGATGCATCCATAGTTTAGCTCTATCTTTTGCATTGCAAGGGTTGTACACATTCACACTGGTGAAGGGATGCCCTTCCCATCTGATTCTAATCCCCAGGATTCTGTCGGATGGGTGGTTTAGAACCAACTTTGGCTCCAATTCTCTGTCCGCAATGCTGAGGACGCCACTGAAACTGTTACTTCCTTCTCCATAGAATACTAGTTTCTTTCCTAGCACCTGCTTTCTCTTGATATGGGCATCTAAGTGGTGTTCCTGGATGGCCCAACAGTTGACTGCCTTCTCCTTTTTTATTTCCTCCTAGAATAGGGTACTCTTCTTACTGGTTTTCAACCCCTTTACGTTCCAAGATTGGATAGTGAGAGACTCCATCATTAATGAGGGGTTCATTGGAATAGAGGAACGAATTCTTCAACATGCGAATCATCCCCCCCCCCCCCCCGCCCCTTGGTCTCAGGAGAATCGGGGGGTTCCAAGTCAGGGGATTTCTTTTCTTGCAATGCTACAAATGGATTGTGCAATGGGACAGTGAACCCCCCTCCTTTCAAAGGGGTGGCAGATGGATTAGATCTGTCACCTCAAGTGTTCTCGCGACATGAAGCACTTTGGAGTCTCTTGCCACTACCTTCACCCTTTTGGCTCTTTTCAGACGAGGGACTTGAACAGCCCCGTCACCATTGTCACTGTCATAAATTTCGGATAACAACGGGAGTAATGATCATATTATTATTGCATGCACCTTCGAAAATTCGTTGCCTCCACAATCTTTTTCTGCATTTTTGTATCCATCATATCTTCTTTATCCTTCCCTGCATTTTCCCCTTCGTTACTGCCTCCTTGCTTCTCTAGCCCTTCCATCAGGGTTCCCATTTCACTAGGGACCTGTGTTGCCGGAGCTGTAGTACCATTAGACTTCAAGGGGCAATCCTTAGCGAAGTGTCCAAACTTGCTGCATTCAAAACATGCTCCAAAGTATGTTCCAAAGTTGAGCGGAATAGTAACAAGCCCAGCTCCGACATTGATTACCATGCTCTTATGTGGCGTCTTAGACACATCCCAACCTATACAAACCCTATTTGAGGTTCTTCCAAACACTCTCTTGCTAGGTATAAATAAGGGAGTGCCCAGTTGACTAACAAGCATCCTGAGATTTTCCCACAGCCAGCTAGGCAGTCCCACAAACTCAACCCAGACCGGATGAAACCCTTGTAGAGATTCAGCTGTGTCAAACAATGGCTCCCAAGGCACCACACAAACCGTAGTCCTATTAAATACTAGGGGCCCTTTGTGAAGGATCTTTTCCACATGTGAGGCATCTTTCAATCTTACTAATGAGTTTCACTCATTTACAAAAGTGAAGTGGTTGTAAAAAGAGGGGCCTCAAATTTTGGCACCTGAAACTCAAAAATAATATATTAAATACCAACTCCACAAGAGGTGCGTGCAGTGGAGTTTGGGGCTAGATTTAGGCCTTTCTCTTGCAGATTCTTTACTCTTCTCTCTTATGCTATGGTTATTTGTTGTGTACTCTCTAATCTAGTCTCCATCTCTTACACATCTCTTACACTCTCTTACAAGCATGTCTATGTCAATTCTATGTTTACTGTGTGTATGAGTGTCATAGTCTAGGTGTGAGTGTGTGTGCTTGGAAATTGGAAGAAGAGGTAGACAGGTTGATAGTGACTCTAGGAAGCTTGTGTTGAATTTTTAAGCGGTCGATCTCCCCCTCTTCTCCCAACAGTGATATCAGAGCCTCAGGTTCGAGGATAAATCGGCACCAGATTTCAATCTTAAGAAGGAGTTTCTCTAATCGACAAACTCCAAATTGCAATTCAAGGATTCGAGGACTCGTGGAAATTCAAAGTATAATTGATCGAATTTGCAGAAGGAAACTCGATTGTTAATTGGTGGCTAATCGGCCAACTGGTTTCCAATTCGGCTTCATAACGATCAAAATATGGTATGTCGAGTGTTCACCTTCAATTCTAATGCATAATCATTGCGGATTGTGAAGGCAAGAAGAAAGTAGAAAAGCTTGGAGAGTTGGAAGATTCTTGACTTTGAAAAAAAAAACTAGTTGCAAGAGAGCAATTGCTTTGTCATGAAGGACGACATCGGGAAGTTTAATTAGAGAGGAAGATTGCAGGAAAGAAAGAAGGATCTGATTGTGACACCCGACGGCCTTTCATCACATGAGGGGTTTAAGGTTGTGTTAACTGCAACACCTTGTAGCCAAGACGAGGTCCGACACAATCAAAACAAAGCAGTGCTGTGGGAATCCTCCCTTGTTGGACAACAAGCATCACCATCGACCTCTGCAGAAACGAACCCAGTCAGCATAGAAGGGATCGCCCTAGCATTGGGGTTGTTTTACTGGGCATGCACGCCGACTGAAACGACCCCTACGAGTCACCCTCGTCCTTCCTCTGCTCGCGCTGTCGGCAGTCTCGTGCACGCCATGCACTGGTGGCTCCACACTTCATTAAAAAGTGTGGCCTTAGTTAAAAGCTTGGCCGGGCATCCAATTTAAGAAGCAAATTAGCCCCCCCTTTAATAAGAACCTATACACACCCCACTCCAACTCTCTTGGTCGATTTCCGCCAACCCAACCATTAAAAGACATCAAGCCACCGACTCCTTCGGCCGCACAAGCATTCTCTCTTACTGTTCAAAGGGAAATATTGGCTGTCCATTCCTCGCTGACCATATCTGACTACATTTGGTGGTTCAACTTTTGTTATTATAATTTCCAGAATCATGATCTCATCAAAGATAGCTGACTTTATGAACCAAAGTTTACAGTGAAAGCTAAAATTACCATTACCTTTTTGGGATACGGGAGATCGGGCGCTACAAAATTCGACTGGCTAGCTGACGCACCGTCGGACCACTCCCTTTTCTGGCAATTTCCTAGCGCATCGCCATTCTAGACTGGATGCCACTGCAACTTATCAGCTAAGTACATTACATTTCTGTTATTTATTTTACTCATTTATTCCGCATATTGCATCTGTGAATATCATCAAATATCCTTTTTAAGCATTATCATTTAAACATAATATTTAAAAAAAGAAAAAAAAGAGAAAAACATAAAAAGCACGCAATCATGGCACACCTTCCTCAGGCACTTACGATTGCTGAACAACTTCAAAATTTGCAACAGTCACTCACATATGAACGCATGCGAAGTCAAGAACTTGAAGATAAATTATTGCATTATGCACGCACCGAATCTGCACCGGCACCCAAGAAAAACAAAATTAGCAGAAAAGCCTTCACTTTCAAGGATTTTGATGGCACTAAAGATGCTAGCACGGTTCTAGCATGGGTTAGTCAACTAGATGACTATTTTCATGATGAAGACTTTCCTAAGCGTGAAATGGTAAAGTGTGCATCCAATCATCTCACTAGCAGCGCTGCATTGTGGTGGAACGCCACCAAACAACATGGAAGAAGACCACACACCTGGAATGCATTTAAAAAAGTGTTTTTACCCCAATTTTTGCCCACACAGTACAAAGCTAAAGCACGACGTCAGTGGGATTTAATTCGACAAGGTAGAAATGAAGATGTACAGGGTTACACTGACCGTTTTTGGAATTGTTTAATTCAATTGCAAGCTATTGAACATGTTAGTCCCAGGAAATTGAAGCGAAAGTACATATCAGGCTTGGCCCTACAAATTAGTGCTGAGGTAGATATGTTCGAACCAGATTCTCTGTCAAAGGCTATTAATTTGGCTCTCAACGCAGAAAAGAAGAAAGGTGGACATTCCTCTCACACTGATCAATCTGCTAACACTAACCGCAACAAGAGACCTCCTTTGTCTCCTAACCTTGACAGAAACAAATACCAAATCCATACTTTTTTCAAAAGACGTAGACTCGACAATCCTCCTACAACTCCTCAACCTCATATGAACAACAACAACAACAACACCCAGCAACGAGGCAACCAAAATTCTTTCAACCAATGTTCTCCTCCAAATTCTAATGGTAACAAAAAGGTGAAGTGTTTTAAATGCTTTCAGTATGGTCACTATGCAGATAAGTGCCCAAATGGTCATGCTAAGGGCAATGGTCAATCCAATGGACATTCCATTGGAGTCAACATAAACTCAACTCAAAAACCCTTCAACAACAACCGCCCCAACGGAGCTACTCTTAACCTCATCGAAGATACTACACCCGACGATAATGAAGTGGAAGCTAACTACGGTGAGGGATATGATCCTGATTATGATAACGATGACAACCCATCCTCAGGTACTCCTATATCAACTCACACTTTGTTTAAAGTGCAAGGCACTGTTAAGGGTGAAAATGTCACCATTGTGTTAGATGATGGTAGTAGCCATGATTTCATTTCCACACGATTGGCACAACAACTATCACTCTCTGAAATCTCATCACCTCACAAGGTCAAAACTGTTTTTAATAATCAACGTTTTAATTGTTAAACTCAAGTCACTGTTGAAGTTTGCATTGGTGGATTCACACAAGCACGTACATTTTTGGTAGCACCATTGCATGGACTTGATATGATTTTGGGAATGCCATTTCGTCATGAATTTGACCCGTTGATTAATTATAAAACACGTACAATGTCTCTCACTCATAATAATAAAAATTGCTCCATCCAAGAAATACTGGCACATCAAAAATTTCCACTCCTCTTTCACACTCAAGCCAAACGAGCAATTCGAAAACATGGGAAAACATATCTAGTATTGGTAAATCAAATTTCTGCTGAAACTGAAACTTCACGTAACTCCACACACGATGAATTTCTCTCACAATTTAAAGATTGTTTCATGCATGATCTGCCACCTGGAATTCCACCATCCTAGAAGACCACAAAATTGACATCATACAGGGTAGTTAACCTCCTGGTAGAGCACCTTATCGTGTAAATCCTACCGCACACAGGGAGATACAAACTCAAATCACTGATTTACTTGACCGAGGCCTAATCCGACCTAGTAGTTCACCATACGGAGCTCCAGTACTTCTTGTCAAGAAGAAAAATGGAACCTTTCGTTTGTATATCGACTACAGGGCTTTAAACAAGATCACCATTAAGAACAAGTTTCCTATTCCTAGAGTGGATGATCTATTAGACAAACTGAAAGGGGTAAACATCTTTAGCAAAATTGACCTCAAATCAAGGTACCATCAAGTTAAAATGTTTGAACATGATATCTATAAAACTGCTTTCAGAACACAAACTGGACACTATGAATTTCTTGTCATGCCATTTGGTTTGACAAATGCACCAGCTACCTTCACACGCATGATGAATAGAATTTTCATTGACCATCAAGATTTTGTGATTGTATTTTTTGATGACATTTTGGTATTCAGTAAATCTGAAAAAGAGCATAAACAACATTTAACACGTGTATTTGATCTGCTTGCACAAAATCACTTGTATTTGAATCCTGAAAAGAGTTCGTTTTTCCAATCTGACATTGAATATTTGGGACACATTGTATCGGGTAGGGGAATACATGTCGATCCAAAGAAAATTGAAGCCATTCAATCATGGCCTAGACCCAAAAACTTGCATGAGCTACGATCTTTTATTGGTCTTTGTAGCTATTACAGAAAATTTATTCGTAATTTTGCTTACAAATCACATTATTTGACTCTCTTGTTGAAGAAAAACACGCCTTATGAATGGACTGATTTGCAAGAAAGCTCATTTAATGTAATGGAATTTGCCTATTCAATTTGAGAGTAGCGGAGTTTAATGAGAGTACTTTCAAGAAATGATTTTGTGAGCATAGCGGGTAGACATAATTGAAGATAGCAACATAATTATAGCAATTAGTTAACTTGGCATAGACAATACTTTTGCAAGAGAGAGAATTTAGAGAACATGACAACAGTTGAGGACCGGATTTATGTGGAGCCGGTCCCCCCTCCAATAGGCATTTGTATTATGATTTCTCCCATAAAGAGAGACTTGTTACAATACATTCTTTGTGTTCCTTGTGACCTAGGTGAAGCAATGAAGATGGAAAGCTTCATGCATCACCATCATAGCATAACCTAAACTTGAAGAAAGCTTTAACTATACCAAGCCTCAGTCCCAAGACCTCAAACACCTTCGAAGGTGGAGAGAGCTAGCAGGGAATGAGGGTAGGGAAGAGGAAGAAGAAACATTTCGTAGGAGAAAGAATTAGTTCCTCACTTATCATACTCTTGTTGCTAGCATACATAATAGCATAGTAATGAAGAAGAAGGAGATGGCAAGCTTAAGCATTGAAGCATGGCTCTTGGTTGGATTTGCACTCCATAGCCAAGAGTGTTGGTGTAGGCTCTCAACCTTAACTTCCTTGGAGAGGGAGCTCTTCCACTTTGCATAGCACACAATGAGAGTGCTTGTGAGTGTGTGTGCGTGAGTATAACCCCTAAGCACCCCCCTAGCTTGCTTGGGTCAACCCCCTCTTGTAACTCATGCTTGAAGCTCATTGGACCCCTCCAGGCCTAGCCAATCACAAGCAGGAGCCATTACAAGCAACAAGGGTAGCCTTGGGACAAGTGTCCCCCTTTCCCCTTTGAGAGAGAGGACTTGATAAATGCAAAAACAATTAGATAATTCAAGTAATTTATCATTGGACCCCTTTGAAGCCTAGCCAATAGGCTTCAAGCAACACATGAAGGTAACATGGGTAGGGACCTGACATGTGTCCTTGCTGCCTCTTCAAGCTAGGGCTTCCCTTGTGAGTGTGAGTGTGTGTTCTCTCTCTAATCCCTAGGAAAAGGGCTCGCCCCCCCTCTTGTAGGGATGCTTTTGACTTTAGGAGCTCAAGCACCTTAGTCATCAAGCATGACAAAGCACTTGGACTAGGGGGTATTCCCACAAGCATCTCAGGCAAGCATGTCAAGGCACCTCAAGCACCTTAATCAAGCGGTGACGGGAGCAAAGCGAACCCCGAACCCCGACAGCCTCTAAAATACCGGGGACCGAATGGCGCGCCTCGAGCCTGTCATGGTAAAGCAAACAGGGGGCACCACCTAGCTTCAGCGGCTAGGACGCAAACAACACACCACCATAACAAAGTTTTCATCCAAGAGAGATGGATCCTTGGGAGTAATGATGAAGAGGAAAGGGAATGAGATCAAGTGAGAGAGAGAGAGAGAGAGAGAGAGAGAGAGAGAGAGAGAGAGGGAGGGGGTATAGCGGCTTAGTACTTAGGCACCACAAAAGGATGGCGAATCCGCACACCCTTCACACATACACAAGCTCACTCCAAACACAAGACTTGGTGGCGATTCCGCACACCTCACATGGGCAAAACATTGCAAGAAAACATACTCACAAAACCTCAAGCTTTATTTAGAGAATAAGGCGATGAAATGGGGAGCATAGGGTAGGGGAATGAGAAGGGAGAGCGTGGTAGAGCACATGGCGGATAGGTGGGAGTTGATGGCGAAGACTCGCACGAGGGTTATGGCCATCATCCTTCATTTAGTTTCCCTTCATCTTCCATAGCCCAAGGGTGTAGAGGTTATGCTCAAGACGAGCATGGTGATTGCGGTGATGGTGATGGTGTGGGTGTGTGTGTGTGCACTAGGCACACACAGTGCATAGTGTACTCTTTGGTGATGGTGTGTGTGTGTGTGTGATGGTGATGGTGTGTATGTGTGTGTGTGCGCTAGGCACACACAGTGCATAGTGTACTCTCTGGTGATGTTGTGTGTGTATTTAGTGTGATGGTGACCCCTCTTTATATAGGGGAGGAGGGGGGAGGAATTCTAGAATTTAGAAATGAAGAAATCATTATCTACATAGGCCATGTGACTGTGGGCCCCACTTATCTGGCTGTGTGTATATGTGCCAGAATAGCAGTCTCATGAGAGAGAGACTAAGAGAGAGAGATGGGTTGATGAAAAAAAGTGAGAGGTGACATGGAGAATAAAGTAATTACAAGAGGGGAGAGAGGGGAGTGTGTTCAGAGGTGAATCTGTGTGCAGATGTGTGTGGACACAAGAAAAATCAGGTAACCACCGGGTGGGGATGGGTCTGTGGGCACCTTTTTCAGTGAAACTGAGTGTGTGTGAGTGTGGGGGAGGTTATTTAGCTACAAGACAAGAGACATGGCGCCCTTTAGAGAGAGAGGGGGGTATTTGGGTCATGGGATATGATAGGAGAGAGAAAGGGGGGGTGGGGTATACTATTTTGGAAGATAGCATAAGTTGCATGTGAGTTAGGGTGCATTATTGGTGAGTTAGAATGCATTATTGGTGAGAGGTGGGGTAGCTTGAGGGGAGAGAGAAAGGAGAAAGGACAAGGGGAAGAGAGAGGGGGTTGACCTTTTGAGTGGAGGAGAGGAAAAGGGACACACGGCGGGGCAACAGTGAAGGAAAAGGAGGCAAGGTGGGGATGGGCTGCCCCGCAGGCATGAGGTGGCCAAATTTACCTTTCTCATATATTTACATAATCATACTTTATTTTTTTCTTACTTTTTCCAATGCCTTTTATCACTCCCTCCCTAAGAGGGGGTTTTCATGGGGTGGGGACGAGAGAAGAGGGGTATGGGAGCTTGGCTTGTGAAAAGCCCCCATCAGCGGCAAGTCAAGCACCTCAAGCATGGAGTAAGTGAAGCACCTCAAGCACCTTAATCAAGAACCTCAAGCAGGACAAACACCTCAAGCACGACAAGCACCTCAAGCAGGTCAAGCACCTTGAGCTTGGGCCGGGTTCCCACCTCAAGCTCAGCCCTAGCTTACCTAAGGTCAAAGGACTTTTACACACATTATTGGAGGTCTTCAATGAAGCTAAACCTAAGGTCTTATGCTCCATTGGTTAGCCTTGCTCTTGATAGACCATCTCCCATTTGGACCCCTTTACTATTGGCCCCGTGTTGAGATAGATCTATAAGCACATATCTATATCTTAACACTTGTTCCCGTTTATTCTCCCACATTAAGTGATCAATTTAATATGAGAAAATCATTTGGGTTGGTTAGATATTAGATTTTATGACATTACCTCTCTCTGGAAATCATAGTCGTCCTCGACTATGAGGTAGAAGAGATAAAGGTTTAGTCATTAGTCAATCGTACTTAGCGGGTAGAGGATCCCTTTTTTACCCTACGACATCTTTCCAAGATGGATGACTAATCCATTTGGTGCTTGGGAGACATAGCTGCCGCAAGCATGTCTGTTCTTTAGTCCATTTCATTCTCCCAAAGTAGAGTGACAAATTCTACTTAATGTTTGAGAGACGTTGTCATCACAAACATGATTCTAAGCATGCATACTAGTTAAATTTGTGCACAATTAAAAAGAGGATTAGTCTTATAAGACAAAAACATGAGTCATTTAAAAGAGAGTTGTGCATTTGCTTACTCTAATGTAGCATTGTAAGCATTGACAAGGTTCATACTATCCTTAAGTTGTACTCCTTGCATCCATTTAGCATCTTCAAAAGGATAATTTTTGAACTTAATAAGATATCGTCGGATTATCTTACCATGTCGTACACTACAAGAGGCTATTCATATTAGCGACGCTCACACAGCGACGCTCAAAAAAAAATTTCCCGGCGTCGCTATGAGCGTCGCAAATTTCTTTGTAAATTTGCGACGCTCATAGCGACGCCGGCTGGGCTAAAAAAATAACCGAGCGCGCCCAAAAACTCAGATCTCAGATCTGAGTTTTTCGGTGCCCTCAAGCAAGGAGCAGGTAACGCTCTCCCTCACTCTCTCTCTCTCTCTCTCTCTCTCTCTCTCTTTTTCTTCTCTACACACACACACACACACACACACACACACGAGCAGAGGAAGGAGAGCCAGGTATGCTCCTTCCCTCTCCTCATTCTCATGTTCCCTTCCTCTCTTTCTCTCTCCCTCTCTCTCTCTCTCACACACACACACACATAGTGTTTTTGAGAGAGAGAGAGAGAGAGAGAGAGAGAGAGAGAGTACAAACAAAAACAAAAACGCACACACACATACATAAACAAAGAATGCACACACACATTGAGAGAGAAAAAGAGAGAGAGAGAGCATGCATAAACAAAAAACGCACGCATTGAGAGAGGAAAAGAGAGAGAGAGAACATGCATAAACAAAAAACGCACACATTGAGAGAGGAAAAGAGAGAGAAAACATGCATACGATCCAAAAAAATGCACACACATTGAGAGAGAAAGAGAGAGAAACTAATTTAACGTCGTAGGAAACTAATTAAAATTAAAAGACTTAAAGATCTAGCCGACGAGGAGTTGAACTCAAGACCTATTATTCAAGAGGGAAATGGCATAATCAATCTATCATACTTGGCATGGGTGATAGAAAGGTTATACCATTTATCTCTTTTTATTGGCACACACATCCACACACGCGCACACACACAAGAAGAAGAGAGTTATAACATCGTAGGAAACTATCTTAAAAGACGTTAAAGATTAGGTTATATGTAGACTTACATTAAATTAGATTTAGGTTTATTTTTAACTAGATTTACGTTTATTTACGCTAGATTTAGATTTACGTTATATTAGATTAGATTTAGGTCTCCATAGGCTGCGATGCCTGCATGAAGCGGGTGAAGAAAGCACTCAATGGAATATAGGGTATTGCTGCCTTCACTCATGGTGGGCTCCGTCGATCCAAAAGTACTGGTGAAATGTCTTCAGAAGATAGGGAAGAAGGTGGATCTTCAGGGCGGCAAGAGTCACTACATCCCCGACACAATGACCATCTAGACAACCTCTAGTCATTCAACAGCAACTTCAAAGTTAGTAACAAGAGCAAGAACGGTCTAAAGGGCCAATTGCTGTCGTCAGATGTGGATGGAGATGAGGCAGCGTCACCGCCGGAAGTTAACTCTCACATCTTTAGTGATGAGAATGCCAACTCTTGCCGAGTTATGTGAAAAATTATGTGTTAAATCAGTTTTAAGGTTCTTATAATCCCTGTTAGTTTAGTTCTTTGTTTTTAATATAACATAATTTACGTTAGATTTAGATTTATGTTATATTAGATTAGACTTAGATTTATTTAGGTTTACCCACACACACACACACACACACACACACAAGAAGAAGAGAGTTTTAACGTCGTAGGAAACTATCCCAAAAGACGTTAAAGATTAGGTTAGATGTAGACTTACGTTAAATTAGATTTAGGTTTATTTTTAGTTAGATTTACGTTTATTTAGATTTACGCTTATTTACGTTAGATCGAGTCCACGCAAGAATTACTTACGGTTTAGGGTTTAGAGTTAGACGAACAGTGAAAAGATCTACTGTGAAAAGATGTTAAGATGCTGTGAAGTGCTACAGCTAGAGAAGAGGCAAAGGGGTTTTGTCCACTACATGCAGTATCATGTAGACGTGGGTCTGTAGATTTCTTGTACCCACAAATATAGGTATTGACCAATAAAGACGAGATTATAACCCGGTGGTTCTGATCTCCGTGCACCTCTAGACCGAGGTGTGCGGGGATTGGACATGACTAGAGAATGTGAGGTAGAGAGAGAGAGAGAGAGAGAGAGAGAGAGAGAGAGAGAGATAAGATGAAGAATGCCAATAGAATATTAAATTTGTTGTCCAGGTTATAAGATTTTTATCCTCATTATGAGTAGTGACGAGGATGTGGGACCGTCCAACCGAAACATCTATCTCTCAACGAGGGTCTTATGTCCTTGTAATCAATGCAAGCATGCTGTGCGACGGACAAGACGTGTTTCTTTGCAGCACGTTCGCGAATTTGGCGAGTTCGATCCATCTATTATAGATCGAGTTGCTGCTAATTATAACTCGTCAGACTCTGACGCTGGCCAACAAGCAGCAATCTTGCAACCCAATAGACGTGTTCGCAGGCGCTTTGGTCAAGCAGCATATGTGAGGCCACAAGATGTAGCCTCTGACAGCTCGGGGGATAATCATGCAAAGCACATTCCCAACGAGGCAATGTTTGAGCCCGAGATTGATGAAATGATCGAGACGATCATGGATTCAGAAAGGCTTATCTATGATGATATGAAAAGTGAGATACGCCATTGTATAATGGAGCACGTATGTCTAGATTGAAAGCACTCCTGGTTCTTCTCAACATGCAGGCAAAGTTTGGATGGAGTGACACTAGCGTCACAACGCTTTTCAGGTGATCTATTACAATTAGTTTACTTTAATAAAACTCTAAATGTATAATGATCTGATAGATTTTTACACGACTGTATCATATTTTTATGTTGTGTAGATTGCTGAAAGAGCAGATACTACCAGCTGACAATGTGATGCCAGATTCCCGAGATGAAGCAAGAAAGATTTTGTGAAACTTGGGGATGGATTACAATTCTATCCACGCTTGTCCTAATGACTGCATTCTTTTCAGAGGGGAATACATAGACATGGAGAAGTGTCCGAAATGTGATTCCGAAAGATATCGAGTAGATCTCCACGGGACAAAAATTCCACAAAAGGTTTTGCGACATTTCCCTCTGCTTCCTCGCATCAAGCATTTCTTCGAATGTAAGTCCATGGCCGCCCTAGCATCATGGCATGAGGAGAATAAATCTTCGGATGGTGTGCTACGAATTCCTGCAGATTGCGTAGCGTGGAAACATATAGATGGAACATGGTCGGATTTTGCCAGGGAAGCTCGAAATTTGCGCTTAGGCCTGGCTATGGATGGCGTAAATCCATTTGGTCAAAGATCAACATCTTACAGTGTATGGCCCGTTGTCATCGTCAACTACAACATTCCCCCGTGGTTGACTACGAAGAAGGGGCACCTATGGCTAAGCTTGATTGTGCCAGGGCGATATAAAGTGGGGAATATGGATGTGTATCTTCGTCCACTATTGGAAGAGCTACAACAATTGTGGATTGGCATAGAGGTGGTGGATATGAGACGACACACAGGACGACGGAATGCTTTGATTAGAGGCATTCTAATGTGGACCATGCATGACTATCCCGGGCTAACAGAATGCTCAGGTGATCTATTGACACTCCTCACTCAGACACTGTAAATCTTGTTTTTTCCCATAGTTGATCTATTATCATGTGTATACATGTAGGGATTCAAACAAGCGGATACAGAGCATGTGTCACATGTGGACCTAGACTGAATGCACGTAGGGCACCCTCACTGAAGAAGCAAATCTACGAAGGTCATCAAGCGTATCTTCCAGAGAATCATGTGTTACGCGACGGATTTTTGGGAAGAGAGCCACCAAGGATGTCTGCACAAGCATGGTTAGAGCAGAAGGAGATGTGCGATGACGGATTGCCTCCAGGGATGAAGAGACTATCTCTATGGTACGAGTTACCATACTTGCCCCGACTCATGATCAATCACTTGCTCGATCCAATGCACATATTCAAGAATGTGGGTAATCTACTATGGGACCATCTGACCGGCAAGAAAGATACTTTGGGAGCCAGAGTTGACCTTAGAAATGTGGATTGTATGGAGCAATATTGGCCGCAAACAGCGTCTGATGGATCGATAAAACTCCCTAAAGCACCATGGATTTTCACAGGAGCCCAAGAACGCAAAGTAAAAGAGACCATTCGATCTTTGCGGACCCCCACTGGCGTAATGCACTCGCTCCGAATGTGTTTTACTAAAGAAGGAAAGCTTACCGGTTTGAAGTCACACGATTGGCATAAAATGTGTCAGGTACGTTCATAGTGGACTTTAATATCATTGCATAAAATGTGGACTTTAACATCATTGCTGCACATACTTTACAGTTTATTTTACCGGTTGCCATTGAGGGATGTTTGTCTCTCGACATCCGTAACACAATCTACAAACTTGCAAAGCTGGTGCAATGGATCTCACAAAAGGAGATCAACGTAGACTCCATACCATTCGCCAAACTAAATGCTGCGGAGCTTGTGTGCATGTTTGGGAAACATTTTCCTACTACAATGCTAACCATTCAGGTGCATCTTCTTGTTCACATAGTTGATGAGGTGGGAATAGCTGGCACAGTTCATTCCAGATGGATGTTCTTCTTAGAGCGTTTCATGAAAACGCTTAAGGGATATGTGCGTCAAAAGGCACGTCCGGAGGGTAGCATGGCAGAAGGTTGGTTGGTATCAGAGTCCCTAGTGTACATTGGAGAGTGGCTAGACGGATTTGATAAATCCCGGGACACGCTATGGCGAACCATAGATGATGAGCGCATATCTGGGATTGTCATGTGCAATCTCGGTGTTGAGAAGAAGATGACGGAAGATCTAGAGGCTAAAATCAACCGATTTTGCATGCTTCACAATCCAGTGATGCAAAAGTGGATTTCACAATATGAGGATGCAAAGCAAGAGCGACAAAGGGCACGAATCGAGTGGAGACGGGGAAGACGACCACCGATGCACTATCCAGCGGTTCTGGAGAGCCTACCAACCTTCATGAGCTTAAGATGGTTGCACAACCAATTGAAAAGCGCACAACAATGCGGTGACGAAGTGACTGAAGAAGAGTGGGAGTACTCTCGGGGTTGCGCGACCAAGGTAAGTTTGCAATGTACGACTAGCAAGTGACTTTATTTATAAACGTTTGAACGGCCACTCATAATCTTTGTTCGTTGTAGTATAAGTCATACACAGCAGCATGGTGTAAAGGTCGACATTTTAGGGTGGAACGAATCGACAAAAAGCGTCTTACTCAAGATTGTGGAATCATGGCAAAATTTGAACAGTCTAGTCGACGACTTTCCTCTGATGCAGATCCTGTGGTGGCGGAACTCACTTACTTCTGCACGCTGCAAGAGATTTTGAGGATCGATTACAGAGGATTTTTTGTCGACTTGTTCGATGTGCAATGGTTCAAGATAATCATGGAGGGTCGCAACGCTACTGTGCGTAGAGGAGAGTCTGGTTTTCTTGAGGTGGATTCTACTAAGAAATGGGCTGACCTAAGAGACACTTTCGTACTACTCGAGCATTGTGAACAAGTAAGTATGTAAATAGTTAACATCCCCCTTTTACAAGTTATGTGCTCGAAAGCTCTCATGTAAGTTATGTGGCTCTGGCAGGTAATATTTCATCCTACAAAGTCTACATTAAACTGGTGGTACGTCATAGAGGTAGCCCCTCGTAGTGCAAGGACGTATGAAGGCTACCATGTGCCAATCACAACGACATCAATGGAGGAGATTAGAGAAGATGCTCAATCAGAAGCCGCTGCGGTGGTGCCAGACGAGCATCAAGATGCTACTACTCTATATGGGGTGCATGCAGAGGAGCTACAAAATGAAACAGAGGATATGTGTTTAAACGGAGAGCTCTATAAAGATATAGGAAGTTATGCTGAGTTATGCGAGGATGAGAGAGAGATCTCTTAAAGCCACAAATATTGTATTTGAACAATTTTGCTCCGTGTTGTAAAAGCTCTGGCTCTCTAAGTACCTTCCATGGTGTATAACGCTCTTTTCTACTCGCGCTCACATCTTTTGATTGAAAATTCTGAGTTTTCGACTTGCCTCTTCTATCACTCAATTCATTGCGTCATTGTATTTATATGCGTCATTACGTCATTGTATTTAATGGTCTTTGCGTCATTGTCTACTCTATTCATTCAATATTAAGTTTAAATATTCGTGTGTTTAATGCAGGTATGGATGATGAGGAGTTTCTTTCTTCTTTGTCACCGCAGCAGAGACAGTGGTACGTGGAGCGTCATCGCTCTGGCGCATCATCGCGCGTTCCTACTCCATCCGCATCTCCCTCTCTTTCAGAGCATTCGGCGCGCTCCGAAGCTTCGGCGTCGACGAGACGAGCTTCACACTCGTCTAGACACCGGCGCTCTAGTGGTGGCGGTGGCGGTGGCGGTTGTTGTGGGGATTCCGCCACCGATGCCTCCACACCGCCTCGTGTTCGACGAGGCTCTTTACCCTCCCCTTCTTTGCCCGCCCCCACACCAGCCACAGCATCGCCATCTACGCTAGGTTTTGCATGGCTGACTATTCCTAGAAGCTACACACCTCTACCTACTCCGCCAGGAGCCACCCCACTCGACACTCCTCGCTTAGGGGCCCAGACGCCGGTGGAGACACCTGACGTCCGTACCCCCATCGACACGCCGCTAGAGACCCCTGCCGGGACACCCAGGTTCACGCGTCACCGGCCAGAGGGCTTGCCTTACTCCGTCGACATCAGCGGCGGCATCATCATGGATGATGACGGTAAGAAGGTGATCTCGCGTATGCGTGGTCTTTGCTCTCAGCTGTTTAGACACTACATACTAAACAAATGGAGTGAAGTACCAAGTGATTTAAAAAACAGAGTCATCAGCATACTTCATGATGAGTTTCCCGTTCCAACACGGGATCAGCGCTTCAATGAAGACCTGATGAAGATTCGAATGCGCAAATACTGCAAACACAAGCGTTCCGAAGTGCAAAAAGCAATCAAGAATGGGTGGAACAGGCCAGATTGGCTGGCAAAGAAGATTGGAAGAATGCGAAGAAAGCAGCGCGCAAGAATCCCGACAAGTGGAAGCAACAAAAGGATGCAGCCAGAGCGCGAGTAGAGGCAGCGAGCTCGCACCACTTGGGGAGCGGTGGATGGGCATCATTTGAGGCCGATTTTGTAAGTGTTTTCACATTGCTCTTTATGTTCGATAATTTAGGGTTTATGAGTTTTTTAATTCTAACATAATGAAATCTTTGTATGTTTTGACAGTGGTCGATGACAGGACGTGATCCCACACCGTACGAGCGCGAGTACGCAGGCAGGAAGGGCTTAAACGCCCTGATGGACATTCTCAGTTCTCGCGGCGGCATAGTTAGTATTAGGGTTTACTCTTTTTTATTTTTTGTATTGTTTTATAAATGTCGTTATATGTTTATACTTACTGAAAGCTGTCTTATTGTCTTTTTTTGCAGAATCCGACAGATATGCCGCTTGGACGCGATGAGACGTCTGACTAAACGACGTCAGTTTAGCCGTAGCTAGATAGCATGAGTTTAGGGTTTCTCATAGCTTATGTATCATGAGACGGATTTTATACGTCTTTTTGAACCATGTATATTATTACATTTGTCACCGCAGTTCCTTTTGCCAATCAATTCTTTATGCCTATGATGTTGTACAATTGTCATTATTACATTTGCCAATCAATTCATTTCGCCTATGATGTGTACAATTGTCAATTTTGCAAACAATGCGTCTTGTGGGTGACTATTTTGGGTCTATTATCTACCCTTGCACTTTTTTTAAAAAGTGAATCAAGTACAATATGGTTGATGGGTGGCAGGGCATTCAATGCCCTGCCACCAAAAAAAAATTCTCTCGGGCGTCGCTATAAGCGTCACTATTTATGGCTCTATAGCGTCGCTATGAGCGTCGCTATAGTCTTCTGTGTAAACATCGCTATAACCGTCGCTATCAGCGTCGCTATGAGCGTCTCTATATAGCGACGCTTATAGCGACGCATATAGCGACGCTCTCGTAGCGACGGTTTTAGCGACGCCGGGGGTTATAAAAACCCAGTGTATTTCCGTCGCTAACAGCGTCACAAGAGCACACAACCTCTTGTAGTGGTAGTACCTTGTCTTCATGCCGAAGGACAGCTTCGGGTTGTAGCACCTCTTCTTGGTCTTCAACTTCGGGAGGGTCTTCAATAATTGGTTCAATTGGTGGCTCTCGTTTGTAGGGCTTAAGTAGGCTTACATGAAAGGCATTGTGTATAAGCCAATGGTTGGGCAACTTGAGTTGATAAGCCGTCTCATTGATAGGCTTCAAGATTTGGAAAGGACCATAGTATCTTTTTGCTAGTTTAGCATAATACTTTTGATGGCCCGTAGGATTTTTGCCCGTCGTTTTCCTTAATCGAGCCTTAGGAACTTGAGTAAGACCCAATCATTTTCTTTGAACATTAAGGCTCTTCTGTGCTTATCAGCAGCAGCTTTTTGCCTTTGTTGAGAGATGGCTATAGCCTCCCTAATCTTTTGAAAAGATTCTTGTAGGTCATGGCTATATTCATCGGCGGCGAATATCTTCCCATGTACTTTGAGTAGCAAGGGACTTTTAGGTCTTCCCTCTATGATCTCGAAAGGTGCTTTCCCCGTAGAAGTATGTACAGTATTATTGTAGGCATACTCTACTAGAGGTAAATACTTTTCCCATTGTGAGCGTTGATCTACTTCGGTAACATAAGTCTTGAGTAGATCGAGTATCGTAAGATTGGCTATCTCACTTTGGCCATTCGTTTGTGGGTGATAGGCCGAAGAGAAATTCAATCTTGTTCCTAGATTTTCAAAGAGACCTTTCCAGAAATTACTGGTCATTCTCGGATCTCTATCTGACACGATGGATGTGGGTAATCCATGGTGCTTGAAAATCTGAGATATGAAGAGAGTTGCCATTTGATGTGCCTTAATAGTCTTTTTGACAGGAATAAAATGTGCTTGCTTGCTAAACCTGTCGACAATTGTCCATATTCCTGTATTCCCATGGATAGACTTGGGTAATCCAAAGATGAAATCCATGGATATACTCTCCCATGGTGAATTTGGAATAGGCAATGGCTGGAGTAATCCAGGTTGCTTCCCTCTATCATACTTGGTCTTTTGGCATACTACACATTTTGAAACATACTCTTGTATGTCCACTTTCAGGGTAGGCCAATAGAAATACGTCTCTACTCCTCGGAGAGTAGGTTGAATACCTCTATGCCCTGCATATGGAGGAGCATGGGATTCATACATAACCTTCTCACGAAGGGCATGGGTAACACATAGCCTATTGCCGTGGAGAAGATAACCATCCTGCAAGGTGAATGGTTCCTCTTTCTTCCCCAAAGCAAGGGCTGACATTATGTCTTTAAAGTCAGGGTCAGTAGCATACTCATCTATCATAGAGGATAGATCATTGTGAGTAGCTATAGACACCGCATTAACTTTTGGTCGTCGTGAAAGTGCATCGGCAACTTGATTGTGCTTACCAGCTATGTGAGCAATATGGAAATTAAATTGCGAAAGAAAATTTGCCCACCTCATTTGTTTGTCGGAAAGCTTGGTTTGCGTCATGAAATACTTGAGACTTTGGTGGTCGGTTCGTAGGATAAATGGAGTCCCCAATAGATAGTGCTTCCATGTGTCTAGGGCATGTAGAACAGCTAAAAGCTCTTTCTCATAAATGCCCAAGACTCGTTCATCACTATTGAGCCTTCGGCTCTCATATGCTATGGCATGCCCTTCTTGAAGCAAAACCGCTCCAAGGCAATCACCACACGCATCACATTGGACCTCAAATGGCTTTGAGAGATCCGGAAGCACGAGGACTGGTTGGGAAGTAAGCTTCTCTTTGAGTTTTTCAAAAGCATTTTGCTCCTTAGCAGTCCATACAAACTTAACGTTCTTCTTTGTTAAGTCGTGTAGTGGTCCTGCTACTTGAGAGAATTTTGCTATGAAGCGTCGATAGTATGCACACATACCAATAAAGCTTCTTAGCTCATGTAGATTCCTTGGGTTAGGCCATGATTTTATTACCTCTAACTTTGATGGATCCATACGAATACCATCGTGAGAGATAATATGACCTAGATATTGAATCTCTTGAAGGAAGAATTCACTTTTCTTTTGGTTGAGAAAAAGTTTGTTCTCTCTCAAGGCTTGAAAAATCACTTGGAGATGTTGCTTATGTTCCTCCAAAGACTTGGAGTAGATGATGATATTATCAAAGAACACTCCAGTGAATTTATGATATGGTCTAAAAATTTTCTCCATGAGACGATTGAAAGTAGCTGGTGCATTAGTCAAGCCAAAAGGCATGACTAGATATTCATAAAGACCAAATGTTGTGCTTTAGGATATCTTCATCCACTATCCTTATTTGATGATAGCCACTCTTAAGGTCAATCCTACTGAAGTAGGTAGAGCCTTGTAGCTTATCAAACAGATCTTCTACCCGAGGCACGGGAAATCTGTTTTTGATAGTGATATGGTTTAGTGCTCGATAGTCCACACACATACGGTATGTACCATCTTTCTTTTGCACTAAAAGGACTGGAGAACAAATGGGAGGGGAACTAGGCCTCACCATCCCTTTGTCTACCAATTCCTGTACTTGCCTCATAATCTCCTCTTGTTGAGCTTGTGAGACTCGATAAGGAGGTTTGTTAGGCGGTGAGCTTCCTGGAAGGAGCTCAATACGATGGTCATCATCCCCTCGTTTTGGAGGTAGGTCCATAGGGATATCATCGATGAGCACATCTTGGAATCCTTTTAGAAAAGTAGACAAGTCTAACTCTTCTTGATTCCTATCATTTACATTTGATGAAACATTATTAGCTTTTAGAGACTCTTTGACATAAATCATGTACGCAGAAACTGAGCTCTTCATTGATTTATCAAAAGAAAGAGGATTTACAAGTGGAATAGTGCGACCGCGCTCACTAGCATCTATATACATGTTCTTTCCCCTGTAGGTGAAGTAAATTCTCCTTTCAGGGAACTTCATGTTGGCAGCCATGCGATCAAACCATGGTGCCCCTAGGATAACATCCTGATGTTGGAGAGGAGAGATGAAGAAGTCTTCTTTGTCGACATAGATTTGGACATGAAGCCTCAACTTCCCAATCAAGGGAGTAACAGAGGCTTGTTGTCCCTTGAAAGCTGCATCGGCTGTTACTATATCTCCCATCTCAAAAGCTTGAATGCCCAACTTGGTGGCCAACTCTATTGATATGAAGTTGAGAGTAGAGCCTGGGTCAAACAAGATGAAGGCATCATGCTCTCTTACCTTTCCCCATGCATAGGAAAGTGATGATCCTTTGCAATGACTATCCTCTTTTGGAGCTTCGATGGTGGAAGCCCTAGGAGTTTCATTGCGAGTATTCTTCTTGGGGCAAGAACGATAGCCATGTCCTTGCTCTCCACACTTGAAACACTTATGGTCCTTGCGAAAATCTTCAAGCTCTTCAGGAGAGAGATTGTTTTTACCTTTGTAAACTCCCTTCTCCTTGGACCGATTGTTGTTGTTGTTGTTGTTGTTGTTGTTGTGGGAAGTGCTTTGGGAATTATTTTGAGCATTGGATTTCCCCTTTGCATCATTTTTATCTTTGTTTTCCATGGGCTTGACATTACGTCTAGCCCCTTGATGGAAATTGATGTGTGAAGCAACCATGGTGTGGTGGATTACTTCGGTAATAGTACCGGGCGGTTGAGAGTTGATGTATTCGGCCATCTCTTCAGGTAATCCCGCACAGAATTGCTGTCTTTGTTCGGCAAAGTCTATCTTTTGAAAGACAGTAGCTTTGAGATGTAAATCCCAAAACTTGTCTACATACTTGTTGATAGACTCATGAGAGAGAAGCTTCAAGCCGCGCCATTTGGTAAAAACTTTATCTTTAGTATCACTTGGAAGAAATTTCTTCATGATGGAAACTCGTAAAGTTTTCCATGTCTTTGGGGCTTCTCCATTGCCACGAAGGCTAGCCTACCATTGACGAGATGATTTTTGGAAGTGCATAGCTACATGGCGTAGCTTGGAGGACTTTGTGAAGCCCTCGTCCCCAAAGGCCGCATCAAATTGCTGGATGAAGGCCAACACTTTGTCGGTAGCACCAAAGGTGCCATCGTAGGTGAGAAACGAGATACTCTTTCCTCCCTCCTTGAACTTCTTTAGCTTTTGTGACCTTCGCCATGCAAGAAATGATTTGCGATGTCCTCCCCTGTTGTATTCTCTAGGAGAATAGCCATAACTTTCATCGGAAGAGGAGGAAGGTGAAGAAGAAGGAGAAGGGCGTGACTTCTTCCTAGCCCTTTTCTTCCTTTGTTTCCTCTCTTGCCTTTCAGACTGATGAGGAGAAGGACTATGGGTTGCTCTTTTCCTCATGGGAGGAGTAGGCGATCGTCTAGACCGCCGTCTTCGTGGAGCCACATCTTCAGAAGAACTTAGACTGTCATTGCTTTCTTTCTCTTTGGATTCCTCCTCTCGAATGGGAGAGAGTCTTCTTTTGGGGGTCTCTTCAAGAGACCTCCTAAGCTCTCTCTCCTCTGGGAGAGGAAGGGAAATTCCATAAGCACGAAGTTGTTGAGTAACTTCGGCTTGGAAAACAGGGTTGCCCATAGCTTGTTGCAACCTAGTGACGAGATAATTCACAAACATGGGAGCATCATCATTAGCACCTTCATGTGCAAAATCAAAGCTATCAATTTTCATTCTACTCTCTTGATTATTGTCAGCCATGTTAACAAAATTTATGTTTATACTTAGTGTATGCTTTGGCAATACAAAACCTTAGTTGCCACTCCTCTTAGCCTTTGAAAATCGGCTCTTAAGCATCTACACCCACGGCTCAAAGTGGTTAATTATAGAGAGTAGAGGAGTAGGTCTAACATAGCAGAGTTGCCAAGGGTTAGCTCCTTTCGGACTTCTTATGGCTCAATAATGGTAAAGCCGTAGGCAAGTCTAGAAAGACTTCATTATTAAGTCCAAAGCTCCCGAGGTGTGCACCATCCCCCACATAGTGGGCTTAACAAAACCGATATTAGATCCCAGTTTCACTTACTCTATTATAATTAACAACATCAACCATTTATAGGCTACTTAAGGACCTCTCTTCTTAAGCAAGAAAAGAGAAACCAAATGCTCTGATACCAATGTAATGGAATTTGCCTATTCAATTTGAGAGTAGCGGAGTTTAATGAGAGTACTTTCAAGAAATGATTTTGTGAGCATAGCGGGTAGACATAATTGAAGATAGCAACATAATTATAGCAATTAGTTAACTTGGCATAGACAATACTTTTGCAAGAGAGAGAATTTAGAGAACATGACAACAGTTGAGGACCGGATTTATGTGGAGCCGGTCCCCCCTCCTATAGGCATTTGTATTATGATTTCTCCCATAAAGAGAGACTTGTTACAATACATTCTTTGTGTTCCTTGTGACCTAGGTGAAGCAATGAAGATGGAAAGCTTCATGCATCACCATCATAGCATAAGCTAAACTTGAAGAAAGCTTTAACTATACCAAGCCTCAATCCCAAGACCTCAAACACCTTCGAAGGTGGAGAGAGCTAGCAGGGAATGAGGGTAGGAAAGAGGAAGAAGAAACATTTCGTAGGAGAAAGAATTAGTTCCTCACTTATCATACTCTTGTTGCTAGCATACATAATAGCATAGTAATGAAGAAGAAGGAGATGGCAAGCTTAAGCATTGAAGCATGGCTCTTGGTTGGATTTGCACTCCATAGCCAAGAGTGTTTGTG
The DNA here is from genome assembly GCF_014529385.1 of Adiantum capillus-veneris. Classification (NCBI taxonomy): domain Eukaryota; kingdom Viridiplantae; phylum Streptophyta; class Polypodiopsida; order Polypodiales; family Pteridaceae; genus Adiantum; species Adiantum capillus-veneris. Next base: position 79,985,803 of record NC_140940.1, read on the forward strand.
TAGGCTCTCAACCTTTACTTCCTTGGAGAGGGAGCTCTTCCACTTTGCATAGCACACAATGAGAGTGCTTGTGAGTGTGTGTGGGTGAGTATAACCCCTAAGCACCCCCCTAGCTTGCTTGGGTCGACCCCCCCTGTAGCTCATGCTTGAAGCTCATTGGACCCCTCCAGGCCTAGCCAATCACAAGCAGGAGCCATTACAAGCAACAGGGGTAGCCTTGGGACAAGTGTCCCCCTTTCCCCTTTGAGAGAGAGGACTTGATAAATGCAAAAACAATTAGATAATTCAAGTAATTTATCATTGGACCCCTTTGAAGCCTAGCCAATAGGCTTCAAGCAACACATGAAGGTAACATGGGTAGGGACATGACATGTGTCCTTGCTGCCTCTTCAAGCTGGGGCTTCCCTTGTGAGTGTTAGTGTGTGTTCTCTCTCTAATCCCTAGGAAAAGGGCTCGCCCCCCCTCTTGTAGGGATGCTTTTGACTTTAGGAGCTCAAGCACCTTAGTCATCAAGCATGACAAAGCACTTGGACTAGGGGGTATTCCCACAAGCATCTCAGGCAAGCATGTCAAGGCACCTCAAGCACCTTAATCAAGCGGCAAGTCAAGCACCTCAAGCATGGAGTAATTCAAGCACCTCAAGCAGGACAAACACCTCAAGCACGACAAGCACCTCAAGCAGGTTAAGCACCTTGAGCTTGGGCCGGGTTCCCACCTCAAGCTCAGCCCTAGCTTACCGAAGGTCAAAGGACTTTTACACACATTATTGGAGGTCTTCAATGAAGCTAAACCTAAGGTCTTATGCTCCATTGGTTAGCCTTGCTCTTGATAGACCATCTCCCATTTGGGCCCCTTTACTATTGGCCCCGTGTTGAGATAGATCTATAAGCACATATCTATATCTTAACACTTGTTCCCGTTTATTCTTGCACATTATCTCCCATTTGGGCCCCTTTACTATTGGCCCCGTGTTGAGATAGATCTATAAGCACATATCTATATCTTAACACTTGTTCCCGTTTATTCTCGCACATTAAGTGATCAATTTAATATGAGAAAATCATTTGGGTTGGTTAGATATTAGATTTTATGACATTTAATGCACTTAAACATGCTTTGACTAATGCACTTGTATTGGAATTGCCTGATTTTGAAAGACCATTCTTTGTGGTAGTCACTGCTGCTAGTGGAAAAGGTATCGATGCAGTCCTTATGCAAGATAGCCATCCAATTGCTTTTGAAAGTCGTAAATTCAAACCGTCTAAAGCAAAGTTCAGTACTTATGATAAAGAGTTGACTGCTGTGGTACATGCATTGAAAATTTGGAAACATTATGTAATGGGTACTGACTTGATCATTAAAACTGATCAACAAAGTATCAAATATTTACTTTCTCAGCTCTTAATAGATGATAGACATATTAAGTGGGCCGCTTTTATTCAAAGTTTTCAGCCCAACATTCAATACCAACCCGGTAAAGAAAACGTTGTAGCTGATGCTTTGAGTAGAAGACCCTCACTTAATCATCTATCAATACAGGAACTTCATTTGACACTATGCCTGACACTTATGCACATGATGATGACTTTAAAACGACATGGTTGCACATGCTTGATAATTCCGTACACACATTTCTCGAATACACTATTCAAGAAAACTTCCTTTACTATTTCAAACAAAAATTGTGTGTGACTAAACCTTTCCGTACATTAATTATTGAAGAATTACACAAACCACCTTATGCTGAACATAGAGGATTTTCTGCAACTTTTCAAAATTTATGTCGTGATTTCTATTAGCCTACTATGAGAATGGATGTTAAACAGTATGTTTCAACTTGTTTGACTTGTCAAAAAATCAAAGCAGCCTACAGGTAAGAAATTGGGACTTTTACATCCTCTCCCCATTCCTGAAAGACCTTGGGAACATATTTCAATGGATTTTGTTACTGGTTTCCCACTCACAATGCACAAACATGACATGATATGGACTATTATTGATCGTTTCTCTAAACAAGCATATTTTGTTCCGTGTAAGAAAACACTCACAGCACATCAAGCTGCACTTTTGTTTCTTAAGACTGTTTTCCCGCATCATGGTTTGCCTAAAGTGATTATTTCTAATCGAGATTCAAACTTTGGTAGTGCTTTTTGGACTACTGTGTTTGAAAATCTTGGCACTACACTTGACTTCACTTCTGCATTTCATCCTGAATCTAATGGTCAAACCGAAGTCACCAACCGCACTATTATTTACTTGTTAAAGGTTTATGTTTCTTCTCAACCTAAGAAATGGGATGATTACCTACATATTTTGCAATTTGCATACAACAACACCACTCACACTGCCACGGGTAAGTCTCCATTTGAAATTGTATATGGTCACTCACTTCCTACTCCTGCTTCACGTCTTTCTAATGTTGTGCCTGCCGCCACTGATAATTTCACTATTGACTTTCATGATATTTATACAAGTGTACATTCTGCCATTAAACACTCACAAGAACTTTACACCAAGCATGCTAACAAGCACCGCAAGGCACACCAATTCAAAAAAGGTGATCATGTTTTACTTCGTATCGAAAAACAAAGGATTAAAAGTGTTGATACTAATGTCTTTGTTAAGCTTTCTCCTCGTTTTTATGGACCTTTTAAAATTTTTGTTGTCATTAATGATGTTTCTTTCCGTTTAAAACTACTTGCACATTGGCACATTCACAATGCCTTTCACATTAGTCTTTTACGCCCATTCTGAGGAACCCTACCTACACACCACATTTATGAAGACCCACGTTCACTTGTGGACCACGAAGAGCAACTCATCCCTGAAAAAATAATTGACCATGAGACCACCACTACACGCACTGGCATGATTTATAACCGTTACCTTTTGACCTTCAAGGGCCACCCTAGAGAGGATGTCAAATGGATGCCTGAAAAGTTTTTTCACAACTTTTCCGACCTTCTCCACACTTTCCATCACTCACGGTCCAGTTGATTTCTGTGTTGAGCAACTGAGGACAGTTGCTATCCTTGGTGGGAGGGATGTTACGAGACTAGGCGCGCACCCTCCTGTTGTAGTGGTTAGCTGCAATTGGGATAGCTGGTGTAATGATTAATTATGTGCTGTCTATTTATTTTACTAATCGAGTTGATGATGATTTCGTAGAGTGGAATGCGGGGAGTTGATGAAGAGGCGACGGCAATTACTCTTGGCCATTTGATATTTGCACAGTATCTTAGAACATCATTGCAATAAGCCACTATGGCTCTGTAAATAGTTGTAGTGGGAACTCCCCTTATGGGTCATGCAAGAACTAATGAGCTTCACTCATTTACAAAAGTGAAGTGGTTGTAAAAAGAGGGGCCTCAAATTTTGGCACCTGAAACTCAAAAATAATATATTAAATACCAACTCCATAAGAGAGGTGCCGTGGAGTTTGGTGCTAGATTTAGGCCTTTCTTTTGCAGATTCTCTTCTCTACTCTCTTATGCTATGGTTATTTGCTATGTACTCTCTAATTTAGTCTCCATCTCTTACACATCTCTTACAAGCATGTCTATGTAAATTCTATGTTTACTATGTGTATGAGTGTCATAGTCTAGGTGTGAGTGTGTGCGCTTGGAAATTGGAAGAAGAGGTGGACAGGTTGATAGTGACGCTTGGAAGCTTGTGTTGGATTGTTTAAGCGGTCGATCTCCCCCTCTTCTCCCAACAAAGCTTAAGGTAAGGCCCAAGGTAGTTGAAGCGGACTTCTTCTTTGATGTCCTTCAAAACGGTCACTCAAGCCCTTGCTTCAAAACTCAACACCGTCAGCACAACCCTCAGACGTCCAATGAGACCCCCTCATGCAAACATCGCCTTTCAAAACATCTTAAGTGCATAAGTGAAGTGTGAGTTTAGGAAATGAAAACATAATGAAGGTGAAGAGTCAAAAGACATATTTTTTCTTCTTTTTTTGCAATTGTGAGTTGAGAGATATTATATTAACTCAAAATAGAGTTGCCCTCAAGCACTAGAAGTGCCTTGGGGGGGTTAGAGTTCCAACATAGGCTTGTACACAAACACAAAGGAAAAAAAACCCAGTGATGAAGAACCTACCTTCTCAAGTGTTCTACACAACTCGATGCATGAGTCCATTCTTCATCCTTGTCCGTTGACCCTCTTATTGCTCCAACCCCATGGATGAGCTCAGTGCTCATGCATACGATATCATCAAAACGGGCCATAGCTAGTTGGTCTAGACTTCCAAACCTGTGCACACGATATCATCAAAACGGGCCATAGCCAGTTTGGCCTCAAAAACCCGAAGGTTTTTAGACTTCGAAACATGGTTCAAGTAGCAAAATCTAGTAATTTGGGTGCACACCAAGATGACCTGGTTTTGGAATCTACGCCCTCCTAAGATCAAGTCATCAGTAAAGAAGATGATCTTCTAAGTCCTCCATACCCATTTGCAAACCTTGGCGGCCAGCCCCTGTGAAGTAGGGTACTTGAAGAATAGATGAAGGGGTCTTCAGAGGCTGACCTACAACCAAAGCACGTGTCAGAATCGAGCCCTCTAGCACGCACCTTGATGCCAGAAGGCAAGGCTCCCTAGAGCATCTTCCATATGAATACCTTCATGTATGGCGAACATTTAGTCTCTCAAATGGTCTTAATACTCTGTTTCTAGCACTCGCTGCTAAAGCATTGGCGGCCTATCTCCATGATAACAGTTGCATACAAGATCATTGCTAAGGTGATTATAATGAGATTGGCTTTAACCTTGAACAAAATCATCACCCCCCACCAGCACGGATTCATTAAAGGATGATCGATTTATGACAACATCCTCGCTACCATGGTTGGCATTAAGTAAGTCAAAAGAAGTTTTAAGTGTATAAGTGAAGGGTGAGTTTAGGAAATGAAAAGATACATGAAGGTGGAAAGTCAAAAGACTTTTTGTGCCATGTAAAGAGAGGTGGTAGAATGCACATTGGTACATTTATGTTTCTCTTCTCCTTGATTTTTCCTTCAATATTTTCTTTCCTTTAGAGTGTATTTGCACAATGTAAGTAGCGAATATGTAGCTACGATTTCATTACAATTAAAAAAAACCATTAATTAATAAACTAACGAACTATTTTAGAGTGGAGCAAGTGCCTGTCCAATAAAGTGCCTATTCAATAAATTATTTAAAGGTGGTCATTGATCATGGGCAGGCCTCGTGATTTCATCACTTGTTTCAATAGTAAAAGGAAAATGAATTGTGAAAAGTAGCCTCGTGTAATCTTCCTTTATAAGGTATAAACTACTTAGAAAGTGCGTCTCATAATCCAAACCCTTTCGGTGAATGTAAAAAGTATTTGATTATGTTGTTTGTTGTAAGCCTTTCCTTTCGAGTACTATTTTGCACTAAGTCTATCATCATGTTTTGGTTAAAAGCTACATCCCATCAACCCTACCTAATACGAATTGGCTTAAATGGTCAAAATTAATGGAAATTCCTAAGCTCTCTCTCTCTCTCTCTCTCTCTCTCTCTCTCTCCGCCCCCGCATAGGAATCTAGTCGCTTCATAAGAAGACTCGCAGAGTAGCTACAAGCTAGCATTGTTATTTTTTTGCCCAAGCTAAGTTGTTTCCTCGATCTGTGGCAAAGACTTTACGATGTTACATGCAAGGACATGCATATGCAAGGTAAAAAAGTCCATCTTCAAGAAGATTAAAAAGGTAAAATTAGTTCTAACGAATAAATTCAAGCTTTTTGATGGGTGACTTTGCAAGTTTTGTTGGCCGCCGTTGCGAGTAAGAAAGGGTACATTGCTTGCCAATTGGTGGTCAAGAATTACGCTGCTTGCCAACTCTCAAAACTCATGTTGTCAATAAGTCAAGTACAAGTTGGCTTGGGCCATGTCAAAAACAATAGAAAAGCTTGAAACACATGTGCTACCATAGTTGCATAGGAAGTTGAATGGGGCAAAAGGTGAAGAAAGTCTTGATTGAGTTGTTTTGAACTTGTGCTAGGAGTAGAAACCTTTCAAAGAAGCCCACAGTTTCCCCTTACTACTAGAAGCCCACCTTTCCATATAAACATATGTCTTTCATGTGACTATCTCCATCTCCATTGTTTTCTCAAGCCCACCATCAACTTAAAAGGCTCTCCTCCATCTTCTTGTACCTATACTCTCTTTTTGGCTTATTTTTCACTTGTCTTTCTACAACCCAACCCAAACCCCAACCCCCTTTCCTTTTCTTCTTTTCTCTCAAACACAATTAGCTACTAAGAAACTTAATTAAGTTCCTATCTTTGCCATTGATTGAACTTCCACACTCGCCCAAAGCTTTTATTAGTTTAACCACCCAATATTTTTTTATTTTCTATCCTTTAATAGAGCTTTATCTCGATTGGTTTGGCTAGTATCTGCGAAGGTCTAACTTTCGTTAAGATAGTGACAATTAGGTCGTTTCGAAGGGCTATATTTGCTACACACTTTCATACACTGTACTTGCGACATTTGACACTCTTTGGAGTTTGATAACGCACTAAATTGCAAAGCCCTAACTTGCTACCACCCACCCTCCCTCCTCAACCAATTTGGTTTCATTTTCTCTTGATTAAGCAACTCTATCTATAATTTCCAATTTTTCGTTATATTTTTTTAAATCTATATGTTTTCCTCCAAATTTCTATCACTTCTCTTGGCGCTAGCACTTCTGCTGTTTGCAAACAGCTACGCGCTTGCGAACTCTGTCGAAAACGAAGACGGAACCATAACACATCACCTGCATTACAAGGTACCTCATTTTTACAGGGAGCGAGAAAGAATGCTTGTGCCTGTGTGTGGTTGAGAGAGAGAGAGAGAGAGAGAGAGAGAGAGAGAGAGAGAGAGAGAGAGGAGGAGGAGGAGGAGGAGGAGAAGTTAGCACGCTGGTGCATGAGAGAGAGAGAGAGAGAGAGAGAGAGAGAGAGAGAGAGAGAGAGAGAGAGAGAAGTGAGCACGCTGGTGCTGCTTGTGCGCATCTGCACTCACACAGACATTTTGTATGTGTTATATACAAAATGAGAGTTATACAAAGTATATGTTAGGAGATTCAAGAGGTTGGAAACCAAGAAGTAGTGCTGGTTTTGACTTGGTTTGTATCTATCTGTCGGGATTACTTATCTGAATCTGCATCTTTCCTCGTGGTGAAGGTGCCCTCTAGATGTTGAATTCATAGAAGGTTCTTTGTGTGTGTGTGTGTGTGTGTGTCTCTGAGAGAGAGAGAGAGAGAGAGAGAGAGAGAGAGAGAGAGAGAAGCTGAGTCCTTTGCATGTAATGTAGTGTTTTTCAATTGAGGATTGGGCAGCTAGTGACTCATTTGCTTACAAAGTAAAGATGCATAGCCATGTTATCAAAATCGAATTGGCCATAACTTTGTATATCACATGTGTGCGCAGATTTTGTATGCAAATGTAACAAGGCTCAACAAAACCAAGCAGCTTGTGTCAGTCAATGGACAATTTCCAGGCCCTAATGTTTATGTGCGGCAGAATGACAGAGTATACATCAAGGTCTCCAACCACATTCGGGAGGAGACTAGCATTCATTGGTTAGATAATCCATCTCGCTTACATCCTTATGTTTTCTTTAGCTTAATTTCACTAGCTAAGGTTTTGAATTGTTTGAGGGTTTTTCTGAAACTTTTCACTCTGCATTTCATCTCAAACAAGAGGAATATGATAGATTGTCCAATCTGTACACATACATGCTCCTGTACTTATGTGCATACATATTTTTAAGTATATAGACAGACAAGCATTACCTACATATTTGCATGTAAATAAGCCCACTAAAGTCGCCAATAGCCTTAGGGCGTTATAATCCGGAAAAGGGCATATTGCATATGCACCACAGAAGCAAAGACAGGACTAAGTATGTTGTGCACGAACTCATGAGGTGGAAATTTGTGTGCCCAACGTGTATGCCAGATGCAAAACAATAGCTGGGGATTGTTTTATATCTTTCTAAGGCCAGCAAGGACTGATTCTTATTGATCCTGATGTGCAGGCATGGCGTGAGGCAAATGTTTTCGGTGTGGGCAGATGGGCCCTCATACATCACACAGTGTCCTTTGTTGCCAAATGAGCATTACACGCACAACTTCACCATTGCTCGAGAGCAAGGCACCCTCTTCTGGCATGCACATTTTGCATGGCAAAGGGCCACTGTCTATGGTGCCTTTATCATTTTACCTCCCAAGGGCAAGCCTTACCCTTTTCCCATCCAGCCAAAAGCAGACTTTCCCGTCCTCCTAGGTAACCTGCTTCATTTACTTAGTTACTTTGTTCAGATAGTCCTATGTCTAGAATCTTTTAAACATTATTCATTGCAATTTGTGAGGTTTTGTGGATAGAGACTTACTATTTTGGTGTTTATACGAGCAAGTTGTTATTTTCTGTCAGAACTTAGGGCATAATCATTCATCAGTCAGTGATTAAAAGCAAAAGAAGTTTTTTTTCTGAAGGCTCAAACTTGGGGCTTAATCATTCATCAGTCTGTGATTGAAAGAGAAAGAAGTTTTTGTCTGAAGGCTCACTTGATAGTTATCTCCTTGTATAGGGGAATGGTGGAGTATGGATGTAGTGGATGTTGAGAAATATGGTTTGGCTGATGGTGGGGGCTACAACATATCTGATGCTCTTACCATTAATGGACAACCTGGCTTGCTTTACGAATGCTCGCAAGAAGGTAGTTGCTTTATGAATCAAGTGGGTTAATGAAGCAATATCTCATCATCTCATTACAATACAAAGGCTATCTTAATGGAAAACCAATTCAATCCGTGTTAGAACAGGTGTTCAGCATTAAGAATTTGTTAATATAGCGTAGTCCCCTTGCTTGTTTCGTTTAATTGAGGGTTGCACCACGGGTTAGTAAGCAACAATTCTTATGATTTTTTGAGCATGTCAATAGTAGTTCTCACTCTCTCTACATGGAATGATTTTGTTACTTAAGGTGAATAATAGAGGCCTATTTCTATGTCCATGAGTGAAATAAAATATTTATGTATTTAGGTTTGATGCTTTCTGTGGTGGGGTTACATGTCAACGAAAATCATGCAGACTTACTGTAATCTATTTCACCCAAAGAGTTTATGTTCTAATTTTAAGAGTTTCATCCCCGGTTGCTTCACGTCTTTTGGCATTTTTGTACGGCTAGTGTGTTCCGAGGCTGGCCACCCATGCATTGCATGTAGGATGCATGGCCGGACATTTCCAGTTTGGTCTGGCCTGGTCCAGATTTGGTATTCCCAAATTTTCCTGCTATTTACCCAGCCCTACTTCCCTATATAAGGGCCTAGGGTGGATAGTCATTCATCATGGTTTTGAGTTGCAGAGTTTGCTCACTCTGTCTAGTGTTTTCTCTCGTATTCTCTCTCTCTCTCTCTCACTCTTCCGCACTTGTGCACTCTCACACATAGTTGTGATGCTCCAAAGAACTGCAATCTTGTCTGCATATATAAATCCCATTTGTAAAATAATTTCCATGATTTCGAAGAGCCCATTTTAACAAGCTATTTTGAGAAAGGCTGATCCATTATACACCCATGAGAATTTCATTTTTCTGTTCTTCATGATTCTAAACCCATCATTTTAATTATTACGTGAATGCAGATGCAACCATCATGACAGTGAAGAAAGGAGAGACTTATCTTCTAAGAGTGATCAACGCAGCGGTCAACTTTCAAATGTTCTTTCAAATTGCCAAGCATAAGCTCACTGTGGTGGAGACCGACTGCTCCTTGTGCAAGCCATATACAACAGATGTGATAGTGTTAGCAGCAGGACAGACAGCAGATGTGCTTGTTACAGCCGATCAAGATGTGGACGGCTACGTAATGGCGAGCAGCGTGTATTCTCCGGCACGAGAAGACTATGTCCCATTCCCCACCACCATGACAAGTGGTCTTTTCATGTACGAAGGCGCACGCAACAAAACCCTTAAAGAGCTTGATTTTCCTTCCTTCCCAGCTGCTAATGACTCTACCTATGCTCTCAACTATGTGAGCAACTTAAGAAGCTTGCACACCAAAGACTACCCAGTGAAAGTCCCACAAAGTGTTGATCGAAGTTTTCTATTCACTGTTGGATACTCGATTGTGGAATGCCCCCTGGGCGATGTCTGCCATGGGCCTCTAGGCAAAAAGGTCGGAACAGCCGTGAACAATGTGACATTTCAAGCCCCCAGCATCTCCATTTTACAGGTATGCTTGATCATCCTCTCAAAGTTTAGGACAAAATGTAGGGGAATGATTGGGTCTCTGTTTTTTCTTTCTAGATAAGTCAATAAGCGCCCTTTAGCTTCTCCTCAGTGCCACACACACACACACACATATATATATGCGGTTGTCACTACCCTCCATATTACATGGGTTCAAGACCTAATTTAAAAACTCCATATTTATAGATTTTTCATGAATCCTTTCCTTTATCAATCTGTGTATGTCCGCTTTGGCTGGTACCCTTCTATATGTTGAAAATGTATCAAAAAATGGGACTAAAGAATCCCTTATGTTGAACTCACGTGTTATGTTTACATATTTGTGAGTGACCCCCCCGCCACTTCGAAAGAGAAAGGTTCCACATGAATGCTATTAGTTTGAAACGTCGCATGTGGATTGCATCTTGATACTTTTGGATTCAGTAGGGTTATCTATGTGGGTTTTTCTTTATTGATACATATTGACACACTTGATAGTGTTTTGCACTCAAACAGTTACTTAGATAGTCCATCTAAATAGTCCATTTTTGTCTGGATCCATGTAAAATCATTTCAATACATGCAGCAATTATCAATACACTTGATATGCTAACAACATTTTTTGTGCTCAATATATGATGGCTACAGGCTTATTATCAGAGAACGCACATCAACGGCTCTGCTATGCTGGGGGGATCATTAGAGCTAGCAAAGAGTGCTTATCAAGAGGACTTCCCAAGCATGCCATTGCTTCAGTACAACTACACGGGTGAAACGCCCGCAAATTTACATGCGATGGTAGGCACAAAAGTGAAGGTGGTGGATTTCAACAAGAATGTGCAGTTGGTACTTCAAAACACGAAGAATCTCTTTTTTGAGAGCCACCCATTTCATCTGCATGGCTACAACTTTTATGTAGTGGGGATGGGTGAAGGAACCTATGACTCTCAGAAGGATCCCCAGAATTTCAACCTTGAAGACCCACCAGCAATGAACACTGTTGCAGTCCCTGCTGGAGGTTGGGTTGCGATTAGATTCCTTACGGATAACCCAGGTACGATAGAATTGAAGATTTTTTATTTTGTGTGGTAAGCATAGGAGTTGTGAAAATAATTGTCAAAGAGGGGTTAAAAGGTTACCCAAACACAGAGAGCCGGTTTTCCTAATTATGCACAATTCCCTTTTATGCTTTTTCAAGTAGGAAATTTCACTACTTTCTTATATTTTTGGGGGATAGATTACCCAACACACAGAGAGCAGGTTTTCCTAATTTTACACAATTCCTTTTTATGCTTTCTTAATGAGAAATTCAAGTTACTATTGAGGATTTTACACTATTCTCATATTTTCGGTCAAATTTTTTCTTCTTGTATGCGTGTCGAACATTAGCTCATCTGTGTTGATCCTCACAAAACCTGCTTCTGTCTGCGCTCTCAAAAAACTTTTTCTTTTCAGGCCTGAGTTGTAATTTTTTCCTTTTTCAATCTTATTACTTCTGTTTCTCCAAAAACTTATTCTAAACGAATGAAAAGGACACACTTAAAACTCTCCGTCTTGAGGCCAAAATTTAAAGGATTTGCTGGCTCTTACAATAAACACTTATGGGTTTTCTTCCAGCCAAGCTTGGTATTTGACCGGGATTGCGCAATTTTAGCCAGTTTTAAGTACACTATAAGCTGTTTTTTTGCATATGTTGGGGAGTTTTGTCAAAAATGCTGTTCAGGAGTAAGAGAAGGCAAAATTTCCGCCTAAAATATGAAAAAATAGTGTGAGATTTTGAATAATAGCCTGAATTTCTTAAATTTTTTCTTTGAAAAAAGCATAAAAGGATTTGTGAGGTTTGGAAAATGATACAAATGCTACGTGTTGCTGAAAATTCTGGCTAGAAAATGGCATTTCTTAGTTCAATAGTGCAAGTCTTGTATGGGCAAGTTCGAGCCTCTAAATTTTATATTTGAGGTGAGAAAATCTGCAAAGTCTAGAGAAATTTAGTGTAAAAACCTTCAAATATAGTCAATTTACCGCTAAATTTATCCATATATAGATTTTCAGAGTTTTTTATAGTTAAAGTTTTATCTTTGATATCCTTCTATCGTTTCGGTTTTGCAGGGGTATGGCTAATGCATTGTCATTTTGAGATGCATGTCTCATGGGGCATGATGATGGTTTTTATTGTTAAAGAAGGAGATGGACCTAGAGAGAAGCTGCCTCCACCTCCCAAGGACTATCCTAAATGTGCTTCTTTGGATAAATCATCCTGATTTTTCAACAATTTAAGGGATTTTAAAAATAATTTGTATGTTGAAGAAAGCTCGACGGCCATTTTTAGCTATTATTCAAAAGAAGAATTACGGGATATTTTATAGTGATGACAAAATGTAAAATTTTTTCAAGAATAAAATAAGTCTGACCACATGAATTTGGGGAATGGAGCACCTCGCCCGATTAAAGATCTTTAAGTTATTTTCAGTGTAATGCAAGCATACTACATATTCTTGGATCAACAACTACTTCCCTTGACAAATAATTACTTATATACCACCATCAATATGAAATTTTGTAGAAAGCAAAGTCAAGAACTTGTCAGAAACTCACAAGGGGCCATTGTGTGCATCCACGCATAGGTTGTTAAAAATGAAAAATCGCATGGTGAACCTTACGGCCTACACCACAAAGGCTAGGAATGCATCACATAATCACACTCTTCATCGGTAAACAAGAAACAAAAACTAGGATGTTCTTTCAAGTGCACATCACATTGTGAATTTCTCTCCATGCCATCACCTCTCTATATAATATGTCCCTAACAATGTAACTAGACCGCCCTTGCCACAATAATTCGAAAGTTTGAAAGAAAATACCAAAAGTCCAATACAAGCAAGAAAATTGTGTATAATGGTCATTGTTGTACAATGAGCAGCAATTAAAAGACCCTCACTATTCATAGGGGGTAACCCATCCAAGGGGATCAATCTCATCATTGAC